>NW_027186349.1:10984952-10995353 GCF_028583685.1 Petaurus breviceps papuanus
GAGAGAGAGAGAGACTAAGATAAATTCAGAATAGGTATATGATTTAGACCTAAAGGGATATAATGTAAGCAAATTGGGGGAGTAAGGAACATGTCACATCTATGGATAAGGGATGCATTTATGACCAAACTAGAGATAGAGAATATTACAGGATATAAAATGGATAATTTTATTACCTTAAATTTAAAAGTTTGTGTGTAAACAAAACTAATGCAACCAAGATTAGAAGTAAATCTTCAGGATTTGCAGGAAGTATATAATAAAGGATTAATTTCTCAAATATATAGAGTACTGAGTCAGATTTATAAGAATATGAGTCATTCTCCAAATCATATATGGTCAAAAGATATGAACAGGCAGATTTCAGAAGAAGAAATCAAAGTTATCTATATTCATATGAAAAAATGCCCTAAATCAGTGTTTCTTAAACTGTGGTTCACAACCCCACATGGAGTTGCAAAACTGAATGTGGGGGTCACAAAAAATTTGGCAACAGTAAAGGGTCTCTGAACACACAATGACCAAAAATTAATTCAAAATCAAATGTATAATGAATCTGATGTGTTTCTGGCAACACTTGCTCATGTCACATCACACAACTTCACTGCAACCTTGGTTCTGAACATACAATATGCGCACTTTATACTGCCCATACTATCACATCACACAATGCCAATGAACACTGCCAAAAACACCTTGGCTCAGATTCAAGACTATTATTGTATGTTATGGATTTCAGTGTTTTTTACCGTACATAAAGTTTTCTGCTCTTACAGAAATATAATAGTTTAATTATACAAAATAAAGAAATTTAATATTTTCCTATTGTATTAAAATGTTTGATTTTTAAAATTGCTGTTATCTCCTTTTACAAAAACATAAATGTTTAACTATATCAAGTAAAGACAAAAGTCCTTTTATAATATTTCTCCAATATCACCACTGTATGTGTATGTAAGTGTGAACATCAATTTAAAAAAATGTTAAGCACAGGAGCATCTAGGTGGTTGGGAGACCCAAGTTCAATTCTGGCCTCAAACACTTGACACAAAAAACTAGCCATGTGACCCTGGGCAAGTCACTTACCCCCAATTGCCCTACCTTCCCCCCTCCAAAAAAAAAGCAAAAAAAAAAGTTAAACACAAACAAATGTCATTTCATAAACTAAACCTAGTATTTATTTGAGAAATTATTAGAAATATTTATATTTAAGGACAAAAATATTTCTTCTTTATTGTGACTAAATTTAGACAGAAGAGATAAAAATATTGATGACAATGTGGCAAAGTCTTCACTCTCAGGTTGTAGTACACCTAAATTGACAAAAGAAAATGTATCAAATCGTTTTTGTAATATGAATTTACTTCTAATGATGATGGTGTGGAAAACCCTCTTTGCTTAATTTCTAATGAAGCTTTGGCTACAGAGAATATGAAACCAGCCAAACTAAAACAATATCTAAATGTCAAGCATTCAAGGTAGTCCCATAAACCAAAGGAATATTTTGAATGATTTTTGAAATCTTCAAATAAAGAAAAATAATATTTTGAGAAATTTGTTACTGTCAACAAAAAGTATTTACTTGTAGCTTACAAAACTTATTATTTACTTGCAAAAGCTAAAGAGCCCCATACAATATGAAAAGATCTCATGTTACCTGCTACTATTAAAATGTCAGAAATAGCTCAAGGCAAAAAATACAGGGATGAAATTTATAAAACTCCTCTATCAAATGATACTGTTTCCAAAAGAATTTCTGAAGTTAGTAATGACCAATTCTAGCAGTTTATTACTAGGCTTAAGGGCAGTCCATAGTTTGTAATTCAGTTAGGTGAAACAACTGACATTTCTAACATGGCACAGTTATTATTATTATATTATTTCATAAACATAAGATATGTTTATGAAGGAAGCATACATAGGAAGTATTATTTTGTCACCCTTTGGAAGGGCACACAAGAGGGAAAGATATATATTTTAAAGTCAATGAATTCTTCACAAATGAAGTTTCACAGTGGAAAAAATGTGTTAAACTCTGTACAGACAATGCTGGAGCAATGATGCGGATGTTGGATTTGTATCAACAGTTAAAGCTGGTGACAATAAACACATCACTATTACTCACTGCACAATCCATCAGGAGGCACTCATAGCCAAAAAAAATATCACCAGAGTTAGATGCTGTGCTTTGCAATAGTATTAAAATTATTAACTTCATTAAAAGTTGTTTTCAAACCTTTGAAAAGACATGAATTCCAATTACAAAAGCTTATTACTATATGCATAGGTAAGGTGGCTCTCAAAAGGGCGAAGTTTAAGCAGATTATTGAATTGAAAGATGAAATTGTTATATTTTTGACTGAGCAGAAATATTATTTTGTTAATTTTTTACATAATGACTTATGGCTTTCAAACTGTGTTACTTGTCAGATTTTTTAAAATCCTCAGTAATTAAAATATCATTTCAAGGAAAAATTATAACATATTTATGTTAAAATATAAAATATAAAATTTTACTAAAAAAGCTAACATATGGAAGAATGGGGTAGGAAGAGGTTCTTTAGAAATGTTTACAGCTATAGATGATTTTATAATTGAAAATAACCTTCCCAAAAATTTAATTGTAAAAGTTGTCATTGACCATCTGAAGTGCCTGGAGACATAGTTTCAGAATTACTTTCCTTCAAATTTTGACTCTAAAAAACTAAGCTGGGTTCATAAACCATACACAATTGAAATTTTAAAAATGTCAGTCATTAAAATTTCAGGAAGAATTTTCTGAGTTATCAAGCAACACAGGTTTAAAACTTGAGGTTCAGGGTGGCTAGGTGGCTCAGTGAGTAAAGCACCTGCCCTGGAGTCAGGAGAACCCGAGTTCAGTTCCAGCCTCAGACACTTAACACCCACACACAAAAATACTAGCCGTGTAACCCTTGGGCAAGTTACTTAAACCCAACTGCCCTCCAAAAGGCAAAAACTAACAAACAAACAAAACTTGAGGTTCCTAAAAAAAATTGTTAAATTAATTTTGGCTTGGAATTAGGGTAGAATTTTCAACATTTCTGAATTGGTTCTAATCATACTTCTGCCATTTTGTACCACTATTTGAATGAAATCGCCTTCTCAGCATTGACAATTATAAAATCAAAATATTGATCATATGATTATCAATCTAAATATGATTAAATATCATATCAGTTTTAAAAATTCAGTCATTGAAGTCCAGTGGAAAGACAAAAATCAAGATGACTGGCATCACCACTCCCCCCCCCATCCAAGTAAAGAACTTATTAAGATATTCTACTTCTCCTACCTTTATAGGGTGAAAATATCTCTATTGAATCAATTAAGAAGATCTATCCCTTGATGTACATCTTCTATAATACAACAAGCATGCTTGGATTCCAGGATTTCTGTAGCTAGCCATGGAAGAGCAATTTCAGGCAATCTACTGTGCATCAGGTCAGGGAGGAGAGAAGGGAATAGTCGAGAACTGATGGAAAGAGAATTTATTGAGACACGCAACCTTCACCCTTTAACTGAGTTAAGAGAATTTGTTACCTTTTCATTAAATCCACAAAAATCTGACTTTTGATCTGGCAGATATTGTATTCACAAACAAATTACTTTCACCGTGGGGCATTTGTTTCTTTTTGAAAGAAGTGCCTTCATATAAAAATGTAACATTTTCACTTTTCTTTTTACTTTTTTTTTGGAGGGGAGAATGCAGGGCAATTGGGGTTAAGTGACTTGCCCAATGTCATATGGCTAGTAAGTGTTAAGTGTTTGAGGTTGAATTTGAACTCAGTGCCTCCTAACTCCAGGGCCAGTGCTCTATTTACTGCACCACCTAGATGCCCCTAGAAATGTAACATTTTCTATGAAAGAACCTACTGTTTTTCTTTTTTTTTTATTTTTGGAGGGGGAAGGCAGGGTAATTGGGGTTAAGTGACTTGCCCAAGGTCACATGGCTAGTAACCGTTAAATGTTTGAGGCCGGATTTGAACTCAGGTCCTCCCCACGCTCTATTCACTGCCACCTAGCCGCCCACTTTTTTCTTATTCTGGGATTTTATAATTACCCCTGATGGTGAGGAAGGGAAGGCTGACAAATCAACGCAGAGCATGGTGGAAATTGATGGGACCAATGGAACCTGGCACTGTAGTCACTGCAAAATTGGGGATAGGGTTTATGGACACTAAAAAAAAAAAAAAAGAGGAAAAACATAGTAACAGCTGCCACATTCATAATCAATTAAATTAGACACCATAGAATCAGCCAATGCATCTAAATTTTTTGGTATTCTGAATCTCAGTTCAGATCAATTAGTAGGGAAACTCTGACAGGTAGTCTTTTTTGTACAGTGCTGTCTTGAAGAGAAATGAAATCCCAATACTGTTAGAGTATATTTACGATCACCTAAGGAAACATTAATAATGTCTATAAACAAATATAGTATAAGAAAATGGAAGATTTATTCAAAAGGTGAGGCATGCTGGATTGGTGAACACCAAAACAAAAAATCACAAAAGATTAAATTAATGATATATTAGCAAACAGGAAATGGTTGGTTACTAATGTGAAAGTCATTTTTGACTCAGCACAGCTAGGTGCTGAGTGGATAGCGTCAGGAAGACCTGAGTTCAAATTTGACTTCAGACACTTATTAGCTATGTGACCCAGGATTAGCTATTTAACCTCTGTTTGCTTTAGTCCACTGGAGAAGGAAATAGCAAGCCACTCCTGTATATTTGCCAAGAAAACCCCATAAAAGGGTCACAAAGAGTCAGACACTACTAAATGACTGAATAAGAAAGGTACACATTTGATATAAGTTTAGCCGATGCAATTTAAACAGTCTTCTAATGTGTTATTTTAATTGGTAAATAGATAAAAGAACAGATATTGCAGTAAACCATAAATATCTCCTAATCAGTTTCACCAATATTAATGAACAACCACAATGAGGAGACAAAGGGAGTCTGGAAAATAGCTTTAAGCAGAACATATTTGATCTACTTACCAAATGGGGAGATTTGGCAACCAAAAGCAAATTTATAGGATATAAACTTGTAAGTAATAAGGATGGTGGAAGATAATGAGTAACAACACTTCATAAAAGAGAGAAAAGCAGTGGAGGAAAAATAACATTTAAAAAATAGTGGTAAATCACCCAACTAAACCAGAGCACCCAAAAGGCATTTAGTGATAAAATTTGAAGGGCAAGATGCAGACCAAAAAATGAAAAAGGTCATAAAAGCAGTGATGTAAATTTATATATCCAACTCTTTTTTCATCAATAGAAGTGAAATCTTGACAATCGGAATATCATAGTCCCTAATGTATTACAGGAAATAGTGGAAACTTGCACTAAAGGAAACAAAGAAGGCAAGGAAAAGACTAAGTTTGAATAGTAAGATAGCTGTGAGGTGGGGTGGAGAATGAAGATACCAAATGCATAGAAAAAAAAATTATACCTCATTAGCCACCCTCCAAAAAAAAAAACAACCCAAGAAAATATCAATAATTTCCAACCTTCATGATTTCATTCTAGTCTCTGCAAAATTTTTGTAAGATAATTTGTACACATATAGAAGAAACCTTTGGTAAAGAGAAAATCATTTGCAAAAACTTACCTGTCCAATAATTAATTGAAAGATGTAGGGTATAGAAGATTCCAGCATGATACTGTTTTATTAAAAGTTTTTTTTTTTAATTCAATAGAGTAAAACATCACCTCTCAGGGGTGGCCAGGTAGCACAGCGAGTAAGAGCACCAGCTCCAGTGTTGAGAAGACCTGGAGATCAAATCCCGGGCTCAGACACTTAGCACCCACCCAGAAACACCTGGCCGTGTAACCTTGAGCAAGTTACTTAACCCCAATTGCTTAGGGGTGGCCAGGTGGCTCAGCGAGTAAGAGCACCGTCTCCAGTGTCGGGATGACCTGTATCAAATCCAGGCTCAGATACTCAGCACCATACCCAGAAATAATAACTGGCTGTGTAACCTTGAGCAAGTTACTTAACCCCAATTGCTTTAAAAAAAAATAAAAAAAAAACATTGCCTCTCTCTGCTACAAGATTTCTTTGATCAATGTCAAAATCAACCAAATTTCCTTGAAAAATATAACAAAGAGGTCTAAATATTGAAAATTGAAAGGATGTCCATCACTTGGGGAATGGCTAAATGAGCTGTGGTATATGAATGCAATGGAATACTTTTGACCAAAACAACTGATGAACAGGCAGATAAAAAAATCTGTAAAGACTTCTACAAACTGATGCAAAGCAAAAGGAGCAAAATCAGGAAAGCATTGTACACAGTATCAGCAGCATTGTGTAAGGATCAGCTGTGAATGACTCAGCTCTTTTCAGCAACACAATGATCCAAGTGAAGAACAAAGGACTCATGATGGAAAATGCTTTCCACAGCCAGAAAAAGAAGGGTTGGAGTCTGAGTACAGACCAAAGCATAATATTTTCACTTAATTTTTTTCATATTTTTCCCTTTTGTTCTGTTTCTTCTTTCACAATGTATGTTTACATGATTTCACATATATAACCAATATCAAATTGCTTATTATCTTAGGGAGGGGCAAAGGGATAGAGGGAGGGAGAAAATTTGGAATTCAAAATTTTATATTAAAAATGAATGTGAAAAAAATATAACAAATAAATAAGAACATTTTTAAAAGACTAGAAAGGTAGGTAGGGACTAGATCATGAAAAGCTTTGAATGCTAAACAGCATTTTTTATTTGATACTGGAAGCAATAGGGAGTGACATGATCACACTTGGTGAATGGAGAATGGGTCAGGGTGGGGCAGGGTCTTGAGAAAGACCCACCAGCAGGCTATTGCAACAATCCAGATGTGATGAGATGAAGGCCTGCACTAGAGTGTTAGCAGTGTCAGAGGAGAGAATGAGGAGAGATGCAAAAGATGGGCATATTGAATTTGAGACTTCTACTGGATCTCTCGTTTGGGATGTCTGAAAGGCAGTTGGAGATGTGAAACCAGATGTCAGCAGAGGTTGGAATAGGATAGGTACCAGGGAAACTGATGAGATTACCAAGGGAAATAAAATAGAGGGAAAAGAGAAGAGGGCCCAGGAGAGAACCCTGCAAGATCCCCTTTGGTTAAAGAGGATGATTTGTAAGAGGATCCAGTAAAGCAGACAGAGTGGTTGAGATAGGGAGAAGACCCAGAAGACAATGGTGTCCCAAAAACCTCGAGAGAAGAATATGAAGGAGATGGGAGTTATCCATAGTGTCAAAATTTTCAGAGAGGAGAAGGACAATGAGGACTGAGAAAAGGCCATTGGATTTGGCAACTGAGATAACTCCAGAAGGATCAGTTTCAGTGGAATGATCAGGTTGGAAACCAATTTGGAAGGAGTTAAGAAGAAAATGAGGGGAAAGTGGAGGCAACTATTGTGAACAGTCTTTTCAAGGAGTTTAGTCATAAAGGGAAGAAGAAAAATAGTGCAAAAGTAGGGATGGAAGGATCGGATTAGGGTGGTTTTGTTTGTTTTCAGGATAGGGAGACAGGGCCATATTTATAGACAGTAAGAAATGAGTTTGTAGACAGGGAGAGGTTGAAAATAAGTGAGTGAGAATGAGAGAGGGGGCAATCTGTTGGAAGAGACAGGATAAAATGTGATCATTTGAACAAGTAGAGATGACCTACACAAAGGCCAAACTCAAGAAAGATTTCCTATGTGTGTTGGGCCCTCCATATGCTACATTCGTAAATGATTTTGTGTTAACCTTATCGTGCCTGAGAAAATTCAGAACTTCCTAAATGAAATCCATAATCATTCATATGAGATCAGCCTAGCTATCCACAGAGGAAATAAACAGCCAGTGAATGAAGAATGTTTATTTTATAGAACAGGGGTCTTCAAACTATGACCCATGGAGACAAATTCAGTCAGGTTCCTGTTTTTGTAAGACCCAGCTGAGAAAGGTTTTTAAATTTTAAAATAAAGCTATTTTATGGGGGAGTTAGGTGGTACAGTGAATAGAGCACAAGACCTAGAGTCAGGAGGACCTGAGTTCAAATCCAGCCTCAGACTCTTGACATTTACTAGTTGTATGACCCTGAGCAAGTCACTTAACCCTGATTGCCTCACCAAAAAATAATAATAGTAAATAAAGCTATTTTATTTATCTTTTTTTTGGAGGGAGGAGGGCATTTGGTGTTAAGTGACTTGCCCAAGGTCACACGGCTAGTGAGTGTTAAGTGTCTGAGGCCAGATTTGAACTCAGGTCCTCCTGACTCCAGGGCCAGTGCTCTATTCATTGTGCCCCCTAGCTGCCCCAAAGCTATTTTATTTAAATGATTTTTCTCTTCCTGGCCATACAAAAACACGATTTTGGCCTGATTAGATTGCATAGGTTATAGATTGAAGACCTCTAAGATATGATATATAACTAGATTAACAACCTATTAAGACGATCTGTCAGTAAATATGAGACAATGCAGATGACTGACTATTCAGCCTGAACCAGAGTTGAATAGGAGGTAGAGCTCAGGCTTGTGACAGATGGTTCAGTGTTTCCATTAACCCCATACTTCTCCATAAAACAAAGGCCTATATTTCTTATATCTGTTTTCTTCTAGTGCTGCTATATGGTGAGTAATTCAATGCCAGATTCTCTAAATAGTTAAAGCTGTGGTTTACCCAGAGGGTACTGGAAAGATACAAGGTAGGCTTTCATAGGGTGTCAGAGGCAATTCATTTTCAGAAAGTTTTATTTAGTATCAGACACTTCACTAAGCAATGTGGACAGAGATGCAAAAAGAGTTCCTGCCCCATCAGGGCGACTAGGTGGCACACAGGTCCTGGAGTCAGGAGGACCTGAGTTCAAATCCAGCCTCAGACACAACACAAAAAACTAGCCATGTGACCTCAGGCAAGCCACTTTACCCCAATTGCTCTACATTCCCCCTCCAAAAAAAAGAAAAGAAGTCCCTGCCCTCAAGAAACTTTTGTTCTGTTGAGGGGAATGACAAGTATACTGATCAATTCAGTGCTGTCATCATCAAGCTTTCTTAAGGTATCACAAAGTAGATGAGTATTCCAGAGAAGGAAGAACGATTTGGGGCAGAAATCTCCCATATTTCCCCTTCTTAGTCTCTTGCGGAGACTGACCTTGGGTCTGGTAGAGGGTCTGATTTTGACTATCAATCTTGTCCTACTCTTTGGATTTTGTGGAAAGAAGATTAGAGCAGAAGCCATTCATGAATCAGAGGAAAGACACATGAGTGGCACAGGGGAGAAGCTGCCATGGCATCAGAAACACTGAACTCCTGAACTGAGACTATATGGGTAAATCATACCTAAGGAGTGTCATGGCAGATCTTTCTGCTAAAATACATTTGGGCTATAGACAGAGCCCAATCTATTTATTTATTTATTTATTTTTCATTTCTTCCCTCTTTCCCTTTCCCTTCTGAGAAAGCAATTTTACATCTCTGAATATGATGTTTCTCCAGGATTTGGAAGGCTTTAATCCTTTTTTTCCTTAGGTCTGTTTATACATTTCATATTTAAAAATTTACTTTGTTTCTTAAGCTGGAAAATGGGATAAAAGCTTTAGCACCCCAGGTTGATTAATCTTGTGTGTTATGATTAGACTGCAGTGTGAGGAGGGACAACTGGGAAGTATTCCCAAGAGGGGAGACAAATAGATTTAGAACTCAGGTTTCAAATCCCAGAGCAGGGTCTCTGGCTGGAACTGGAGTAAGGAAAGTGTATTATTTACTCATTTTACATCTTCTCAGGTAACAGATGATCCCTTTATTTATATTTCTCTGGGGATATTAACCAGAAGCAATGTCTTCAAGCAATGATCAACTAGAACAGAACTGAGACAGCTATCTTCTATTTTCCCATGGTCTAGGTTTAAAGGAAAGCAACTCATCACATTTATGGGGTGCTGAGGGAGTGGCTAGAGAGAAAGCCATTTACCCAAAGGGGAGAAGTTCACACAACCATCAAGGTTACAGCAAGTAAAAGTGACTGATATATTTCTAATCATTCATTACCTCACAATACTGAGAATACATCTAAGAAGGTATTTTCTTTCTTTCTTTTTAAGCAATCAGGGTTAAGTAACTTGCTCAAGGTTACACGGCCAGTTATTTCTGGGTGTGGTACTGAGTGTCTGAGCCCGGGATTCGATCTCCAGGTCGTCCCAACACTGGAGCCTGTGCTCTTACTTGCTGAGCCACCTGGCCGCCCCTAAGCAATTGGGGTTAAGTAACTTGCTCAAGGTTACACAGCCAGGTGTTTCTGGGTGGGTGCTAAGTGTCTGAGCCCGGGATTCAATCTCCAGGTCTTCTCAACACTGGAGCCGGTGCTCTTACTCGCTGTGCTACCTGGCCGCCCCTAAGAA
>NW_027186349.1:10995453-11020447 GCF_028583685.1 Petaurus breviceps papuanus
TTTCTTTTTTTTTTTTTAAGCAATCAGGGTTAAGTAACTTGCTCAAGGTTACACGGCCAGTTATTTCTGGGTGTGGTGCTGAGTGTCTGAGCCCGGGATTCGATCTCCAGGTCGTCCCAACACTGGAGCCTGGGCTCTTACTTGCTGAGCCACCTGGCCGCTCCTAAGCAATTGGGGTTAAGTAACTTGCTCAAGGTTACACGGCCAGGTGTTTCTGGGTGTGGTGCTGAGTGTCTGAGCCCGGGATTCGATCTCCAGGTCGTCCCAACACTGGAGCCGGTGCTCTTACTCGCTGTGCTACCTGGCTGCCCCTAAGAAGGTATTTTCAATTAAAAAAAAAACCCTTTGCTTTGTTTTTCCCTTTCTTGCTTTTAAAATTTCTAATATTATTTTATTTCTTCTTCCAAAATTATTTTTAAGGAGGATTACCTAACATTATTACCACAAATATTAAAGATACCCTCACTATGAAATCTTTATTTTTATTTTTTTGCTTTATTTTATTTTTTCCTTTGTGGATTTTAGGTTTACAGCCAAATGTAGATCACTTTTTCCGTCATTTGCTATTTTTGAAAGAATTATTTCTTTGGATTTTATCATTAATAAACAATTTTTAAAGGTATTTCTATTCCTTTCTCATTGAGCTTTTGTAGGCTGGTTTTTAAATCCTGTTTTATTTTTATATTCTGTTTGTTTTGCATTTTTGTTTTCTAACTACCCATGACCCTTTTCCCCAATATCTCACTCAATCTGCTACATTCCTACTATGAACATAATTATGAAAGTCTATTATTTATTGCTATTAATAAGGTAAAAAGTATATATACTAAAACTATACAACTGTTCTCAATTCAGATTTAAATGAACTGTTGGCAAATGGTTGTGGTGTTGTTTGGCCATTAATTGCATACATATTTTGTTGATTATGTGAAAGTACATCGCACGATTCATTGTTTTTCTGCATCAGTGCATGTGATTAATGCTTAAATATAAAATTCATGTTCACTGCATCAAACTGCTATATTGGTTGCTTCAAAGTTGTCATTATGGATTAATCACTTGGAAAGTAGAGTTGAAAGCATGTGATATCTATTATGTTAAGGGTCTCAAACCTTGGAAGGATCCACACAACAACCTGTTCACAAAATCTTGACAGACAAGTTGGTGCTGGTGGGATACCATGCCAAGTATGATTCCTTCTTCGACTACCATTAAGTACAGATGGAAGAAGGGCCTGCAAACTTTGAAGCTAATGAAATTCACCCAAAAAGACCATTGCAAAGAGAAGTTACAAAACTTGAGGCAGCCCATGAGCTTAGACTGTAAAATGTGTACAATGGCTTGACACAAAGCCAAGAGTAAAAATGATGTCTGATTGACATTGATCTGCAACAGCCTCCACCAAATTTTAAACACTTAGTTGATGAAGTGTGAGAGCAAAGCTGCCAAGGAGCATTTGTCTCAAAAAAGATACAACTTTAGCTAGCTCTGCAATATCTTCTCATGTGTGGACCATGGAGGCAAGGTAAGGAAGTCAAATTGTGGATTGATATTCAAGGGTCTATGACCACAGAAAAGCTAGTGAGAGATGAGATAAAAACCATTCCCTTTAAAAAGGCAATGGAGGCCAGAAACACACACTACATAAACAAGGTCGCCTGGAGACAACCAGAAACACCTTTTATTACAACTGCAAAAAAACAAGTCTCTAGGCAAGTTTTACAGACTTGTGAGGGCTTTGGCTTTTCAGAAATTTAATTCTATAGGACCAGAATCAGGAACAGTGTCAGATGGAACCAAAAATGAAGTCTTATCAGATCCTTCAAAAAGTAATAATGACTTCATATTCAACATTAAATTCCTTGTGGGTCTATTCTATCAAGGTAGCTAGCTGGTATAGGAATTAGAGTACCAAACTTGGAGTCAAGAACACCTGAGTTCAAATTCTGTTTCAGAATTTACTAACTCTGTGACTCTGGCCTCAGTTTCCTCATCTGTAAAAATGGGGATAATAATAGCACTTACCTCTCAGGGCTATTGTGAGAATCAAATGGGGTAACATTTGTAAAGAGATTTGCAAATATTAAATTACTACAAATATGCTATGTAAATGCTAATTGTTTATTATTGTTAGACTCACAGGGCCCTGCATAGAGCTGATGGTATCAAAGGGGAATGTGGAATTCACTGCTGTCCAGAATGGTAGAATACAAGGGACCATCATGTTAGACATTTAACAACAGTACATTTAGAGTCTTTGAAAGAGCTTAGACTTAGAGGACTGAGTGACAAAAGCAACCCATCTACAGAATACAAGAATAAACTTATAATTTCCTAAGGAAGCCGATGATGTCAACAAGACAATGTATGCCATGTCTTGGGCATGTTCAGATTCACCACTCATCAATGGCATGTCAACAATTCCAGTTTATTCATTATACTAGCAGGATAATACAAACAACAGTCTGAGACGCAACACACACTTTTGCCTTCCATGTGACCTATGCCATGACCTACAAGAGAACAGAAGCAAGTAATGCCAGGGAACATGAAAAGAATACCTCCCAACCTTAGAAGTAGATCCTAAGAAATCGGAATGGTGATCCTCTGTCCAGTACTAGAAGAAAGGAAGAATCAGTTGAAGCAGAAGTTTATCAAGAAGACAGTTGTCTTATAATGATTATAATGAGTGTGAGATGCACCTGAGGAACAAACCACAGAATCCAACTCACCAATCCCCCACTGTTCAAGGAACAATATAGAAAGTTCCCTTGATCTGTGACCTTAGAAAACATTTCAAAGAACTATTGATTAATGGTGTCCTCACAGTCTAGCAGCTCATATGCACTACCTAGAGGGGGTGGTATGAAGAATGAATGAAAAGACAGAGATATTTTTAGGCTGCTGAACTTTGAATGACCTCCTCCCCTCCCCCCCAAAAAAGTTCAGTATTACACTTTTCCATGAGTTCAACATAGTTTGAAAGTCAGTTGTTCTCAATGTAAATAAGAGAAAGTTTCTATGTCAGAGGAAGACATGGAGAAGACAGTTTTTAACCTGACTGGCTGGATTTTGCCAGTTTGAATATATGACCTGGGTATCTTTGGGGGGCAAGTCACTTGCCAACAATTGATGGATGAAGTAGAAATGATATCTATGTACAGATATGTATAGATAATACTAGTATAAATACTATGTAAATCCAACCACCCACACTGATAAAAATATATGTATCATGATTTAATGTAATTTAAATAAAAGCATGTGGGAGTGCCCAGAAGGGGAGAGAGAGAGATTTAAAACTGGGGTAATTTACTGAGTATGAACTCTGGCTGGAGTTTCAGACTTAGGAAAGAATTATTGATTCATTTCTGTAACTGGCTAGAGCAAAGAGAATATTTTTACTGAAATTTCTCTAGGTAAAAAAGTCATAAGCATTTTCTGAGGACAGGGATTAGCTGGACTGATATTTAGCTAGACATCTGCTACCTTCCTATTGGTAAGATTGAAAGGAAAGCTGTTTCAGACACAAAATGACTGCATCTAGGATAAGAAGGGAAGTGAAAATATCTTTGTATCAAATTTCTCTGATAAAGATTTGGTATTCACGATATCTATCCATCCATCCATCTATCTATCTATCTATCTATCTATCTATCTATCTATCTATCTATCTATCTATCTATCTGTGTGTGTTTATGTGTGTATAACTAAAAACCTTTCTCCAAAAGATAAGTGACCAAAAGATACGAATAAATGTCAAAAAAAGAAATGCAAAGTATTCACAGTCATATGAAAGAATTATTCAAGTCAGTAATAATAAGAGATGCAAACAAAAACAACCCTGAGGTTTCATTTAATAGAAACCATGACCAAAAGTGGCAATTTTTAATGTTGGAAGAATTGTTGAATGATGGGCACATTAATACATTGTTTGTGGAGCTATAAAATGGTAGAACCATGTGGGGAAAAATTTCAAATTATTGAAATGAAATGATAAATTTCCCTGCCCTTTGAACCAGAGATTCCATCGTTAGACTTATACTGCGAAGAAACTATCAGTAAGAAGAAAGTCTCCATAGACGTCAAAATATTAATAGCAGCGGTTTTTGTGATCATAAGGAATTGGAAACAAAGTAGATGCTTATCAATTGTGGGATGGTTAAACAAATTGTGGTTTAAAAAGTAATGGAATATTATTTTGCTCTAAGAAAGGATAAGTGTGGTTAATATAGATAAGCATGGAAATATTTATATGAATAGGTACAGAGTGAAGGAAGCAGAAGAAAACTATATACATAATAATAACTACATCAGTGTGAAAAGAAAGAACCACATACCAAAAAAGCAAATGTGACAAAATTATAAAAATGAAGCATGACTCAACTGATGAGATATGACAAAACAACCCAAACTCACCCCTTTTGGGAAATAAGAAGTCCATGGGTGTTACACATTGGGTTTTTTTTTTGGAAAAAAAAATGTTTTCACTGTATCAATCAGCTATGCTGGTTGCTTTTGTCACTTTAAAATAAAATCTTCTTTGCCATATGAAATATCAGTCTGGGAGAGAGAAGAAGAAGGATATAGGGGATAACTGTGATGATATAAGAAACAGAAGACATCAATAAAAACATTTTTAAATAAGGCTAAAAAAGAGAGTAAAACCTCTTTTCTAAAGGAAAAAACAAAAAAGTGATTAGAGAGAAAGTCATACCCAGATAGAAAGTAGTAATCCATCTGCATAAATATGAGATAAATAAAATGAGATCAAATAAGAATGGATGGAACCTACCTGGTTGGTGACCATCTCAATATAACAATCACCTTCAATATAAGTAAAATACAAAATATAACGAAGTAATTTAAGGCAGGGGTCTTTGTGACTGAGAGAATCAGAAAAGGAATGTAGAGGTTGTTATTGCTCTGGACCCCCAAAAAAGAGTAAGGAATTCTATAAAATGGAGGCAGCGGAGCATATCCTGGGCCAAGCTCAGCATGTTCAGGGATCCTCTGTGGTTGGTCCCAGAAAACATGAATAAGAGTTACATAGCACAAGAAGGCATAGGTAGATTATGGTGTATATTGTTGGAGGGAACATCTACATCAGTGAGGTTAAAGGATCATTGAAGTAGAGAAATACATATCCCTGAATAAAAGTCTATTCTGGTCATGAAATCTATGCCTCAGGGGAAGTCTATACCTCCAGGGAATAATGAAGGCTCTAAGAGTAATGTTCAGCCTATCCATTCCAATGGAAATACAAGGTAAGTTTCCAGTGTCCCTCTGGCCTAAAGATTAGCCAGAATATGCCTATTTTGGCTCAAAATCATTCAACACGTTCTAATTGGTGCTTATACTAGTGTGCTTCCAGAGGTCTGGGTAAACATTCTGCACTACTAAACTTTCACAGCTCAGAATTTTATATGAGATGTAGCAAGACTTCTGCACTAAAGTCCTATTCTGATTCTTCATTTCGTTATGCATTTGATCCTGGGTCCTCAAAAACTATGCTTTCTGGCATATTTCATAAGCAGAAAACCTTCAAGCATAGATCTAGTGAGAGACTGTATATCTATTGTTTGAGGTTAAATAGGCTAAATTCAGATAGATTTTATCACCAGCAAATTGACATCCAAAGATCATTTTATAAAGTCTCAGCAACTCATGAAGACTGGCTGTTGAAGTCTAGCAAGCTATGATTTTTATTAGTGAAGGGGATATAGACAATGATAAAATCACAATTCCTTGATGTATGGTTGACACTAAAGGTCCACTTTTTCCGATATCTGTGTCAGGTTCTATAGCAATAATAACTCATATTTATATAGAACTTTGAGGCTTGCAAAAATGCTTGCCTCACAACACTATCAAATGGGCTATCAGTGGACGTACAATTATCCCTGTTTTACAGATTGCTGTGTTTGTCCTTTGCTCTCAAAGAGGACCATGACATCAGGGAGATGATGACATGACTTGCAGTTAACTTTGATGTCAGTGAGGGAGGGCTGTGCAAGGTCACCAGCCTCACCTTCTCCTCCAGATCTATCTGGGTCTGGTGGCCAGATAATCATCAGGATGACTGGAGATGGTCCAGGATTCAAAGGGAGACCCTGGCCCTTTTAGGTTAAGGTCTTATCAGGTTCTTATTCTTTGAACAGGCCTCTTTAAGAAATAAGTCAAGGGATGGCCCCTTTAATAAAAAAAAATCAAACTGGGAGAAGACCCTCAGAGTTGCTAGCCAAAAGAGAAACAGTTTCTATTGACATTCTCTCTGAGACAGGAGAACCCCCAAAATAGTCATTAATTGGTGCTTGGGCAGGGACCTTTTGTAGTCCCATCTATGAACTCCAGAGCAAAATTGGTTTAAGGTTTGGTATTTGAGAAGGAAATCTAGCCAGTAAACCCCAAATTAAAGAGGCAGCTTTCAATCATCAAAATGTATCTTCCTTTGGAGAAGAGGAGAGGGAGAGGGAGAAGGAGAGCTGACTTATCCAATTGGTTGGGTCGCTATTCAGGCAGTCTGAACTACTCACAGGCTATGTTTGATCTTTGTTCTGGAAAAGGACCATGACATCAGGGAGATGATGACATGATTTACAGGAAATGGAGAAATGGAGATTCTGGGACCTCAAATGAATTGTATATGGTCACATGTCATTTGGGGCAGAATTTAAACTTAAGCCACCTGACTCCAGGTTTAGGGCACTATCCATTTTACCATGCTATCTCCCAATACAGTAGCCTATATTATCCTGGCAGACTAATTAATCTTCATGTTTTTTGGTAACATACAGATAATAATAATGATCCTTGTGAAAAAAAAACATCATTTCTTGTAACAGCAAAGAACTAGAGATGAAGAGGGTGGTCATCAATTGAAGAATGAGAAAATATATTATTTATGATATGTAAATGTAGATGCACATTATTGGGCTGTTAAGAATGATGAAATGGATACCTTTAAAGAAACCTGAGAACACCTGTATAAACGGATATAAAATGAAGCCAGTAGAACCAGGAGAACAATTTACACAATAACAGCATTATAAAGAGAGACAACTTTGAAAGATTTGAGAAGAGGTGGTTAGGTGGTGCAGTGAATAGAGCACTGGCCCTGGAGTCAGAAGGACCTGGGTTCAGATCCAGCCTCAGACACTTAACACAAAAAATAGCTGTGTGACCTTGGGCAAGTCACTTAACCCCAATTGCCCTCCAAAAATAAAAAAAAATTAAAAAAAAGAAAGATTTGAGAAGTGCAATCAATGCACTGAATAGCTACAATTTCAAGTATCAATGATAAAGCCTACATCTTGACAGAGAAATTACAAACTTAAGATATATAGTAAGATATGCTTTTTGGGGGAGACATAACGTGAAGAATTAGTTTACTTGATTATGCATGTTTGTTACAAAGTCTATGTTTTTCTTCTTTTTTCCCCAACGTAGAAAGTGGGAAGGCAAAGGGGAATAGGAATTGGGAAAATGGGAAGGAAGGAAGGAAAGAAGGAAGGAAGGAAGGAAGGAAGGAAGGAAGGAAGGAAGGAAGGAAGGAAGGAAAGAAGGTAGGAAGTAAGGAAGAAAAAGGCACATGGCAAAAATATATGTATATACACACATACACATATATGTATACACACAAGTATATAGTATATGTCATAAATATATGTGTGTGTACACATGCATATCCACACATATGCAAAGAAGAACATATAAGGCAGGCCAGTAAGACACAGACAAGTGGGACAGTTTTGAAAGGTATAGGTGGAATGTATATACATTTAAAAAAAGGTACATAGTAGATATCTGCAGTTTCATACACAATTCTCTTATCCTGTAATGCCTAATTTGTTTGGTGTATGTTAAAAGTAGAATTTATTTTTTAATTATATATATTCTCTGAAGGCTTTTTCAGAAAAAGATAGTGGTAGAATGAGGCATTATTGCCATCCTTTCTCTATGTTTACGGGATAACTCTTCTCTGTACCGCTCTTGCTGGACTTGGTAGTTATTAGCTTCTCTCATTGTTTGCTCACAAGTTCCAGCTCCTCCACAAATGCACCCATTATCTTGGAATGTAAGAGTAAGATCATGTCTTATAATACTTTCTGATCAACAGCACTCTTTAGGTACTCCCTAGAATTTTCTTGAATAACAAATTACCTTTTCTAGAAACATATTTGAAACAGTCCTAGAAAAAATCAATGGACTTTTTTTAAGTCATAAAATTTCCAACAGCAGGTTAGACACTCCCAGAATATTAGAAATGGAGAATCAGCAGGTTACGTTTTTAATTTAGTTAACATTCCAACTGCCTGTGATGTTATTTCACTTGATTTGGTCTAATTACTTTCAGTACTTATTCCAGAGGATTCACCATGAATTTTATGTCATTTGAGGTCAATGTTAGTTTTCATACTCTATGATTCCTTTGATTTTGTCAGTAAGCTTTGCTTCTGAGTATAGTATATTCTGCTTGGGATACAGTACACTAAGAATCTACTGTATTTTTGCAAAAGTGGCAGAAATTTAACATGGAAGTCTTCAAAATCAAGACTATTGCTAGAGAGAGAGAGAGTCAAATTGTAACAGGATTCAAAAAGAACTGAAAGAAATGATAGGCTCAAAATGTTTTGGGCCCAAATATCTTATTCACAATTAGATTCAGACAAAATGTCAGGTTAATTTATGCTATTTGAAATTCATTCATTTTTTTCTCACCTACTAAGAGATTTTCACTAGTTAAGATCTCTTTAAACTAACATTAGTCCATCAAGTCTTCTGTACATATCTCATTTGAGTTGTTCAGTAAAAGAGATAATTTAAGCTAATCAGTTTAATGCAATTAATTTAAAATATAATCTGTATGTACTTCTATTTGTCAGTTTTTTTTCTGGATGCAAATAGCATCTTTTTCATATGTGCTTTGTATTTAATTTGGGTATTTATGATAGTCAAAATAACATTCCCTCAAAGTCATTCTTAAAACAATATTGTTGTTAGCATATAAAATTTTCTCGTGGTTCTTCTAATTTTACTCTCTCATGCAAGTCTTTCCATATTTTTCTAAGATCATTGAGTTCAATATTTCTTATAGCACAGTACTATTCCTTCACAATCATATACCACAATTTATTCAGCCACTCCCTGATTGATGGGAATGCAATTTCCAGTTCTTTGCCACCACAAAGAGAGCTGATATAAACATTTTAAAACATATACGTTCTTTTCCTTTTCCCCAAGTTATCTTTGGAAATAGACCAAGTAGTGGCATTACTGGGTCAAAAGGTATAGGTAGTTTAATAACTCTTTGATTATAATTCTACATTTTTCTCCAAAATGGTTGGATCAGTTCACAATTCCACTAACAATGACTTAGCGTCCTCATTTTTCCACATGCCATCTAAAACTTGTTATTCCAGTCAATCTGGTAGGTGTAAAACGTTGTCTTAATTTGCATTTCTCCAATCAATGATGAGTTAGAGCATTATTTTCACATTTTCTCATATCCTTTCACCATTTATCAATTGGGGAATGACTCATATATTTGACAAAGTTCTTTACTTATTTTAAATATGAGATTTTTATCTGATAAACTGTCTACAAATTTTCCCCCAATTTCCTGCTTTCCTTCTCATCTTGGCTACATTTGTTTTTATTAACTTTCCTCTCTGTCTTTTGTTTATTCATAAATTATTTGCCTATACATAAGTCTGATAAGTATTGTGTTCTGTGTTCTTCTAAATTTCTTGAAACATCTCTTTTTGCATCTAAGTCATTTATCCATTTCTGACCTTGGTAATGGTGAAATCCTTTTATTATTTTTTGAGGCTGGGGTAGTTCAATATTACCATTTATCCATTATCTCATCACTGTGCAGTCCCTCCAACAGTACAAACAGCAGCCAATCTGACTCCATATCCTGTGAAAATCTCAGCTCTTTTTCCCCATAGGTGCTCCACAGAGGATTGATGCAACATGCTGGAAACCTTTCACACACATACACAAATTTGACATCTGATTGTATGTATAAAGCACTGAAGAGTTGGATTCAAAGGTGGCATTTCTGATTTTCATTGATGGCAAAACTAGATTATTATGTATGTACTAGGCAATCTATCCTGTTTCCTTTATACTTAGTGTCTTCCTGCCACTTTGATCTAAGAATGCTCTTGAAATTAGCTGGATTAGTTCAATCCCATGCCAAACTTCCAGCAGATTTGTTTTCATCCCCATTGTTTATGAAATGGCTGTTTGCGAGAGAAGAGAATAGTGAGACTATTCCTCTCTTATTCTATAAGAGAAATTATTCATATATAGAATCTAATTAGTTTTAGCAGCTTCCGTGTCACATTATTGGTCAATATCAAAGTTTTAGTCCATTAAAATACCCAGTTTTTTCATATTAACTATTTGCTACAGAGTTCTTCTATCCTATTCTTGAAAAGCTAGTTTTTTTACTCAAATTAGGACTTTGCATTTATCCTCATTCAATTTATTATTATATTTATCTCATTAATCAATCCTATCCAGATAGTTTTGGATCCTTATTGTGTTATCAAGCATGCATCTAGATTATCTGACTACTAAGATTGAGGACTAGAAATTTTCTCTCATCCTTATGACCTCTCAGCTGTATTGCAGATTTTTAAAGATGCTTTAAGTATGTTAAGAATTTATAAGACCAGTTATATTGAAGACACACTCTGGCACTAAAGAGGCAGTAGGAAAGAGTTCTCTCACACACTCACACACATACACACACACAAATGTATTCTTTTGCTATGTTGATGAGCATTAACTATTGATTCTGTTGGTTTATTGCCATCATGTTCAGCAGATTTGGGTCCTTTATTTCTGGATTATAAATATAGCTAGATTTTAGTTCTCCTTGCATGGCTATGTAAGGAGGAAAAAAAACATTCCTTAGGAATAAACTTTAATAATCTGCTTAGTTCAACATCCAGTTCACCTCTCCAGTTTCATTGGTTTATAAATTTTGCCCATCTCTTCCTTCCATCTAAATTCAAGGAAATAAAGTGTTGGATAGAAATCACTAAAATATTTCATAAGGATCATTAGTTTGCTTGAAAAGGTAAAATATAAGCTTCATCCTTGAAATTCCTATGTGACAAAGCTTACCTTATTTCATTTGGAACTGATGCAAGAGATAAAAACTAAAATAAAACAATTTTTCTAATAATTTTGTTAATGGATATGTAGTCCCATATTACAGAGGTGATGTAAACAAAAAGCCTTCTATTTAGGTTTTTTGTTCCTAAATGAAAGGTCTTCACTAACTATCACATTTTCTTTTTTTCTGAACCTTACACATTTTAACCATCACTTTGAGCCTTGAGCAATGAATGACAAGGTTTTGGTATGAATTCCATATTCCAATATCAAATTCTTGCTTAGATATCTATAGTGATCCCAGGAGTATTCCAGTACAATAGTGTTGTCTGAAGGAAACTTTTTTCCTAACAAAGCATACTGTGAGTTCTGAAATTTTAAGCTTTGGATAGGGTTTTGTTTTGATAATGCATACCTCAATTTCTCCTGAGTACAATCCATCTCAGCAGGGAAATGATGGCTTCAATTAGACTTGGCTGTGCCATTCAAAAACTGAAATATGGACTCAATAGGTTGCCCACTTTTAATTCTGTCACCTTAGACAGAAATTGTTCTTTGTATTTAGCCCAGTTCCAATGCTGCTGCCAGGAAGCAATCTAGAAGGGTAAAACCAATGTCTCACAAAATAGCTTTATTACTAAATTCTGCTATGTGGACATATTCTCAAATTCCCTTCTAGTTCTGTTTTAGAATTTAATAGGTGATATTCATCATTTAAGATGAATATCCTAGAGTCTAACACGATGCATTGAATGTGCAAGATGCTTAGTAAATGTTGATGAATAGATGCATGGATTGATCATAGTCCTAAATTTGAGAATGCCAACAGTACAATACAGTACTAGACCATAAATGTCTTGTAAAAGTTTTCTGTCGTATTGATACTCCTGTCTTATATCATCCTTACTTCTCAATGATTCTCTGTCCCAATAGAACCTTCCTATGCTACAAAAACATACAGTGAATCAAAAGAAATCACTGTTGGTGGCAGCTACGTAACACAATGGATAGAGTGCTGGACATGGAGTCAGGAAAATCTGAGTTCACACACTGCCTCAGACACTTCCCAACTGTGAGACCCTAGCAAGCTAGTTAACCTCTGTTAGTCTCATTTTCCTCATCTGTAAAATGGTGATAATCTCATCTACTTTCTAAGATTATTGTGAGGATCAATTGAGATGATATTTGTAAGCTCTTAGTACATTGCCCAGCACATAGGAGGTGCTACAAAAATGTTAGCTATTATTACTATTGTTCATGTCTAACAACATGAGTTTCATTCTGTACCTATAACTCACCATTATTCTTCCAAATGGAGGAATGCGTGCTTCATTCTGACAAAATGGAATCTCCTTGAGAATAGGGATTATTTCTTTTTTTTTCTTTTGTATTACCAGAGACTAGCACAGGACCTGAAAAATGACTAGTGATTTGTCATTTGATGATTGATCAGTTGATTGTTTCATTGTCAGTTTTCTGAATTCATAATGTCACTAAACTGATCAGAATTAAATGCTTTAACTTTTCTTTTTCTTTACCTTGCTGTGGTCATTGTATAAATTTTCTTCTCTGTTTACCTCACCTTGAAAAACTTTATAAATTTCTTCCCAAGTATCCCTGAATTTTTCATATGTATCCTTTCTAATGATGCATTAATTTTTCATTCCATTCATATTCAACCATTTTTTTCAGGCATTCCCCAAACCATTGGCAACAAAAAAAATTTTCCAGCTCTTTGCTACCATAAGAAGTACTGCTATAAATATGTGTTTGTTGTTGGCTCACAGAGATCTTAGAGTACCCCCTATAATTTGAAAGCACTGCAAAGTATTCACTGGGATAAAAATGTAGGGCCACTTAAGGCTTAGCAGACTTGCTGCCAGCCACACATATAGAACAACAGCAAGAATTTGTAATGAAGTGTTGAGATGGAAAGCAATGATTTCACTTGCCTACACTTAAGGTCCCTGTTTCTTGCCTTTTCTTCCCTCTTTCAATTGAATGACAAACCAGAAGAACCTTGTGGTTGAGGAAAGTTTGTGGCCTTAGGCCCAAGCAGGCCTTGGCAATTTGTTAAAAGAGTGGTCTCTTGAAATAGGTTGGGGGTAGGGTTATAGGATCCCTAACTGAGCAGAAGTTGGAAAAATTTTCTAACTCTAAATCTGGGACAACAGACTGAAAATTAATACCAGACAAAGAAGTTTAAGAGACAGAGTTCATGCCTAAAGGTGCTTCTTTAGATTGGGGAGTACTCCAAACCAGCTTGGCTGTTGAAGACAAAAACTTTCTTCCTGCAGAGAGAGCCAGTCACAGCCAACACTTTGGGAAAGAACACATTTCCCTTCTTTATGGAGAAAAAAAAACAGCCTTGCACTTCTTCCAAGCATATGAAGAGACTGATTCCCTAAAAAAGAACCAAAAGTTAAGTCTCTGAGCCCTAAACTAAAAGAAAATTTGTAGAGTTTTCTCTTAGCACCTCATCTGAGAATGCCAACTGAAGCCAGAAGCTAGAAAAAGAGAAAAGCTTCGCAGCCATGTGTGAAGCAGAACTCTACTCAGTAATGGCCATAAGCTCAACAGAGCACCAACCATCAGAGACCTAATGTCATTCAAGACCAAGTGGGAAAAACCCACAGAAACATGATTTTGTCACCAGAAGACAATTCCAATCCTTCAGCTTCAAAGGTATGATTTGCCTATCCACTCATATTCTTTGTTCACACATCTTCCTTACATGTACATCTCGTCACATATGACCCTGGGCCACAAAAAAATCCCCTTTCAGTATGTCCCTCAAAGTGTATTCCATAGGTATAAAATCTTGCCATTGATAATATCTGTACCTATCAGAGAGTGGTGGCAGGGAGGAAGGGCATAATATACTTTCCTTTCATTAAATGTTTTCACTTTGAACTAATTGTTTATTCTGGTTGATTAAAACAAAATTAACATGGGGTTCATAAGACAGAGTTTCTGGAGGATGCAGACCCACAAAATACCTTGAACCTGGTAGCTTTTCTAGGGTTCTCACATGAGAAGGGGATACCCCATATGTTCATTCAAAGAAATATATTATTATAGAAGGTGTCAGTTACATAAATGAGAGCAAGGCATAATAGATGGACCTCTTGAGTACTGGACTTATACTTATGAAATATTAGAACAGAAGGAGCAAGGCCTCTAGTCCATGGGGAAGAACATTGGTGGAGGCTTTATCAGAGAACACATATACAAATTTCTCAGGATTATATGTTGTAGGTAGATTACAGTCTACACTGCTAAATGAAGTACTCACATCCTTGTGATCAAGAATCCATTGAATTAAAAAGGTAGAAAGTCTTGTTTCAACTGAGGCAGAATGAAGTTTTCAGAAATCTGTGATGAAGATGAAATGCCAGAAGAAGCAGAAAGTTCTGGTAGTAATAGCTCAAACAACAGGACACTCAATAGACAAAATGATATCTTGAAATTTTTAATTTAATGTGTCTTTGAACTTTTCCCTTTTGGGGGAGGAGAATCTTCTCATGAAGGTGAAGGTTTTATTTTTTAATTACTGTCATCTTTTTTTTTATATCACCATAACCTTTTCCAGTATGCCTATTTTCCCTTCTCCAAAAGAATTATACAATAAAACAAATATTTTAAGACAAAAAAGAAGAGTAAATGAATCAGCATAAACCAACAATATATCAAAAAGTCTGAAAAGGTGTGAGATATATAACACTTAGGGCCCTCCCACCTCTGAAAAGGGATGAGAGTGGGAGTATTTCCTTTTTTTTTCTTCAAGTCATGTTTGTTCTTTATACCTTTAAAACATTAACTTCAGATTTTTTCCTCTTGTTGTTATTTCCATTTCCATTGTTGTTGGCATTGCATAAGTTGTTTCCTTTGTTCTACTTACTTACTCAGCATCAGTTCATATAGATATTTCTATGCTCCTATATTTATTGGGGAAGATTTTAGTGTATCTCCATTGTATATGAAGCTCATGCTTGGTTCTAAATAGATACTTTTTTATAATATTAAACAAGGGGGGCAGCTAGGTGGCTCAGTGAGTAGAGCACCCGCCCTAGAGTCAGTAGAATCTGGGATCAGTTCCGGCCTCAGATACTTAACACCCACACAAAAAAACTGGCCATGTAACCTTGGGCAAGTTACTTAACCCCAATTGCTTTAAAAACAATAATATTAAACAAGGGTTGCCTTTATGACTCTACATTGTAGGGTTCTAAGCATGAATGTTGCACTGTATGAAAGGTTTCGGGTTTGGCGGATTTTTGGGTCTATTGAGATAATTGTGTGTTTTGTGGCATTTTTTGTTTATCATATGATTACACTGATTGTTTTTCCAACCACCCCTGAATCTTTAAAATATAACTTTGTCATGATGAATGAGTTCTTTGATGACTTGCTGTTGGATAAGATTTTATTGAGAATTTTTTAATCAGTATATCATGATCTACAGATTTCATTCTGTGCTATATCCTCCCCCAGTTTAGGAAGTGGAACCATACTTGTCTTATAAATGAATTTTAGGTGACTTCTTTTTAAAAATATTTTAGGATAATTTTTGTGGCATGCGTACTAATTGTTCCTTAAAAGTTTGATAGGACCAGTAGATTTATTTATTATTGTTGTTATTGTTGTTAGTTCAAAGGAATAGCTAGTTCTATTTCCTTTCTTGATATTGAATAATTTATGATCTCTATAAGCACTCTCATTTCTTTTGTGTTCTTAGTTTTGTTAACATATTAATATAGCTGTCCATGGTTAAGTTCGGATTAAAGTTTTTATTTATTCTGCTTTTTAAGTAATTTCACTTTGTCAACTTGTTATTTTAATGATTTGATTTTCTACCCTCTTCTTTTTATCAGATTAGCTAAGCATTTGTCAATTTTATTAGTCTTTTCAAAGAAGTAACTTTTAATTTTATTTCTCTAGTCTTTTTGTTTCCAGTTT
This sequence comes from Petaurus breviceps papuanus, assembly GCF_028583685.1. Lineage (NCBI taxonomy): Eukaryota > Metazoa > Chordata > Mammalia > Diprotodontia > Petauridae > Petaurus > Petaurus breviceps. The sequence goes on from NW_027186349.1 coordinate 11,011,546, forward strand.
ATCTATTTCTATTCTAATTTTAATATATACATGTATACATAGTTATATATTCTTTTTACTTATTTTAGAATAACATATTTGTTAGCTTTCATTTTAAAATTCATATTCAGTGCATTAAGCTTCTATTTTTCTATTCTGTTAATGTATGTTGTAGGATTATGCTATTCCCCGAAGGCCTGCTCCACCTGCATCCCAGAAATTTTGATGTTTCATTATCATTTCTTTTCACAAAATTACCCATTGTTTCTAAGATTTTTTGAACCACTTATTATTTAGAATTCCAATGTTGTCTTCATTTAGCTTTATATCTTTTTTTCTCCCTGAACATACTACTATTTTATTGTATTAAATTCTGTAAAAATACTATTCCTGCTTTTTGAGATTTGTTTGCAATATGTTTGTGCTATAAAACATGATCAGTTTTTGTAAAAGTTCTGCATGATGCTTAGAAATACATGTATTCTTTGGCAGTTCCATTTAAAAGATACCATAGGTCTTTTAGCTCTAGAATTTCCAGCATTTTTATATTTTCTTTTTTATCTACTTTCCATTGTACTTACATAAAAGTTAGATAGGGAATCAAAAGCTCTTATTACCATTTTGTTACTGCATATCTTCTTGTAATTTAGTAAATTTTCCTTTTATATATTTAGATGCTAAGACATTTGGAGTGTATACTTTGCTATTCACATTGATTTGTGTATAATTCCATTCAGCGTAATAAGGTTTTTTTTTTATCTCTCTCTTTTTTTTTTACCAATCAGGGTTAAGTAACTTGCTCAAGGTTACACAGCCAGTTATTTCTGAGTGTGGTGCTAAGTATCTGAGCCCAGATTTAATCCCCAGGTCATCCCGACACTGGAGCCGGTGCTCTTACTCCCTGAGCCACCTAGCTGCCCCTAAGCAATTGGGGTTAAGTAACTTAACCCCAAGGTTAACCCAAGGTTACATGGCCAGGTGTTTCTGGGTGGGTGCTAAGTGTCTGAGCCTGGGATTCGATCTCCAGGTCATCCCAACACTGAAGCCAGTGCTCTTACTTGCTGTGCTACCTGGTCGCCCCTTTTTTATCTCTTTTTTGTTTTGAAGGTTTGTTTTTGCTTTTTTTTCTGATATCATGACTACAAGTCCTGTTTTTTGTGCAGTCATCTGAATCATATTAATTTTCCCAACTCCTCATTTTTATTCTATGTATGTCTCTTTTTAATGTGTGTTTCTTATAAGCAACAGATTATGGGGTTTGTTTTCTTATTAAAATTGACATTCTATTTTTGTTTGTTTAGTTTTATTGGGTTGTTTAATCCATTTCATTAAAAGCTATAAGATGTTTATATTCTCTATATGTTTCTATATTGCTTTTTTCTTCAAATTAGGACATTTTTTCTTTTTCTCTTTAGTTCTTTTAGTTTAATGTACTTTAAGCCAACTCTATTTCTATTGGTTTTCTTTCCCTCACCACCAAGGAGGCCCCCTTCTGTTTGTTAGCTTTTTCCAGAGTTTTGGAGGTGTAAAGCCAAGCATGAGCAGGTTTCCAGAGGACTGCTGCTGTGAACAGCTTTCAAGGTTCTCATTACACAGTATAGTGAACTCTCTATTTATTCAATAATAAACTAAGACAAAACATTCACAGAAAATCAAGGTACAGCATTTACAATATTATAACTTATCACTAAAATGGCCACATAGTTTTCAACAAAGTGGTCACATAGTTTTGAAAAAATTATATTCATTTAATGACTCAATCATTTAGTACCTCCTTAATTCAATCATCTTTAAGGAGGAAAGCCTCCTTAGTTGACACAAAGTACAAGTGTCAAAGTCCTCCACCCCAGGTCACATTGTCTTAATCTCTTCAATTAAAATTCTTCTTTCTTCTTAATTGGAGAAGTCCTTAACTCAATCATCTAAATATAAAGGTCAAAGTTCTCCACCCATAGGCCACAATTAAGTTAAAATATTATCAGTCACTACTAAGAACCCTCTTAAGAGTGGTGGAAAGTACAAAGGGCATCCACCCCTAGGTCACAAGCAAGTTACAGTCTCATCAGTCAGCATTAAATAGCCAAGGAGGGGTCTTTTCATCTTGACTCAAGGCAAGCTCTCAGCTTCCATGGTTCCTCTTCCATGGCCCCAGCTCCTGCCCTAATCTAACCAACTGCCACCTGAGTTCAAAGGCAGACAGCTCCCAGTTCCTTGTCCAGTTTTCTGTGCAGTTCCAGCTCCATATTGAAGTGCACAGTGTCCAGTCCACCCTGAATCCCTCACAGTCTCTGTTCCTGGGAAGACAAAGCTCAATAAAGCCACAACAATATTCATGCACATTGCTGGCATCCTCACCAATTCACTTTCTGTCTGTGGAATCATCATAGACCCAATACAGACAAAATACCAGCACAACAGTCATGCTTCCTCAGTTCTTGGCAGCTCTCTCTGGCCCTCAGAAGTACTCAGCAGCTCTGACTGGCCCTCAGAAGTCCTCAGGATCCTGGCAGTTCTCTCTCTCTCTCAGCAATTCTGGCTCCCAGAAGTTTCTCTCTCAGAAATTCTTGTTCCTGGCAGTTCTCTGTCTCTCTCCAGCAGTAGTTACTCTGTCTCCATGATGCTCCCAGAAGTTCTGTCTCTCTAGCTTGGGCTTTTCTTATATATGGTTTTAGCTCCTCCCTCTTCTGCCCCTTCCTGTTACAACAGGAAGTTCATCCCACTGTGGGATTCACAAGTTCTGGGTCTTAATACTTGACACAATTATGAACTTAAAACTAAGTGCTAAGTACCTGTTAGCTTGACAATACAAGGGGACCTTCAAATTCCATTACTATTACAGGAGGCAAACCCATTCTTATGGGAGTAGATTACAGATGACAGCATACATAAAAGGGAAAAGGGGAGGAAGAGAATAGAAGGGAATATATGACATACCTGAATTGAGTCAAGGGTTAGCAATGAAAGTTAAATACGTGATCAATTTTTGTGAAAGTTCTACATGGTGCTGAGAAAATAGATAGATTCTTTGGCAATGCCATTTAGAAGATTTCATAAGTCTTTTAGTAGTAGATTTTCCAGCAATTTTTTTGGTTAAAACTCCCCTACAGTTTGCTGGCTCTTGCACTAGTTTTAGAGGCAAATTCTTTTTTTATAGAATCAAATTACAAATTTGGTTGAAGGTTTTGCATCAAAGGCTAACAATAAAAAGAAAATAACTCTTTTTTTACTGAGAGACTACTGTTGTGTCCCCTTTATTGTTAATCTGTAGGTGGATCGTGGAGATATTTAGTCAATGGTGTTTCAAGCCTGTTTCTCCTCCATCACTTCTATTTTACTTCCACTTTCATTCTCATCTCCTTGTGCACTTTTAGAAGGAGATCTCTTCATGGTATCTCTGTCTTTTTGTGGTTGTCCAGGTTTATTATATTGGTTTACCCTTATTGCTTTTTATTGTGTATGGTATTTGAAAAGCAAATAGCATGTTCAGCTCTGGTTTTCTTTGTATGAATGTCTCTTTTATATTGGACATTTATTGGTATTAATGGTTAGGCTCAGATTTGTAGAGTGTGGTACCTTGGGTTGTATCTTATGCTCATTTGATCTTTAGAATATATTATTCCATTCTCTCCTGAGATTTCCAGCGAGTGCAAAATAGTCTTATGCTATTCCAATTTCCTTTCCTTTATATTTGAAGCTCTTTTACCCGGCCACTTGTCAAATATGTGGTTTTTCTTTGGACTGTTAAATTTAACAAATATATATCTTACAATCTTCCATATAGTTTTTTCCCCCTGAAGACAATTTGTGGATTCTTTTAATTGTCATTTTGTTTTCTGTGTTCAGAAATTCTGGGAAATTTTCTTTTATTACTTCTTGAAATATAGTGTTTAGATTTTGTTTACTTAGAGATGTTTGAATTGTGAGGGCTATAGAAAATGTTTAGTCTACCATATTGTTGTTCATGTGACCTGGATGCCCTTCCCTTTTACTTTAATCATTATATTTTCAAGTTTTAGCATGTTTCTCAAAAGCTAAAAGGACTATAAATATTTTAGATTCTTCGTGTATATGAAGATATACATATACATAAAGTATACAGCTTTAATTTTATCAAGATAAAAATATTAAAAATTAATTTAAATCAGGGGCTTTGTAATTATTTTACTTGATATATTATATTTAAATTTCACATAGGATCATCTAGTAAATACTTCAGTTTTACACATGAAGAAACTGAGGACCAGAATGGTGAAGTAATTTGTCAAAGAGCACACAAGAAAGTTAGTAAGCAGTAGGATCAGAATCTGATGTCAGTATCTTAGAATAGGAACGAAGCTTAAAAACCATCTCCCTTAACCTATTCCAGGACAAGAATCTCTTCAATATATACCTGTCAAGTAGTCTTCTAATCTTTGCTTTAAAATTTAATATAACAATAATATTTAATAAATACAAAATCTATGACCTCCTCAAAGAAGTTTCTCCCACTTCTGAGTAGTCCTAACTCTCCTTACTTATAGTAAATTAAATTCTACCTGTTTGTAGCTTCTACCCATTGCTCCTAGTTCCTCTCTCTGGGTCTAGGTCCTCTGGCTCCCAATACAATGCTCTTCCACTCTCTCCACACTGTCTTCCATATACAAATTATGATAATTTTATGAACAAAGTAAACAATCATCTCTTTTGATGGTCCAAGTGGCTTCTCATCCATAAAGAACATTAAAATAGCAAGTGATTTCGCTGTTTCTTTGTATCCCATGCTCAATTCCTGGCACATGATAAGTACTTTATAAAAGACTATTGATTGATTATATTTGTATAAGACAAGGGTAGGGAACCTGTGGCCTCCAAGTCACAAATCCTCTAGGTCCTCAAGTGTAGCCCTTTGACTCAACCCAAACTTCATAGAACAAATCCCCACCCCTGGTATAAGGTTTCATCCCCGCCCCCATATTTCTAATTAAAAAAAAAAAAGATTTAATCTGGAAGAAGTGGGGTCTCAGAATGGACAGAAAGTTGATTTCATAGTCAGGAATAACTGGGCTCATATTCCACCTTTGGCATACCTATTTGCCATGTGACCCTGACCAACACTCTACAGACCCCAATTTTTACTTTCATTCTGGTTCCACAGCCACTGTCCTGGGAAGCAACTCCTGCAATACTGTGCTCTGAAAAATGCTTGTGCATGTACCAAAGCCCTCACCTACTCATCAGGCACAGTTACTGAAAACCCTGAAGAGAAAGTTCTCACCATCAAAAATCCAATCCTTGGCATTGTCAAATGATTCAAAATCAGAAACAGATAGGAATTTATCAGTGTAAGTGACATTAAAGAGGATGCATCATAATGTGCATTGCTACTTCACCCTCAGGGCCAAGGAACCTTTCCATCTGACTTGAAGCTGAAACCTCTTCCATGTGTTGTCTCCCCTAGTAGAAGAGGAATTTCTGTGTTCCTGTCTTTATGACTCTAACACTTTTATATAGTATGCATTTTATAAATGCTTTTTATTCATTAATTCATTCACATCACATCACCTCTCATGGTCCTAAGCAATGCCCAAAGACTATAAATTTGAGGATAACTGCCAACCTACATTAGTAGAGAGAATTTCCTCTCCAGGAGTTCCCTAAACCAGGAAAACCACAAGTTCACATAAAAAAAATAAAAATTTAGCCTGGATAAGAGTTAACTCCGAGAGACATGATGTATCCCTTTAATTATTTAAAGTTTACTTTTGAGGGACTGTCAGGTTAAAGAGGGATTAAAGTGAAAGATGTCTTTTGCTTGTTTGATTGTGTTGGCTTCAGAAGACAGAACTAAGATCAAAGGGTTGGGCATATTTCAAATTAATTTAATGGAAAACTTTTTATTAATTAGAATTGTCCAAAAGCCGAGTAGGCAGACTTTAAGAAATGAATGTCCTCTAACTAGAACTCTTCAATAAAAGGCTGAATAACTAAACATTTATGAGGGAAACTGAAGAAAGGAGAAATAGACATTGAGATGATGATAGAAATAGAGATATATTTGCATATCTATCTCTATATATGCACTTTAGTCATGAGTTGACTTACAGCTTACAACTCTGAGTTGACTTACAACTCTGAGATTGTAAAGATTTTGGGGGGGAGGGGGCAGACAGCAGAGCCAAGATGGTGGAGTAAAAGCAGGAACTTGCTTGAGCTCCCACTCCAATTACCTCCAATTTCTGCAAAAATAACTCTAAACAAATGTTAGTGCTACAGAACCCACAAAGTGACAAAGAGAAACTAATCTCCCACTGAAGGCACCTTGAAAGGGAGACAGGAAAGTCTATGTCACCAGGCTGGGAACAGAGTGCAGTCCCACATGAGCTGCACTGACCCAGACCCACAGCACAGACCAGCCAGGAACAGACTTCAGGGGACTGATTCACTAGTAGCTAAGGCAATTTCCAGACTTCTCAAGCTATAAACGCCAAAGAGAAAGTAAAAGGTCAGTGGGGAACTCTGTTGGAACTGGGTGAGAGAAAAGCTCCATCCAGGCCCTGCCTCTGGGGCTGCTGAGGTGCTGCTGGTGGCTGCAGCTACTGCCATGTGGCTGCCTCCTGAGCTCTAGGCCCACAGATATTAGGGGACCAAGCAACCATTCAGAGGGTATTTGCTCTTGCTTTGACCTGCTTGGATCTGGGTCACAGGCTTGGATAGCAGCCCTGGGGTAAGGAGCCCTAGCATGGCAGAGGTTGTGGAGTCTACAGAGAGGGCATCCTCCTCACAGTTCTGAGGCAGGTACCTAGAAGAAGCTCTGAAAACAGCTGTACAAAACCCCAGAAATTTGAGACACAGCTCTCTTCATTCTGGAAACAGAGTTCTACTGTGGCCAAGAGCTCGAAAGTCAAGTGATTGGCTGGCAAGATGAGCAAACAGAGGAAGCAAAATCAAGCCATATAATTATATTTTGGTGACAAATCTGATCAAAACATAGAACTAGAAGAAGACAGCAAAGTTAAAATTCCTGCATCAAAAGCCTCCAAGAAAAAATATGAACTGATTGCAGGCAATGAGGGAGCTCAAGAAGGATTCTGAAAATCAAGTAAGAGAAATAGAGGATAAATTGGGAAGAGGAATGAGAATGATGTTAAGAAAATCATGAAAAGCAAGTCAACATACTGCTAAAGGAGACCCCAAAAATACTGAAGAAAATAATACCTTAAAAAATAGATGAACTCAAATGGCAAAAGAGTCCCAAAAAGCCAATGAGGAGAAGAATGCCTTAAAAAGTTGAATTGGCCAGATGGAAAAGAAATTTCAAAACTTACTGAAGAGAATAATTCCTTCAAAATTATATTGGAGCAAATGGAAACTAAAGACTTTATGAGAAATCAAGATAATACAAAATAGATCCAAATGAATGAAAAAATAGAAGGCGATGTGAAATATCTCTTTGGAAAAACCAGTGAACTGTAAAATAGATCCAGGAGAGATCATTTAAAAATTATTGGACTACCTGAAAGCCATCATTAAAAAAAGAACCTAGAAATCATCCTTCAAGAAATTCTCAAGGAAAATTGCCCTGATATTTTAGAACCAGAGGGCAAAATAGAAATTGAAAGAATTCACCAATCACCTCTTGAAAAAGATCCCAAAAAGAAAACTCCTAGAAATGTTATAGCCAGGTCCTGGAGTTCCCAGATCAAGTAGAAAATATTACAAGCAGCTATGAAGAAACAATTTGAATATTGTGGAAACACAATCAGGATAACACAGAATCTGGCAGCTTCTACACTGAGGGATCAAAGGGCTTGGGATATGATATTCCAGAGGTCAAAGGAGCTGGGATTAAAACCAAGAATCACCTACCCAGCAAAACTGAGTATCATGTTTCAGGGGAAAATATGGTTGTTCAATGAAATAGAGAACTTTCAAGCATTCTTGATGGAAAAACCAGAGATGAACAGAAAATTTGACTTTCAAATCCAAGAAGCAAGAAAAGTATGAGAAGATAAACAGAGAAAAGATATCATAAGGAACTTATCAAAGTTGAACTATTTACATTCCTACATGGAAAAATGATCATTGTAACCTATGAAACTTTTCTCAGTATGAGAACAGTTGAAGGAAATATAAATGTATATGTATGTATATACGTATATACATACATATATATTTCTATATAGGAGGGTATATGGGTGTATGAATACATATGTGACTGTGTGTATATATGTGTACAGGTATACATAGACAGAGGGCACAGGACCAATTGAATAAGAAGGGATGATAATTAAAAGGTGAAATTGAGAGGTGAGAGAGGAATATAATGACAGGAGATGGGGAGATTCAGAATGGGGTAAATTATCTCATATAAAAGAGGCAAGGGAAAACTGTTACAATGGAGGGGAAGTACAGGAAGGCAAAAGGGAATGAGTTAACCTTACTCTCATTGAATTTGGCTTAGGGAGAGAATGACATACACACTAAATAGGGTATATCACCATACAGGAGAGTAGGGGAGAAGGGCATAAGAGGAGGGATGATGGAGGGGAGGGCAGGATGGGGTGGTAGTTAGAAGCACACACTTTTGAAAAGGGACAGGGCCAAAGTAGAAAACAGAACAAGTGGGGGGCGGGATAGGATGGAGGGAAATATAGTCAATCTTTCACAATATATCCACTATGGAAATGTTTTGTATAGCTACACATGTACAACCTATATTGAATTGCTTATCTTCCCAGTAAGGGTGGGTGATGAGGGAGGAAGGGAAGGAATCTGCAATTCAAAGTTTTAAAATCAAATGTTTAAAAAATATATTATTATTATTATTATTATTATTTACATGCAACCAGGAAATAAGATACACAGGCAATGGGGTATAGAAATCCTTCTTGCCCTACAAGAAAGTAGGGAGGGGATAAGGGAAGATATAAGAGAGAGAGAAGAT
>NW_027186349.1:11020847-11088552 GCF_028583685.1 Petaurus breviceps papuanus
ATGAAGAAACAATTTGAATATTGTGGAAACACAATCAGGATAACACAGAATCTGGCAGCTTCTACACTGAGGGATCAAAGGGCTTGGGATATGATATTCCAGAGGTCAAAGGAGCTGGGATTAAAACCAAGAATCACCTACCCAGCAAAACTGAGTATCATGTTTCAGGGGAAAATATGGTCATTCAATGAAATAGAGAACTTTCAAGCATTCTTGATGGAAAAACCAGAGATGAACAGAAAATTTGACTTTCAAATCCAAGAAGCAAGAAAAGTATGAGAAGATAAACAGAGAAAAGATATCATAAGGAACTTATCAAAGTTGAACTATTTACATTCCTACATGGAAAAATGATCATTGTAACCTATGAAACTTTTCTCAGTATGAGAACAGTTGAAGGAAATATAAATGTATATGTATGTATATACGTATATACATACATATATATTTCTATATAGGAGGGTATATGGGTGTATGAATACATATGTGACTGTGTGTATATATGTGTACAGGTATACATAGACAGAGGGCACAGGACCAATTGAATAAGAAGGGATGATAATTAAAAGGTGAAATTGAGAGGTGAGAGAGGAATATAATGACAGGAGATGGGGAGATTCAGAATGGGGTAAATTATCTCATATAAAAGAGGCAAGGGAAAACTGTTACAATGGAGGGGAAGTACAGGAAGGCAAAAGGGAATGAGTTAACCTTACTCTCATTGAATTTGGCTTAGGGAGAGAATGACATACACACTAAATAGGGTATATCACCATACAGGAGAGTAGGGGAGAAGGGCATAAGAGGAGGGATGATGGAGGGGAGGGCAGGATGGGGTGGTAGTTAGAAGCACACACTTTTGAAAAGGGACAGGGCCAAAGTAGAAAACAGAACAAGTGGGGGGCGGGATAGGATGGAGGGAAATATAGTCAATCTTTCACAATATATCCACTATGGAAATGTTTTGTATAGCTACACATGTACAACCTATATTGAATTGCTTATCTTCCCAGTAAGGGTGGGTGATGAGGGAGGAAGGGAAGGAATCTGCAATTCAAAGTTTTAAAATCAAATGTTTAAAAAATATATTATTATTATTATTATTATTATTTACATGCAACCAGGAAATAAGATACACAGGCAATGGGGTATAGAAATCCTTCTTGCCCTACAAGAAAGTAGGGAGGGGATAAGGGAAGATATAAGAGAGAGAGAAGATTGGGGGAAGGGGTATTCTATTTTTGTTTTGTTTTTTTTTGTTTGTTTTTTGGAGGGGCAGTTGGGGTTAAGTGACTTGCCCAAGGTCACACAACGTGTGTGTGTGTGTGTGTGTGTGTGTGTGTGTGTGTGTGTATTAAGTGTCTGAGACTGGATTTGAGCTCAGGTCCTCCTGACTCCAGAGCCGGTGCTGTATTCATTGCACCACCTAGCCGCCCCGGGAAGGGGTATTCAATATGCTTGCTATCTTGGGGTGGGGGGTAGGGAAAAGATGGGGAGAAAATTTGTAACTCAAAATCTTGTGGAAATGAATGTTGAAAACTAACAGATGAATAAATAAAATACCAAAAAAGGTGTTTTTTATTTCATGGTTTCAAATTTCAAAAAGATCATCCATCTACGTGTATATAAGGAAATCTGCTCAAAGTGGGATTTGTGTGTATGAAGAGATTGATTGAAAACTTGAGAATAAGCTCCACATTTTTTGAAAGCAGCTATATGTATGTGTATATACACACATACACACATATACATATATCAGGAGAGATATATAGATTCAAACCTATAAGCCAGATTCAAGGAAGAATTTGATAACATTCTTGAGCAACTTGAAAACAAAGAGGAAAAAAGCACAAAATAAGTAAAATAAAATTTTAAAAAATTTAACCATGAACCTGGAGAAGAAGATTCACTTAAGAAAGGAATGGAAACTATAAGTATGAAGGACCAATAAAGTGAGGTGTGAGACAACACTGCGGCCCAGTAGAATGAAAACCCAAAGTTGCACCAAACCAGTAATAGGTAACTAAGTATTAATAGCATTCATAATTCAAATTGGTTATGCTTGCCCCAGATTTAAAAGACATATCTCCTCACTCTTACATAGCCCTTCTACTTTCCTCACAACATGCCTGTAAGGCATAACTTACCTCACAGTGTGTATATTGTTAAGCCCATTTCATTGATGAGAATGCAGAAACTCAAATAGGTAACATGACGTTCCCAGTTTACACAGCTAACAATTGTTTCAAAGCAAAGAGAAAAACTCATGTTTCCTAAATCCATTCCTTTTAAGTCCAAGGCCTCAAACTCAAGAACCAGGGCTCACTATACCAAGTTCAAAGCAGTTTAATGACTTGCCTATGTCCATATAGAGAGAGCAAGATGGAGCTGAGAAGAAAAGGCCTTTCTTGTCACAGTCTCCTTTCTTCATTTATCAATTTCTAAAATTATAGTTCTTTTACTAGTTCTCAATGCTAAGGTATTTATCTTTGAGATATATTCTATTTGATAAGAGACTGGCAGTATATTTTCAAGTTTAAAACTATTAAATTCATATTTTATTATTAGTATTCTCCACTAGATTATTTCTCCCAAGTTGGTAAGGTTAATTTACATTCCAGTAGGAGACACTTGACAAGCCAGAGTGCTGTTGACTTTAATTCTATGCAGTATTCCAACTCTGTTTCTGCATGCTGCTTTCTACTCTGACACTTGAAAAACCATGAATTCATGAGACTTTTAGTGTTTTTTGAAAAGTGACCACATCTCTCCCCATCTAACCAGATGTAATTTCCCTTCTTTCCTTAAAAAAAGGAAAGAAACATTTTCTTCCTGTATTATAATTCAAATAAACCAAGTCATGGATCTAATTTAAATTAGAGCACATACCTCATTCTCTGTGCCACAGCAGATGTTGTGGATAAATATTATGACAATCTGGACACATGATGTGTCTTGAGGTTGGTAAGGACAAGGCCAGCTCTTCATTGAAGCAGTCAACATAGACCCTAGGATTGGCAGACTGCCCTCCTTCTTTCCTTCAAACTTGAAGCAAAACTTTTAGATTCATAGAATACTGTAGCTAGAGGGGAACCTAGAGCGATTAAATGCAACTTCCTCACCTTACAGATGAAAAAATTGATGAGAATTACCAAAGTTACTTAACAACAGAAGCAGGATTGGAACCTTTATTTTCTGACTCTTAGTTCAATGCTTTTCTCACTTTTTACTTCAATATATCAATGACATTTGACTTCATCTATATCCTTCCACCAATGCATATATCAATGCCACTGTGCCTTAGTAAGAGGATTCTGTGAACTACTGTATCCAACGAAATTCTTTACTTGGTGCTGGTGGTTGTGAACCAACTCTCCCCCAATTTAGAGATTAATTGCAGACCCAGAATGGAAGTTTGCCCAACTTAGCAGAACCTGCAAGAATGAGGAGTCCTCAGGAAGACCCTTTGAGAACACAGTCTTATCTGTAGTGAAGGCTTCCCACAACATTACTCTTAAATACTTTGCTGCTTTATTTCAAGCATATCTCAGGATTTCAAACCATATAGTTTGTTCTACTACTTTAAGATGCAGTGTAGGCACCATCTTCTACATAAAACTTTCTTTAATACTCCTAGTTGATAGTGTCTTCCATCACTGAACTACATTGTATATATTTGTATTTATTCACTTTATATTAATGCTATATACATTTATATATGTATTTGCTGTCTTCCACATTATAATGTAAGCTCATTGCAAATAGATATTGTTTTATTCTTTGTATTTGGATCTCCAACATATATGTGGGTATATATGTATATGTACATGTGTATATGTGTGTGTACATGTGTGTATGTGTGTGTAGTACAACCCCCGAAAATGTACAAAACTGGAGAAATGGTGGGTCAGATGATTATTGGGCCATTTTCGTCCTGATATAATAAAATCAGAGGTGAGTTTTTGAAACAAAGTTGTCGGTCCTAAGACTGGTGTATTATATAGGCAGAGATATATAGGCAGGCAGGCAGAGACAGACAGACAGATAGATATATTGATCGACATACAGATATAATTTGAAAAGTATCGGTGAAAGTTCCTTATTAACAAAATATTTCCTCCACTGATTTTTGAATTTTCACCATTCACTTTCTTTTCTTATTCAATTTTTTTCCAAAGATCTTTTAAAATGAGTATATTCTAGAGAACAATAACAGTTAAAATCTCTAACACCTAAGCATGAGCAAATTTGTAAGATTAAGTGAAAGGGGTAAATAAAATCCTTTAAAAGAGCTGGATTTGACAAGATAGAAGCTGCTTGAAAAAAAAAAAGGCAAAGCTTACAGAAACACTCCCAATTGGCCCCACCATCTTTACCTGTCAAGCCTTCAAGCCTCAATTTTTTTGCCTTCTCAGTTCCAGTAGCATATGTCACAATCAGCCTTGAATTATAGTTGTTTGTATACATGTCTTAGCTGCCCCCACTAGATTTTAAGGCCCTTAAAGCCAGGGAATGTCTTCTTCATATGCAACATCTAATGCAGCACTTTGCACAGAATGGATGTTTGCTAAATGTTTGACTAACTGCTTAATTGATTAATGAGTTGGAGACATCATGGTAAAAAGAAAAGTCATCTATTTCACAAGCTTGTTTAGAATTAGCACTGTGGTACTCTTAAGAATAGCATGAGACAAAAGGAGAATACTCACAAATAGTGACAAAAAAAGAGTGACTATGTCTGAATGAAGATTTAAGTATACTCTTTTTCACTTTATTTTTTTCATGATTTTTTTTGGTCTGTGTTTTTTTCACAGTATGATTAATATGGAAATATGTTTTGCATGATTGTGCATGCATAATCTCTATAAAATTTCTTACTCTCTCAAGGAGGGGGAGAAGAGGGAGAGAATTTGGAACATAATTTTTTTTAAGTGTTAAACATTGTTCTTACATGTAATTAGGGAAAAATAAACTACCCCCCCAAAAAAAAACAAATAAAAGAGTGACTGTGCTAGAAAATTCAAGGGAATTAGTGGTTATATAAAGTGGACAATATCCCATGAGACATGTCAGTCTCGTCATTCATACATGCCCGATCATTCATATCATACTGAAAAGAAGAAAATTAAAGGCATGTTTAAAAACCTTCAGTGGCTCCCTATTGTCCTATTATGAAAAAAATACAAATTCCTTGCCTGGCACATTCAAAATCTACAATATGTCTCCTACCTAAATTTCTAGTCTTTCTTCATACTATTCTCCCATACACACTATCTCCATATCAAACCAGACTTCTAATTACTCATCAATTTCATCCTATATTCTCCTGCCTTTGTGGATTTGCTCAAGACACCACCTGTGTTTGAGAAGCATCATGGCACAGAGATAAGAGTGCTGGATTTGGAGCCCGAGGGCCTGTGTTCAAGGACTGGCTCCAATACTCACCTGCAGGGTCCAGGGGAAGCCTCAACCTCCTCAGTCGCAGCTTCATCATCTGTAAAATGAGGATATTGCACTAGACGGCCTCTACAAGTCCATCTAGACCTAAATTTATGGTTCTTGCAAGCTGGAGGATCAAACTCAGAAATATTTTAAACAAAGTCATCACGGTAGAGTGGAGCATTCCTTAGGAAGGCCAAGGTTCAAATACCACCTCAGACACTTATTAGCTATGCGAGACCCTGGGCAAATAAGTGTCTTTGCTTCTGTTTCTCTGATGGCGGCACGTTGTGGCCTGATGGACTGGAGGAATGTGAAATGAACGTGAGCCAGGCAGAGATTGAAAGCATTCATATGTTTATTGCATGCATGCTAATCAAATCCCAATTAAGTATCTGAGGGTTAGGATTTATATACTGTAGTTGAAGCACTTACGTCATACTTTCTCATGGGAAACTTCACTTGGTTTGTTACATGAGGCACCTAACTTGCAAATTTGCAGGGGGCTACTCCCGTGAGACCCTTCCCTGATTTCTTATCTCATGCCTCACTACTTTATCTGTATCTCTCAAGCGGCTAGGGTTCCAGGAATGGTCAAAATGTTCCAAGCCTCCCCAGCACAGAAGGATGATGAATGGAGGGTGGTAGGTCAACATTCTGAGATAATGGGCTCAGGCAAGTGGGAACAAGGCTCAAGGAGGTCCTTGGCCTGGATTTGTGCCCCTGGCAGACCCCTCAGAGCTAACCCTCGACGTCGCCCCCTACATTTCTCATGTGTAAAAAGATGAAACTGAACTAGGTGATTTTTAAAGTACCTTCCAGCTCTAAATCTATTTATTTATTGCCTGATGCTTCTGTGTGGATGCCAAGAAGCCTCTAGCTCTAAATATTGAACCAAATAACATTACTGAATGTAGGAGATGCCTTCTCCTATCTCAACCCAAAGTAACTATTCTAATGTTGAGTTTGGGGTGATTTTCTTCACCCTGAGATACACTAAGCTGCCTTTTAGCTAAAATGAAGCCTTAGTAACAAAACTCTCTTTTCTGTTACTGTATACTACACCCCCTGACTGTGCTTGGGAGGTTTTGAGACTTGAATTGTTACATTTGACTAACAATGTCAGTTTCTCTTGGTGATCTCTCCTCTTATCTCTTTAATTGTGGATTCCTAATCATTGAGGGGAGGGACTGTGTTATTTTCACTCATTTAAAATGGTATCAGTGCCTTGTATCTAGTAGGTGTTTAATAGATATTTTTTTGAATTGACATCTTTTTTGGTCTTTATTAATTTGTTTACTTTTAGTTTACAAGATTCATTTCCACAATTTCTTGAGTTTCAAATTTTTTCCCTTCCCCCCCCCCCCATGGGGGCATACAATCAAGTATAGTATCTGCTAGTACTTTCACATTAGGTATTAGTCAGGTTAGAAAGAATGATTGTATCAGATGGAATGAACAATGGGAAAGAGGAAACAAAACCAAACAAGAAAAAGAAAAAGAACAGGTAGTTTGCTTCAGTCTGGGTTCAAACTCTGTTCTTTCTCTGGATGTAGACATCTCTCTCCATCATGAGTCTTTTGGGGTTGAATTATAACACTGGATTGCTGAGGAGAGTCTAGTCTATCAAAGTTGGTCATCACACATATGTTGTGTGTTTAATTGTGTACAAATTTCTCCTGGCTCTACTCTTCTCACTCAGCATCAGTGCATATAAGCTTCTCCAGGTAAATATGAAGTCCATCTGCTTCTCATTTCTTATAGCACAATAGTATTCCATAACATGCATATACCACAGCTTGTTCAGCCATTCCCCAATTGATGGGCACCCCCTTAATTTCCAATTCTTTGCCACCACAAAAAGAGCTGCTATAAATATTTTTGTACATGTGGGTTTTTTTCCCACTTCTATGATCTCTTTGGGATACAACACTAGAAGTGGTATTGCTGGGTCAAAGTATATAAAATTTTTTTATAGCCCTTTAGGCATAATTCCAGATTGCTCTCCAGAAAGGCTGGATCAGTTCACAACTCTACCAGCAATGCTAGATGTGTTCCATTTTGCCCACATCCTCTCCAGCATTTGTCATTTTCCTGTTTTGTCATCCTAGCCAGTCTGACTGGTGAGATGTGGTACCTCAGAGTAGTTTTGATTTGCATTTCTCTAATCAATAGTGATTTAGAGCATTTTTTCATATGCTTACAGATATTTTTAATTTCTTCCTCTGAAAACTGCCTGTTCATATCCTTTGACATTTATCAATTGGGGAATGACTTGTATTCTTATGGATTTGACTCAACTCTCTGTATATTTTAGAAATGAGTCCTTTATCAGTGACATAGGTTGTAAAAATTCTTTCCCAATTTTCTACTTCCCTCCTAATCCTGGTCACATTGCCTTTGTTTGTACAGAAGCTTTTCAATTTAATGTAATCAAAATGATCCATTTTGCATTTTATAATGTTCTCTGTTGAATTGACATTTTGATGACAGCATATCTCAATACCGTAAGTAGCCATGATTTTATCTCTACAAGGACATTGATGCAAACAGCAACCCTTCTGTTACTCATAAGAGTTTCTTTAAGATTTACTGTGGTTGAAAAATTCATCCTGGTAACAAACTTCTCTGGATGTAGCTAGGCTGGTCCTAGAAAAAGAGACTTACAGTCTATTGTTGGGACAATAAACAACAACTTCAAGCTGCAATACAAGTATAAGAACTCATGCTACCCTAGCCTATCTTTCAAGAACCATGAGTCACAACTAGAACCAGAACTTGATGAAATATTGAAAGAGGGCAAGAGCATACTACCACTACTTATACTTGCATGTTCCAGTAAAGGGCCCAGTGCTTTCCAATATTTAGCATGAACAAGGAACACAATCCCCAAAGCTGGATTTTTGTGCACATTTCTTTTCTAACACATAATTATCCATTTGTCTCAGTCAGAATTATGAGTATATAAACATGTTTGGTAATCTGGTGTTGGCTGTCTGGTATCAAATGCAGCACTTGTGAAATTTAAACATTTTCATAAAGTGCAAATATCTCTTCGTTTATTGAGTCCATGAACAAGAGAAAACTTCTTTTAAAAAAGTATTCTCATAAATAGATATTTAAACTGAAGTTTAATATATAGTGGATAGAATACAAGTCTTGGAATTAAGACCAAGGGTATGTTGAAGCCAGCTCAAAAAACCTGCAAGAGCTAATTGTTAGATTTTTGACATGAGCATTTATATCTCAAAAATCACCAAATGCCACAAAGCAAGACCTGTTTTATTGTTTTGATGACTATCTAGGCTTAAGAAAGTGATAGAGAAAATATTAATACTGAAGATTAAACTTAGTAGTGTCTGGTATATACATTTTACCCTCCAGAGAGCCAGTTGTTAAACATTTACCAGCATGCCATTGGGATGAGCTGAGTTAAACACTTAGTAATTCTATGACCATGGGCAAATCACTTAACTGCTCTGCATTTCACTTAATCCTTAAACTAGGATAATTACATATAATTGTTATTAGGCCCAAATGCAATAATGTATATAAAGCATCATATTAACATTATCAATTATTGTTGTTGTTGTTTCTTGATCTGCACATTATTAGAAATCAGTTATTATATCAGAAACAAAGAATTTATCTTGATTACTGTCCTGAATAAATGGGAATATATTTGCCTCTCAACAGTGGGTGGATTCCACATCAGTGAACTAGGTTAAAACACATTTTCATCTATTTATTTATGGTTAATGTAATAAGCCTTAAGAACAGAAATGTAAACAGAAGTATGATTTATGAATGTCCTAACCGTTATTCCCTGCTGCAAAAAATTAGCTGTTCAGCGTTTAGCCATAAAAAAGCACTTTTCATATCTGCAACTATTTCTGTCTCAACATCTTCCTATTTCTACTGATTCATATCTATAATTTATAAACTCATTCTGGTTATCAGAGTCCAAAATACATTTGCAAAGTTACAGAGAATCTTTATTCCCTTATTTCCATGACTGCCCTCTTGCCCTCCTTTCTCACCATAAGTATAAAAGGATTCCATTGAATGGGTCCATATTTTCCTGAGTAGGGTATTGTAATGCCACGCACAGAAGCTTTCCAGAAGAAGGCTACTGTGAACAGCTTTTTTTTAAGGTTCTGATTACTCAGTATAGCGATCACTCTATTCCACAACAAAAGCAAAACATCCATGGAAAATCGAGGTATAGCATAATTCAAAATACAGCATTTACCGTATTACAACTTATCACAAAAAATCACAATATAATATTCACAACATAGTCTCAAAGTAAAATAGTCATTCTTAAGTTAACTCAGTCACTTATTAGTAGTCTCAAAGTACAAATCAAAGTCTTCCACTCATGGTACAAAGTCTTGATTAACTCAGTCAGTCACTTATCAGTAATATCTCAAACTACTCAAAGTACAATCAGTCACTTATTCAGCAAAGTCTAACTATCATACACAAAACCCTCCACCCCTTGGGTCACTAGTAAACTATAATTCCATAATTACTCAGTACCCAAGGAGAGGTCTTTTCATCTTGACTTGGGGCCTGTTCTCAGATTCCCTGAATCCCCTTCGATGGTCCCAGATTCTACCTGGATTCACTAGACTGTCACCTGGGTTCACTGGCAGACAGCTCCCAGTTCTTTGAACAGCTTTCTGGGCAGGTCCTGCTCCACACTGGCATCCACAGGGTCTGGTCCATGTCAGCTCCTTCACCATTTCTGCTCCAAGGAATTCAAGGCTAAACCAAGCCACAAACAAACAAATTCTCAGCATCCCAGTCATGCTTCAGTCACCTGGGCTCCTGGCTCCTGGCTCCTGGGCTCCTGTTCAGAAGAAACTCCACCACCACAAGTTTTCAGGACTCAGTTCTCCATTCTCTCTTCTGTAGCTGCTCTGCCACCAGATCTTGGTCTCAAGGAAAATCTGACCATGCCTCTCTGTGGCTTTTCTTATATACACAGTATTAGCTACTTCCTTTGGCCAACCCCTTCCTGTTAAGTCAGTTAACAAGAGACAGGAGTTCATACCTTCTGTTTCCCCAACAGAGGCTTGATCAGTTACTACACAAAGCGATCTTCAAATTCAAAATTACATTACCATTACAGGTATATCCCAAGTTAAACATCCAGGAGCACAAAAAAGGTATAAAAGAAAACCTAGATGTAGATTTAACAAAGCCTCTAAATTTGCCAAACTTAAAATTATTTAAGGTTTTATTATGCAAACTGTGCCAAACGCAACATTTTACATGAATTAAAAGGCAAACATTTTATACTTGCAATTGTTTCTAACAATGGTGATTAAATGGAAATATATTTGAGAAAACTACAGTCAGTCCCTATAGTCATTATATTATAATTTTCCTTTTTGAAAAATTTTACCTCCAAATAAATCACGAGGGCATGAAATTTGCTCCAAACTTTTTTTGTTGTCCCCCCCCCCCTTGGAAAAAATGTAATCTCAACCAAGTTTCTAAGCCTATGATACAAATGGGAACTTTTTGCCTATTTAAACGACTCACTCAGATCTTGTCCTCTAGTATTTGTAAACTAGCCATGCTTTTTCTCAAGAAGCAAGTTGGCAAAAGTCATACTCTGCAGGCCTGAGGGCCCCAGAGCTAACCCTACTGCCTTTGGGGCATTAAAAAAAATCCACAAACACATACTTCAAAAAACAAAAACAAGATAAATTGCACATCAGCAAGAGTGACATTGATATCCAAAGATCTTAGGTAGCAAAAAAGTAGAGCCCATTTTCAAGGATTTCTTATTTGACATATTCACCTATTTGAGTTGTAGTGTTTTCCCTATTCATTCCCCACCTACATTTTCTTTCTTCTGGAGTGTTTCATAACAGGACTCTTAAAATCTCTCTGAAAAAGAGGGTCAAAAAATATCAGTGGGCAAGAATTGATATCTTTCTAAATAGCTTTCTTAATTCAGTCAACCTTTTATTGAACCTTACCAGCAAATGTAATTGTTTTCCCAGAGAGAAAGATGTCTTAGCAAAAAGCTAATATTCATTAAGAAAGAAAATAAATATCAGAACACCTCTGGCTACCAAGGAAATATTTTCCTGATATTTCTTGCTTAGTCTTAAAGGAAAATTTAGATATCTCTATCTACTACTCTGCAGTTAAAATCTAGGAATTAAGGCAGCATTTGGACTAGTGACTTGGTTTACTCTGCGTGCTCAAAGACCTTTAGGTCACTTCTACTTGCCCCACAAAAAAATTGCCAGTCAGAGCTCACACATTCCAGTTCTGACCCAGAAGGCATAATGGATAGGAATGTTGGGCTGAGTGGTGTACTACCAGATCAAACATTCCCCATATCATATTGTGAATTTAATACTAACTCAAGGGTTTTTTTTAAACCATTCTTTAAATGGCTCCACTCACAAACTAAATATCATCTCACAGGCAAAGTATACAGAGCTATACAGATTTGCAAAGTCCCACCACATTAAATGTTTCATTTAAATAAGTGATCTCATCTTTAGGATAGGAATCTTGGTTCCTGCTTTCCCTTTCCTAGCAGTGAAGAAACCTCCCTTCAACTTTTCAGCAGTTATGGCTCCATTCTTGACAGGATGAAGATGCTACATATGTTGTCCCCTCTGATCAATTGTCCATGCCAGTCAAGTGCGTACAAGGTATGACTATGAATGCAGTTGATTTTATAAGCCATAATTTAAAAACCGTCTCATTTCTTGACAATTATAGCTTATATTTTATAGTCTGTTTGAATCCATGTCTACTCAAAGAGCATGACCTTTAAAAGGGTAGAATTGTCGAGATCCTCCCCAGTTTAATCTCTAAGCAGATCCCTATTTATTTCAAGGAGCCATGCATTTTCTTGAACTAAGCACAGATAACTAAATACCTGTGATTTATATGGAGTAAGAAAAACTAATCAGGACATCCTTTATCAAATCATTTCTCCCCATCTAGTTAATACAGAAGGGGCAGATCACATAAAACCAGGTCTTGATATGTTCAATGAAGTACAAAGGTATAACTAGGTCTCATCACTACTTTATGAAGTATGAAACAAATTTCCTGATGGAATTGGAGTGCCTGGTTAACCACAGCCTGATCAAATATTGCCAGCACTCCTTCTGGCCTTTAAAAAGTTAGCTTGGCAGTTCTAGTGGGGGGGGGAGGCGTCAGCTCCTGGTTACAGAGAAGACAACCAATTGTGGATTTAGCAGAGAATTAACCCTGACAATTGATTTAAGGTGCAGAGGGGAGCAGGTCCAGGGAGCCCAGCTAAGTTCACTTCAGGAGAGTTGCTGTGGCCGATGTGAAGCAGTTTCTAAAGACAAGAAAATAAAAAGGGCAGAAAGATTCTGAAGCACCAAAGGTATGATTTTCCCTAACCTTTGATCATTACAGGCAGACAGTACCCACACTCTTCTCCCTGGTGTTGTGTGTATTGGGGCAATAATGTGCTCTGTTTTATAGCTGCTGTTCTTACTTTGTCATCTTAGTATGCATGGGGCATTCAGGAAGAACTAGTACCTCTGGTGTAAGAGCTTGTGAAGCCCTTTACAGGTCCACTCAGCCTCCTTTGGGATCGACCTGCTACCCAGCTCTCACCTGGAGCCCCAAGAAGCTGTAGCATGAGCAGCAGCCACATCCCAGGAAAACCTTTTTTGGTGGATGAGCTAAGCCTGGTTGAGGGTAACCAAAAGGCCACAGACTCGACTATTTGAGTTGGGGGATGTCTACCACAAGAATGTGAAGGCTTCCTCCAGTGAAATGGGTGGATGAGACAGCCATGAAGGGGGCTGAAGCAGGGGCTGTGGAGTGCTTAGAGCTTGCTCAGACATCAAAGACACCAAGGACATCCACTGCATCATGGGCCATTGCTGGGCATCTTGACTTTTGTCTTGCTACTGCTACTGAACTTAGAAGACTCTGGAAGGGACAGTGAGACTGAAGACTTTGTGCAATTCTGTCTCACTTAAACACAATTCATGTGTGGGTCAAGACGTCACTCTATGATGTCACTGGTCCTCTTCAAAAAGGAAGGACAAACAAGAGTAAATACCTTTACATTAAGCTAATTTTGTCTACTAGAGGACTACTAATGGTAAGCACACTAACTGGGGCTCATGAGTTATAATTTTAGGAGGGTATATCCACAGAATACCTTGAACCTCACTAATAAATTCTACATCTGGCTCCTAATCTGCAACCTGGGAGTGCCGGATTTTGCTTGGGGGGACTTAATACATTCACCAATTTTAATATGGAAATAATAGAGTGTCCCAACTCGAGAGATTATTGAAGCTAAAGATTCCTCTTTCTATCAGGGGATTTATGACTTTCTCACATTCTCACATATAACAGAGAGAGAGACAGAGAGACAGAGAGAGACAGAGACAGAGAGAGACAGAGGGAGAGAGAACATTTAAAAAGTACTTACTTTAAGGTTTCCAAAATGCTTTACATGATATCTGATTTGATAAATTGACTATCATACTGTAATTGTTATATGTTTATACCATTTACATGACTATTGGCAAATCTGACTGGATTCTTTACATCAAGAAAAGTGGTCATAGGGATATATGTCAGAAGTTTGTCACGCAAAGAAAATAAATGGTCTTGATTATATAGCACAATATACATATATTGGTCTTTACCAATGAATTTCACATCCTTTACATCCAGTCTTTATAACTTGAGAAAGTTCCAAACTACATAGAGTGCTTCATTTGTAATTATATAGAACAAACTCAGAATAGACAAACCTGGTTGATTTTAGGAATACAGAAAAGCATCTCAAGAGCCTTCCCAAAGGTCTTGGCTCCCACAAAACCCCAAATGCATTTGGCCAACCACTTTCACCCTTAACTTTAAAACTCATGTATATTTTAAGCGAAATTCAATCCGTATGTTTCTGATTCATGGACACTGAATCCATTAAGATTCTGTTTGGTAAGAGCTTTCTGAATCCCAAGATGACTTATGAGCCTTTTTATAGCCTGTTTACTTTGAAGCAGAAAAGTCATGTTTTGCTGAAAGTAAACAGAATTTAGAATGGAAAATCTTTAAAGTTTGGATAACGCTAGGAATCATGAAAGTTCTAAGACGACTAACCTGTGCAAACTTCATTAGCCACATTTCTCTTACTTCTTCTAACTGAACCCCAAATTATGGTACTTGAGGCCATTAAATAAGTGTTTTATAAACATAAAGACTGCCATGTTTTAAAATAACAGTTTAATTACTTAAGAAAACACATATTCAATGGCAACATATATCCACACTTTCTGCTATAAAAATATTTTGAAATATGAGTATAGCTAAATATTAATCATGCCTTGTGACTGCCCTCCACTTGATGTGTGGTTTCTGAAGTGTATAAGTTGTAAGTAACAACCTCATTTATTCAGACCTTGTGAATTCAGAATTTGTGATTTGGGCTAAAGTTTACTTTTGTTATATGTATGGAAAAAGAGTTTAGGAAGCAAATTAGTTGTATAAACAAGATATGGAGCTGATTTAACCTATTTAAGTGCTTTTAGAGTGTTTTAGAATCGGCATTTACAGACTGTAGCTATGCTAATTATAAATTATTGTTTATCTATTCATCATAGCAGGTCTCCCAAAGGCTATATATATCAATGTGGAGTTGAACCACTTACAATTATTATGTAGATTGGAAAGTTTGAAGTTTTGTTTTGTTTTTATTGTCTTTCTTTAAAATGGTTCCATAATTCAAACTATCCTCAAGAAAATTCATGTGAAAAACATGACGGAAATACTTTTAGAACCAGAAAGTTTTTTTAATGATTTGACTATGAGGGTAAAGAGAGAAAATTCAAGAGTGAATAGGAAGAGCAAATGGAAAGTAAGATGTAGGCCTACTGAGGAAGAACTTTTTCTCTCTGATATAAGACAGAATGAAATCTGGGGTGACATCAGGTACAATCTCAATATTTCACATGATCTGCTATCTGCTGTCTTGCCTTTACACATTGATATCTCTTTGGGAAGGTAGGAGAAGAAAACACTTAAATAAATCTTTTACTCTCTTAAGGAAGGGAATGAAGTACCTCTTATCACAATTAAATTCTTTCCAAATAAATATCTTTCCAAAATTAATTGTCCAGAGAATCCAAATTAGTGACTGAAAACCATTAAAACTGGTCCAACAAATCTAGAAATACGAGGAGTTGGGGACAATTTGTGACAAAAGGGGGAAATGATGAGGTAGTTAGGTGGTACAGTGAATAGAGCAACGGCCCTGGAGTCAGGAGGACCTGAGTTCAAATCTGGCCTCAGATACTTGACATACTTACTAGCTGTGACTTTGGGCAAGTCACTTAACCCCAATTGCCTCCAAAAAAAGGGGGGTGAGGGGGGGTGGGAATGAAGCCTATTTTTCTATTGCAAAATTTACCCATGTACTAAACATTTTTTGTCACATAAATTTACATTTTGTATTTTAGAGAGAAATATGTGACCAGAATTTATGTTTTCTTGTAGAACTAATACTCCCCATGCACAGAACAGCAGGGTTGCTCATAATATGGTTTAGAGGATCTTTTCTTTAGCAGAAATCAAGAGTTTGTGATGGAATAGTACTATGCTGTAAGAAATAATGAACAGGTTGATTTTAGATAAACATGGAAAGATTTGCATGAAATAATGAAGAATGAAATGAACAGAACCAAGAGAACATTGTAAATAGTAACAGCAATATTGGGTTTTTTTTTTAAAGCAATTGGGGTTAAGTAACTTGCTCA
Source organism: Petaurus breviceps papuanus (assembly GCF_028583685.1). Taxonomy (NCBI): domain Eukaryota; kingdom Metazoa; phylum Chordata; class Mammalia; order Diprotodontia; family Petauridae; genus Petaurus; species Petaurus breviceps. The sequence continues at coordinate 11,037,080 of NW_027186349.1, forward strand.
AGGTTACACGGCCAGGTGTTTCTGGGTGGGTGCTAAGTGTCTGAGCCCGGATTCGATCCCAGGTCATCTGGACTCTGGGGCCAGTGATCTTACTCACTGTGCTACCTGGCCGCCCCCAGAAATATTGTTTAAAAAAATAACTGTAAACAACTAAGTTAGTCTGAGTATTATAAATACTCAAATCAACTACAAAGTACCTATGAAGGAAGATGATATCCACCTCCAGAGAAAGAACTGACAAAAAGAAGTATGCATAGTATGGTTTACGCATACGTGTGTGTATGTGTGTGTGAAATGGTACAGGGTGGAGAAGGAGGGAAGAGAGGATTTTGGAACTTATAATGTAACAAAAAATTAATTTAATTTAATTTTTATAAACCCAAGGGTCAAAGTGCCCCATTTCTTCAGAAATGATAAAGGAAGCATATTTCTCTTTTTTAATGTTATAGAGCAATGTAAAGACACTATCAAAATATAATTGCACCATATGAGTTCAAGTAATCATTCTACATACTTCAAGCATATAATCTTGATAATATAACATTACAATTTGTACCAATTAGCAAAGGAACTTTGCTTTATCTATGACAAAGGAGGCCAGTAATGCCTGAGCTAATGGAAATGTGATTTTATAACCATTTGTCATCCCACAGAAAAGGTGTCAAAATTCCTCAAGTTCAGATCAGTGATATTATACACTGACTGAGCTGCTGGTCTGGATCATGTCAAATATTGGTTTTACATAGTTAACTAATGTTCTTTGTAGGAGCATCAATAAGGTGCAAAAAATACTGAACTGAGTTTTCTCTTCACTCTGCCTTTCTTTACCCTTTGGCAAAAAGTAAAAACAAAAAAGTGATATGGGAAAAGGGTAAGACCAGAAGGTAGAAAGAAGACAAAGAAAGGGGTCAAAAATAATTCAAAATGAATAATTTAATCTCTGAATATTTGAGAATTGTCAGTAAAAGGTTGAAATGGATTGTCAGCCCAATCATTTTTTTTTCAAACACACATTTGCATGTTGTTCCCAGGAATAGATCGTTAGAATGAGAAATAAATTATATCTTTGATGAATTTGAAAAGAATAATTTCTGTAATGAGTCTAAAACCTCAGAGAAAATCAAACAATTATCTTATTTATTTGTGGACATTGGTAGCATTCCCAAGTGACAAGTGATCATATATCTTTTTAATAAATCTAAATGTTGCCTTAAGATTAACCTTATTTTAATTGTCCAAAAATAGATGCTACCATGTTTCATGGAAGAATGTCCCTGATTGCCCAGAGTAATACAATACATTCAGCTGCATCATCATAGCTAATACTTATAGAGCACTGAAATTTTCAAAGTACTTTACCTATATGAAAATTAATCCTCATAACAACCCTTCTGGCTACTCGCTTTTATTGTTCTTCCCATTTGTACATCTACACATTCATTATAATAATAGCCAGCATTTATATAGTGTGTTCTTATTTGCAAAGCACTTCACAAATATTGTCTCCTTTGATCTTCGCAACAACCCTGTGAGGTAGATGATGTTATTATTCCCATTTTAGAGATGAGACTGAGACTGAGAGTGTTAAGTGACTTGCCCACAGTCACAGAGTTATTGTCTGAAACCAGGTTTGACTCAGATCTTCCTGACTCCAAATCTAGCATTCTATCCATTGTGCCATCTAGCTGGAAAACCATTACTCATACCAAAACCACTAGGACATCTTTTTCTGATAATTCTGCTATTCTCTGACCTAATTAGACTACAGCCAGGGTATTGTGCTCAGTACTGGGTGCCAAATTTTAACATGGACACATCAAAATATGGGGAACATGCCATAAGAAATTAACCAGGTTGGTGAAGAACCTCAAAAGGATTGGGATGTTTAGTCAAAAGAAGAGTAAAGTACTGAAATATGCTAGCCCTCTACAAATGCTCTACAAGTATTTGAAGAATCATCATCTTATAAAAGAGAAATCAGACTTAGTCTGCTTAGCCCTGGAGGGCAGAATGAGGATCAATGGGTGGAAGAGAAAAAAAAAAAAAAAACCAAACAAAACAAAACAATTAGGATTGATGTAAGGAGAATTCCTAAGAACCAGAGTTCTTCGAAAGTAGGTGATCTCTGAGGAGGGAGGGAATTCTTTTTCATTACAGGTCTTTGGACAACGGCCAGGTGATGATGATTATAGAGGGGATTCTTGTTCAGATGAGTTGGACTAGACACTCTCTGAAGCCTCTAGTGACCTACAAACTCTGTGAATTTTAGACCAAAATAAGTCAAAAGGGGCAATTCTTTTTTTTTAAGCAACCTTGCTCAAGGTTACAAGGCCAGGTGTTTCTGGAACCGGTGCTCTTACTCCCTGAGATGCCCCTAAGCAATAGGGGTTAAGTAACTTGCTCAAAGTTACATCCTCCAGGTGTTTCTGGTTGGGTGCTAAGTGTCTGAGCCCGGATTCTATCCCCAGGTCATCCCGACACTGGAGTCGGTGCTCTTACTCGATGTGCTACCTGGCCGCCCCAAAAGGGGCAATTCTTACTCACAGGTAAAAGAGCTTGCTAAATATTCATTCCTCTGGATTAAGGAACTAACCATTATTAACATGCATACACCCTTGGGAGGAACTAATACAACAAATCAGGGGTCTTATAATGTTTGTTTTTTATATTTTTATACAGTTTCAGCATATTGAAAATATTAAAACTATGCTGTACATCCTCAGGCAATAGTTTGCCAAGCCTCTGTACTACTTCTCCCTTACTAAACTATTATCAGTCAGTAACATATTATGAATTAATTTACTGAGAGCAAAACAGTAGGGTGTAGTGGGATTTTTTTAATGATATCTCCCATGGTCTTCAGAAATCCCTCTAGTCAGAGTCCCTCCCCACGTGAATAGGAGTTTTTATGTCCTTAGGCCAAGGAGTGCTGTCAGGGAAACAGAAGCTAATCAGGTCCTGGGACTGCTTGATCTCCTTTTAAGGAAAAGCAATTCATTTATCAGGAAAGGATGGGAGGTTCTAACCCAGGCGGTAGGGAAATACCAGTAAATACTACCAGCTCCCAAATAGCTTAGGAATATTAAGTGGTATCTTTTTTTTAAAGAGGAAGGCAAGGCAATTAGGGTTAAATGACTTGCCCAAGGTTACATAGTTAGTAACTGTCAAGGGTCTGAGGTCGGATTTGAACTCACTTCCTCCTGACTCCAGAGCCGTGCTCTATCCACTCCACCACCCAGGTGCCCCTGGTGTCATCTTCTTTAGCAACAAAGTCTTTCTTGAGCAATCCCATGAAAGCTATCTTTTTCTGCATAGTCAGGAAGCAGCCATGTCCAAATTTGGAGTTCTTGTCTATAAACTTCAAGTCAATCTTCTCCAGGGTATAATATTTCACCTGTACAACAGGAACTTTTATAGACTAAGAACACACTTCTTGGACCCAACAACAAAGGTCTTCAGAATGATAAAGTCATTGGACTCTTTGCTAAGTGATCTTCTCAGACAGACCATAATCAGAGGATGCATTGTTTTCATGTTTTATTTTGTTGCTGTTGTTTTATCAGTTTATGTGACCATCCTTGACCTGATAGCTGAGTCCAGGCTTATAAATGTCTTTATTATTCTTGGTGACATGGTAGTAACTGTTATAACCAGAAAGACCATACAGTTAAGTTGCCAATCCCTGCTGAAGACCATGTTCTACAGGCATTGTGGGGCAGCTTTTTTACATGTCAGTTGCTGGTAACATCTTTGTAACCTTTGCCCTTGGTCACCTTAATGACATCAATCATCTCATCCCATCCAGACATAGCGGACACAGGGAACAGCTGCTTCAACTTCTCTCAGGTCATTTTCTCAGCCATACACTCATTCCTCTCCATCAGGTACAATTATTCTCCCTCAGGGGAAGCAAGGGCATCTGGGAATGGTTAATGACTCAAACAAGCTAGCAGAACCTATTCATGCTGTTGAAGGCTTTGATCAGTTGTTTGGGATTTTGTTGTTTTTATTTTTTAACCATCACTGCACTTATTTAAATACTTTGTGAGGGCCTCCATTTTGGATTTATGCCAGTTATTTTCTTATCCTCATCACTGATGTGATCAACAAAGATAGCTTTAATGTAGAGAGGCCTCAGAAGAATTGTAAGTAGCCTACAGTGATGGCTGAAAGCAAAAGGAGACAGGGGGTCTTTACAATGGAAAAGGTGGAGTAAAAGCAGGAATTTTCTAGAGCTCTCACTCTAAACACATCCAATACCTGTAAAAAAAATGACTCTAAAAAATGTTAGAGCTACAGAACCCACAAAATGACAGAGAGAAACACATGTCACACTGAAGGCAGCCTGGCAGGCCAACAGAAAAAGTCTATTGCACCTGGCTGGGAGCCAAGCACAGTCCTGCGTGAGCCACATTGGCCCAGACTCACAACTCAGACCTTCCAGAGCAGACTTCAGGAGAGTGAATCACCAGCAGCTATGGTGGTATCCAGACTTCCCAATCCATAAACTACAAAGAGAAAGTAAAAGGTCAGTGGGGAAAGTAAAAGGAACTGAGTGACAGAAGAGAGTGGTCTGGTCCCTGCCCCCAAGATGAGAGGTGGTGGAGGTGCAGGTACTGCCATGTGGCTGCCTCCCTCAGGAGCTCCTGGCCTGCAGATTGTAGGGGGACCAAGTGACCATTCAGGGGATAATAGCTCTTACTTTGACATGCTTGTATCTGGAACACAATCTTGGGTGGTGGTCCTGGGGTGAGGAACACTAGTGTGCCAAAGCTTGTGGTAGCTATAGAGAGGGCACCTTCCTCATAGCTCTGACAAAAGCACTGACGAAGCTGAAAAAAACCCAGAAATTTGGGACACAGCTCTCTCCACTCTGGAATCAGAGTTCTACTGTGGCAAAGAGCTCAAAAGTCAAGTAACTGTATGGCAAGATAAGAAATCAGAATATAGAATCTTTTGGGGGAGACAAAAAGGATCAAACCATGGAATGAGAAGAAGACAGCAAAGTTAAAGCTCCTGCATCAAAAGCTTCCAAGAAAAATATGAATTGGTCATAGGCCATGGAGGACCTCAAGAAGGATTTTGAAAATCAAGTAAGAGAAGTGGAGGAAAAATTGGGAAAAGAAATGAAAATGATGTAAGAAATTCATGAGAAACGAGTCAACAGCCTGACTGAAAAAAATAATACCTTAAAAAATAGACTAACTCAAATGGCAAAAGAGATCCAAAAAACCAAGGAGGAGAAGAATGCCTTAAAAAGATAAACTGGCCAGATGGAAAAAGAATTTCAAAAACTCACTGAAGAGAATAATTCCTTCAAAATTAGATTGGAACAAATAGAAGCTAATAACTTTATGAGAAATCAAAGTGCTATAAAACAGATCCAAACAAATGAAAAAATAGAAGGCAATGTGAAATATCTCATTGGAAAAACTACTCACTTGGAAAATAGATCCAGGCGAGATCATTTAAAAATTAGTGGACTACCTGAAAGCCATGATCAAAAAAAGAGCCTAGAAATCATCCTTCAAGAAATCCTCAAGGAAAATTACCCTGATATTCTAGAACCAGAGGGCAAAATAAAAATTAAAAGAATTCACCAATCACCTCTTGAAAAAGATCCCAAAAAGAAAACTACTAGGAATATTATAGCCAAATTCCAGAGTTCCCAGGTCAAGGAGAAAATATTACAAGCAGTCAGGAAGAAATAATTTGGAATAACATAAGATCTAGCAGCTTCTACATTAAGGGGTCAAAGGGCTTGGCATATGATATTCTGGAAGTCAAAGGAGCTAAAACCTGAGTATAATGCTTCAGGGGAAAATATGGTCATTCATTGAAATAGAGAGCTTTCAAGAATTCTTGATGAAAAGACCAGAATTGAAAAGAAAATTTGACTTTCAAATACAAGAAGCAAGAGAAGCATGAGAAGGTAAACAAGAAAAAGAAATCATAAGGAACTTATTAAAGTTGAACTATTTACTTTCCTACATGGAAAAACAATAATTGTAACTCAAGAAACTTTTCTCAGTATGAGGATAGTTGAAAGGAATATATATATGTATATATGTATATATACATATGCATGTATATATAGGAGGTTGTATGTGTTTATAAATATATATGTGAGAATGTGTATATGTGTGTATGTGTATATGTGTGTATGTGTATATGCACAGGATCAGTTGAATATGAAGGGATGATATCTAAAAAATGAAATAGAGGTGAGAGAGGAATATAATGGGAGAAGGAGAAAGTGAAAGATAGAATAGGGTAAATGATCTCATATAAGAGAAGCAATAGAAAATTGTTATAATGGAGGGAAAGGCCAGGAAGGTGAAAGGGAATTAGTCAACCTTACTCTCATTGAATTTAGCTTAAGGAAGGAATAACATACACACTCAATTAGGTATCTGACACTACAGGAAAGTCAGAGGGAAGGGGATGAGAAGGGATGATAAAAGGGATCCTTCCCAGATTGGGGTAGAGGGTAGTTAGAAGCAAACACTTTTCAAAAGGGACAGGGTCAAAGGAGAAGATAGAATATGTTGGGGGGGGGCGGGATATGATAGAGAGAAATACAGTTAATCTTTAACAATATAACTACTATGGAAATGTTTTGTGTAACTACACATGTACAACCTATATTGAATTGCATGTCCTCCCAGTGGGGATGGGTGAGGAGGGAAGAAGGGAAAGAATGTGGAAATCAAAGTTTTAAAAACAAGTGTTAAAAAATTGTTTTTTATATGGAACTGGGAAATAAGATATACAAGTTCTGGGGTATAGAAATCCATCTTGCCCTACTAGAAAGTTAGGGGTCATGGGGGAGGATATAAGAGAGAACAGATTGGGGGAAGGGATATTCAGTAGACTTGCTATCTTGGGGTGGGGGTAGGGGAAACACAGGGAGAAAATTTATAACTCAAAATCTTGTGTCAATGAATGTAGAAAATGAAAAATAAACAAATAAATTGTGGGAAAAAACCCAATGTGGATCATGCCTACAATATAGTCCAGAAATGCTGTGAAGTGTCCTTTTGAGGAACTTATTTACATCCCCTGCTATATATTCTGCTTCACTTCTGGAGAATTTCTGGTGGTACAGGATGCTGTTACTGCCAAGATGAGCTGAGATCTATGTCTTTTCTTTTGTCTTTGTTTTCTTATGTTGTGCCCAACTGAGTACATTATTTCTGCTTGATGATTTTATTAACTGGATTCCCTGGAACTGTTCCTCTCTATAGTTCATTTCTCAAATTCCAGATCTGTCTGTGATTTTCTGTCTCTTTCTCTCTCTGTGTCTTTGCCTCTGTCTGTCTTTTTCTGTCTATCTATCTCTATTTCTTTCCCTGATGGCTATCTCCTACTGGGTGCATAATTCCAATGTGAGATGCCATGATGGATGGGGATTGAAAATGAGAAATTCCCTCCCATCCCCTTATAGTGGTACAGGTATAGTAATCTTCTTCCATAAGACTACTTCTGGTTTCTACCTTAACAGCTCTCATGTCAAAGTCAGGTGAATTAAATTCTCATCATGGCTCTGCATTAAGTGCTGAGTGACCTTGGGTAAGTCACTTCCCTTTCAAGCTTGCTTTCCAAGAGCCAATGAGGGTATGACTAATCTTTCATTAGCATTCTTTCACTAGCCTCTGTTAATTCCATCAAGGAAACTTCACACTTCATGAAGGGATAAAGCATCTTTGTACTTGTTTTCTACATTAATGCTCTATCTTTCTGTTACTACACAAATTGAGGGGGTGGAGGGAAGATGTGAAACAAACTCCCACAATGACCAAGAGACAGACTAGATAGATAGATATTTCTGCATTTTGTTTTGGAAATATCAAATTAGAAACTTGTGCTTAAGGTTTAATTAGTTGCTACAAACTGATAAAGTTATAGCTATTTTTATTTATATTTATTGTTTGTATCAAAAGAGGGATTCTAAAGTCAAATTTTTTTCTTTTGCTGGAACATAGATATTATTACACTTCCTCCTTTTTAGTAAGCATTCCTACTAATCTGGGGAAAAATTGCATGGAAAACCAGACAATTATAAATAAATTGAGATTCAGTGTATGTATGCCAGAAGAGAATTAATTTCTCATTGCCTGCTGGAAGTTTTTAATCACTGGGCAATTTTTTAAATTTTCCATAATAATTTTTTATTATATTTTCATCAGTTTGTTATTTTTTCCTACAAGAACTGGATCTGACATATGCCAGAATTCTGAATAATAAATGACTTAATTTTCACATGTTTGCACAGCAATAAAACAGACTAGAGAAGATCAAAGAAGATATGTTTATTTTACATTTCCTTTCCTATTTTGCTGGGGCTTTGAATTCTTAATAAGTTAAATTCTCCCCAGTAACTAATCACACCCAGATAATGAGTTAGGGAGTTAGGGAGAATAATTAATTCTTTAAGAACACAGGAGTACTATTCAACACATTGCTCACCCCCAAGTAACTGCTTCAATAAAGAATTAATGCTTCCTTACACCCACAGAGAATTTAGCTTCTTGAATGTGATAATGGTACCTGCTTATCCTCCTTATAATTATGGAGAAAAAAAATCATCAAAAGTGTGACAATTTCTAGATTATGTCCATAGCTTTTATTTAGAAAAAAAAATATGTACAATATGTATTTATAATATGTGGTTATTTGGGTGGAAAATCTATTATCTTCATTTCGTTGTAGCCCATTAAGATTTTTCCTAATTTAATTCAATAAAGTTTAATTTCATCTCCAGAAGAATGGAAGTGACTTATCCCAGGTCACATAGGCACTTAACTTTGTGACAGTCATGATAAGAATTGAATTCATCTGACTTTTTTCCATTTATTAACAATTCTTGCCCTTATTTGGGCAACCTGGGCCCATATTACCCTTCCAGTTTTATTCTATTTTACTTCCCTCTATGAACTCTACCACCCAGTCATCCTGGTCTCCTTGTTCTTCCTTGCCCAGGACAGTCTATTTCCAGTCTCTATGCTTTGGCATTGGCTCTTCTCAATGACTAGGATGCATTCTCTCTTTTACCTCTTAAAATCCCTAGTTTCCATCAAGAATCCTTGAGTTATTGGGGTGGCTAAGTGGCGCAGTGAATACAGAGCCAGCCTTGGAGTCGGGACCTGAGTTCAAATACGGCCTCAGACACTTAACACAAAAGCTAGCCATGTGATCTTGGGCAAGTCACTTAACCCCAATTGCCATACCTTCCCCCCTCCAAAAGAAACAAAAAAAGAATCTGTAAGTGTCCCCTTCTGCATGAAGCTTCTATTCTTGTCCTTTTAGCTGCTAATGCCTTCCCTTCCAGATATAAGGTTCCCTTATATCTCTTTTCTGTGTTTTTTGCCTAAAGCCATAGACATACATCATGTCTTCCCCATTGAAATATAGGGTCCTTGAGGGCAGGAACTGTTTCTGCTTTGTCTTTGTATCTCTAGCACTAGGATAGTACATAGTCTGTGGTTCTTTAAACAAGAAATGTCTTGATAGTGAGAGAAATGATTATCAAATAACCAAATTTGGGAGATCCAGAATTTTTCCCTTCCTCATTTGGAGATGAGATTAAGGCTTGTTTCTCTGAAGAGCAGCTTAGTTGATGAGATGAAATCTTGGAGTTGCTGCCCCATCCAATTAGAGAAACTTACAAAGAAATTAATCTAAGGTGAATTCCAGCCCATTGTGTTCCACTCAGCCAGGTCTGAGCAGAGAGGTGGTTTCCCTTTTGTCTAGATTCTCCTAGGTTAGGGTAGTCTTGGTAAGAGATAAATCTCTTTGACTAATGACTTGAGTGATCACAGTCATATAGCCCAGCCCCTGATTAGAATAAGCCTACATCTCATTATAGTATTCATTTTCTTATTACTTATTAATCTATCAGAGTTGATTGTCTCCCTCAGGAATATATACACTTCCAAGGGCATAAGTGTTGAGTGGGTCTTAGGCATTCAAGAGTGCCACTGACCCCTTTTATTAATTATATGTGAGCATGATTTACAAAAGGATTTAATTGCCCAGAAACTATGTCTCTTGAACTTTTTATACTTCACAATAGTAAAGCAGCCACTGGAGGCAAAGTTCACCCCATAAATATGCCTTATGTCCATCCATCTGCCCATCTTGTAGTATGCCATGGAGAGCATTATGGGTGACTAGGGAAGATAGAAGTTCCATGGGGGACATACAATGTTATCACAACCATGGGACTGGGATGATATGCCAGGAGCTAATGCATTCTCAGTCCTGTTGCAAAATTCTATTGGAAAACTCAAAGGTTGGTAGAGCTGTTAGCATGTGCTGAAGAAAGAAGTGAGAAGCAGAAAAACTCTGGGCTGTGTCCATAAGCCTGGGATTGTATTACAAAGAGTAGAAAACAGAATCAGGGAGAAGGAGTAGAGGATACCAAAATATAATGAACCAGAGTAGAAGGATAAAACTGAAATGAGAATCAAAGAATGTAGGAATCAGTCAGAGAGGACCAGCCCTGAAACAGCAACAGATGCAAACAAACGGAACATAAAGGAACACAGAAGCAGCAACACAGAAACATACAGGGATGGAGCAATATAATTATGGACTTAAACCATATAAACCTGAGTCATATCTATTTCTTATTTTGAAGTGGTAACAGGAGTTCAGATTTGATGTGGAGATAAAGAAGCTTGGAGGAAGTTATTTAAATTCAATCAAGGTGCTCCTTAGCCCCTCTCTTCTCCACTGCTACCAACTACCTGGGAGATGCCATCTGAAAAGGCACAATCACAGAAACACTCTGATTAGCATCTTGGGGCCAGTCCAGTCCACAAGGTCTATATACTTCATATGTCCCCTGCCCTATGGCTACTGAATTCCTACCTCCTGAGCTCTAGGCACTAAAATTTAGAGCAGCCATCTGCCATCTGCCATTTGCTGCCTGCCATATGCCAAGGCAAAAGCTGCTTTCCCCTGTTACCTCCTTCTTTCTCTCCTCTGTCATTAACAAACTTCTCTTCATCCTACATATCTTCTTCACATTCTTCTTCCATCTTGAGTGTACAAGGAAACCTGAGATTTCCTCCCAAGTTATCTTATCCCTTGACATCTCTCCAGGGCTAACCATTTCTTTGCTCATCACTATTGGCAAAGAGAACCAAGGAGAAGTTAACATATTCTATACTGCCTGCCTAGTGATACTCCCAGGAGCACCTTCAACATTACAACTAATGCTTCCAGAACATCATGACTGATGATGATGATGAAATGATAATAAAAATAATAATATAAATAATTACTAGTAAAAGGAAGCAAAGAAAGGTAGTTATATGATGTAGAGATTGCTGTGCCTATAGGGGAAATTACAGTGATAGGAGGGAAGAAATGCCTTGTCACCTACAGTTTTTTGAGTTTTCAATATTTGCTAGTAGAATGTTTTATTTTCAAAGACAAAACAGATTAGTAATATAACATGAATATATTGGATCTATCAGAGTTAACGACAAGATAGGGCTATGTGACTAAGTGTTACTGGAAAAGTCTAAAATTCAATAGCAACAGATGGTCTTAAGGAATTAAATCTACCCAGGCTCTTTGGAGATAAGTTTAGTTAAAATTAAAGGAAATAAAATGTTAAAGTCTGCCTACTTTACTGTGTTAAGGACACTGCATGCTGGCTTGCTAACAAAAGGACAAATAATTATTTTATTTAATCCAACTGACAAAAAAATGATTCAGGGTATTTCTCTGGAATTATTTTTACTGATTCTCATTAAACACTCAAACAGTTCACATTTTATAGCAATAACTGAATAGCTAACAATTCCAAGATTCAGCAAAGTTTCTATAAATGGAAAAAAATGTTCCAAACCCACTAACAATAATATAACTGTAAATATGGAAAAGTTTACCAAGTTTACAAATGAAATCCCTGAATCATATGAACTAAACAAATAAAGACCAAAACTGCTGACTTATCAGAGAGGGTCTGGGAGAGAGAAAGGTCCAGGCATGGGAGCGAAAGCATTTAGGAAAAAAAAATGGGGAAAACAACATATGATTGAGAAACTATAGCAAACAATGATTAAGATTTCCAAGAAATGCCATGATGACATAGTTGTTAATCTGGAGATACCACAGCACCTAGCCTAATTAGCTTAAATAATGTAAGTAAGGCCCTTTTTGACTTGTTATGACTTTTTTCTCATTTCATTATTTTAAACTTTAAAAAATCTTGGTAATATCTAGAGTATTTCTCTCTTAAAAAATCCCTTCACTAATACTTACTGGCAACTTCTAGTCTTAAAGAGATACTTGAATGAAAGAAAAGTTTAAGCAACTTGCCTATGACCACATGGAAAGAATGATTCAGAGGCAGAATTTGAACCCAGGTCTCTTGAACTCCTGGCTGTCTCTCTGTCCTCTTCTCCAAACTGCCTCTTTAAACAATTGAGTAGGGGAAGCTAGGTGGTGCAGTGAATAGAGCACTGGCCCTGAAGTCAGGAGGATCTGAGTTCAAAATTGGCCTCAGACACTTGAAATTTAACTACCTGTGTGACCCTGGGCACGTCACTTAACTCCGATCGCCTTATCTTCCCCTCTCCAAAACAAAACAAAAACAAAACATTTGAGTAAATATAAAATAGTGAAAATTTCAGTTATGAAAGTGTCATATTTAAATTTCTCTTTAGTAACGCTTCATTACATAAAATTTTCTGAGGTTCCATATTTGTATGATTCAGGGTGTTCCCTTATAAACTTGGTAAACTTTTCCAAATTCAAAGAGCATATGGTTCTTTGGAAGAAAATGTATTACATAATTTAATGAACAATACTGCACACCTGAGTAGTAATAAGAGTATGAGTAAGAAAGTTTTAACAAGCGTTAAGCTGTGCCTACATTATACAAAAAAAAAAAGATAAAAAAGAAAAATATGAAGTCATTGGCAAATAGCTGAATGATGTGGGTACTTTGCATACTAGTGATACAACTTTTGGAGAAACATCAAAGTTTAGAATTGGAAAAGACCTTTGAAGTTATTTAGTCCAACTACAACACATGTAAATGTTTGACTTCCTCCCTCTCCCCCACTTTAATGTCCCCAGTAATTCTCAGGCACAAGACATTACATCATCTCTTCCTTAAATCCACTTAGATCCTTTGCCTATAGGTCTATGTGAGGCTAGATTACTGGCTTAATGGACACTCTTCATTGTCCCTTCCTTCCCAGATCTTTCCTTAGGGCATTACCAGGTGAGTTGACACTGGCCAGCTCCTGTTTCAGAGCCAGAACAAGTGTATGCTGGGGTGGGACTGGGGTGGGGGCCAACATTGCTTCTGAGGTAACATGGGCACCTAGAAACTTCATTCATCAAGATGTTACAGTCTGTGAAGAACTACATAATACAGAGATAATCCCCATTATACTAATCATACTGATAAAAATTTGCTGATTCTGATCATTTTGTTGAGTATCCTGTCTAGATTATTTTCTACAACTAGAAATTACATGTTAAGTTCCACAAAAGTAAGTGCAAATACTCAAATTTCCTAGATCAGCGCTGGGCACATAATTAGTACTTAATAACACTTTGTTCATGAAAGGTTAAGTGAATGAATGGCTTAAGAGCTATGCTGGTTGATTGAAAAACAGGTTGAAATGGAAAATTAGTCATTTTAGCATTTGATGTTAAGTAGAATAGTATAAATTAAATGAGTGTAAAGGTAGGGTGAAACCAGATTGTGGATGTCTTTCAGTGCATCTGAAAGATGCATGGGGAGAAGAGAGGGTCCAGGACATAGTCTTAGGGAATACCTACATCAAGATAGGGGAATGATACAACAAGGAGACTGAAAAGATGTGGTCAAATAGGTAGGAGTTGAACTAAGAGACAGCTGTGTCCCAGATGCCAAAGGAGGAGATAGTGATCAACAGGTGTGCAAAGCTGCAGAAAGGCATGAGGAGTGAAGAAAAGCCACTGGATTTAAGTGCGTAAGAAATATAAATGCTAAGCTTTAAGAGAGTTGTCAAAAATAGTGGTCAGGTTGTGTGCCAGATCACAAAATGTTGAGAAGAGGATCGTGAGGAAGTAGGATACTCTACAGAATTTGACAACAAAAGAGAGGAGAGAGATAGAATGATAGTTTGAGTGGAAGTCATGGTCAAATGAAGGTTTACGTTATTTGGGAGGGCATTTGGGCTTGAGAAAAGAAGATCATCAGAATCTCCAAGTTGAAAGACTTGGATCTGAAAGACCATGTATTCTAACCTAGACAGGAACAAGAATCCCCTCTGTGATAAACCCAAGTACAGACTTTGTTTAAGGATCTTTAACGAGGAGAAATCCACTGTCTCTCAAATCAGCTCATTTCTGTTTCAGATGTTCTAATTGTTGAGAAGACTTTACTTAACCTGAAACTTAAATTTTCTGTTCACATTTTCCATCTGTTACTTCTAATTTAGGCTTCTGTGGGTCAAGCAAAACAAGTCTAATTCTCTTTTCACATAATTCTCCTTCAATTATTTAAGAAAAGTTGTAATCATTTCAGTTGTGTGTGACTCTTTATGTTACCCCATTTGGAGTTTTCTTGGCAAGGATACTGGAGTGGTTTGCCATTTCCTTCTCCAGCTCATTTTACAGATGAGGAAACTGAGGCAAAAAGGGTTAAGTGATTTGCCCAGGGTGACACAGTTGGTAAGTGTCTGAGGCCAAATTTGAACTCAGGGAATTGAATGTTCCTGATTCCAAGGCCAGTGCTCTATGTACTGCACTACCTCTCTGCCCTCAAAGTTGAATGCCATTCCTAAATCTTTTCTTCTTCAATTTCAACATTCCTAATCCCTTTAACAGATGCTCATATAGCATGAATTTGGAAGCACTTTATGATCTCAGTTGCCTTCTCATTCAGTCAATCAACAAGCATTTAACCAGAGCCTACTGTACATTTCAGACATTACTCTAGGCCCTGAGGCTACAAAGACAAAAATGAAATAGTTCCTGCCTTCAAGGAACTTACCTGTTTAGGAAAAACAACATGTTTAAGTATATTCAAAATATATACAAGATCAAAGTAAGCTAATTTCAGGAGAGAGTCACTGGGAGATGAAGGAACAGGAAAGGCTTCATGGCCTTTGGACTAAATTTTGAAAGAAATTAGTGAGTCTAAAAGGCAGAAATAAGAAAGTAGTTCATTCAGCCAAGGGGAATAGCCAATGAACAGACATGGAGATGGAAGAAGGAACATTTTGCATTAGGACCAACAAGAAAGCCTGCTTGGCTGGACCGCAGAGTGAATGAGGAAGAGTAATAGGCTAGAAAGGTAGGCTGGAACCAGGTTGTGAAAGCCCAGAGCTTTTTAATCCTAAATGCCAGAGGAAGCCACTAGAGCTCAATGAGCAGAGGAGTGATATTATCTGACCTGTGCTTTAAGAAGTAACTTTGACAACTACGTGGATAATGGGGCCAGACAAAGGGGATGAGAACTCGGATTAGGGTGCTGGCCTTGTGAGTAGAGGAGAAGACAGGAGCTGGAAGGATCTCACAGAAGCAGAATTTACAAGGCAAGACAACTGAATGGATGTAGATAAAGAAGAGATATGAATAAATGATGACTCTGAAATTACGCAGGTGGGTGATTGGAGCCTGGGTGCTTATAGAAATAGGAAAGTTAGGAAGAGGGTTGCTATTATTCAGTCATTTCAATCATGTCTAATTCTTCATGACCCCATGTGGGGTTCTCTTGGTAAAGATACTGACGTGATTTGCCATATCCTTCTCCAACTCATTTTACCAATGAGGAAACTGAGGCAAGCAGGGTTAGGTGACTTGTACAGGGTCACACAACTAGTAAGTGTCTGAGGCCAAATTTGTATTCAGAAAGATGAGTCTTCCTGATTCCAGGCCTGGCACTCTATCCACTATGCCACACAGAAGAGAACTAGTTACCAAACTACTAATTCTGTCATAATGAGAAATAAGGTTAAACTAGCATGACAACATCTTGATAAAGTCACACTGGCTATTGGTAATCACTATTTCCTCTCCTAGAATCATATCTATAACAATTAATTGGAGAATTTTACCAGTAATCAAAGTCAAGTTTATGGGCTGATAGCTTTTAGAACTCATAGGGACCAGTGACTTGAATTGATTAAGAGCAACTAGCTGATCCCATATTACTTCACTTTTCTTAAGCATCAAATCCCTTTTTGGTTCTTTCTTTCCTAGTTCCTGCATCATTATCCTTTGGTAGAGAAAACAGAAAAAAAGTAAGAGTAGCATAGCTTTGCCTTCCCTTTCTCTTCATCATCCCAGCAAGCAATCATCCTCATCCTTTTGGATCCCTCTCTCCCACTTAGAAAAATCTCTTTTTGTTGACTCTGGCTTTCCTCACTAGACTCGGCTCATTCAGAGCCATTAAAACTCCTGAAACTTATTTTAGGTCCATTCTGTGCTTTGGTATTTATGTTTCATTTTCCATCATTTCCACCTTCTGTTCATGTATTTTTATTTTATTTTATTTTATTTATTTATTTAAAGCAATTTGGGTTAAGTAACTTGCTCAAGCTTACATGGCCAGTTATTTCTGGGTGTGCTGCTAAGTGTCTGAGCCCGGATTTGATCCCCAGGTCATCCTGACACTGGAGCTGGTGCTCTTACTCGCTGAGCCACCTGGCCGCCCCAATGTATTTTTTTTTAATCTAAGTTGATCAGTAAATTCCCTGCGCATCTACACTGGTATCCTCAGGAAGCTTCTTTTCTTCTTCCTCAGAGAATTTTGCTTTTCATATTTTGAGTTTCATTCTTAGATGATTCTCTTCTCTCCTGAGATGCCTTTCTGTAGAATATTGGTATGTGAGAACCTGCTAATCCTTTCTTTGAACACTTTGAATTTTATTTAGGTGGGCTAGGGGTTCTTAACTTTTTTTTCTTAAAAAAATGTTCTTTTTTTTCATATCATGGATCCTTTCAGCAGTTTGGTGAAGCCTACGGACCCCCTTCTCAAAATGTTTTTAAGAATAATGTTTCTAAATAATTGAAGGGAATACTAAAATTCAGTTAGAGGCTAGTGAAAATGAATGTTTCCGTACAAGTTCACAGACCCAGTGAAATCTATCCAAATAAGGGTTCATGGACATCAAGCTAAGAAACTCTTTTCTCGGCTTTAAAAAATGAATTCAGAATATCAATCTGACAATAGCTTAATTATATAGTGAAAGAAATTACACCACAGAAAAGTTGTATCATAGGTTCCAGTGCAATGATTCTTAACACTCATTCAGTGACAAGCTTGTACATCTCTAATCTCTATTTTGGTATCTAAAAATTCTCTGCAGAAGTAGTTTAAATCATTTAAACTAAAAAAAAAATATGCATCCCTTTTAAGAAGGCTGTGGGCATTTTTAGGAAAAACTAAGAAAGAAATTTTGAAGAGTGAAATGAGCAAAATCAAGGGAACACTGTATACAGTAATAGCAATATTGTTTTAAGAATGACTTTGAAAGAATACATTTTTTTTGGTCTATTATAAACACCCAAATTAACAATAAAGGATAGATGAAGAAAAATACTATCTGCATCCAGAGTAAGAACTGATAAATAGAAGTATGTATAGAATAATATTACATACAAATATATTATACATATATACATACATATACCTATTTCTGTATAATGGTAGCCATCTTTAGGGGAGGAGGAGGGAAAGAAAAAAAAATTTCCATGATAATTTTTTTTAAAGCAATCAGGGTTAAGTAACTTGCTCTAGGTTACACGGCCAATTATTTTTGTGTGGGTGCTGAATATCTGAGGCTGGAACTGATTCCAGGTCTCCCAACACTGGGGCCAGTGCTCTTACTCACTGTGCCACCTGGCCGCCCCTCCATGATAATTTTATAGCATATTTGGAAGGAATAGCAAATTGTGTATAGTAAATTTGCAGTTTCATGCACAATCATCTTTTTTATTGTTCTGTGTTGTGGAAATACTTGTTTAATTCCATAAATTAAAAATAAAAATTTAAAAAGCAGTGGTGGGGGGAGGGCATTGCCATGAAACCCAATAAGAATGGACTTCATCTCTGAAAAACTGCAAGGGATCATTTCTAGCATTTTTATATAACTATATTGCATCAATAGGAGGCATTCTGTAAGTAGGAGCTCTTGTCATCTTGAAATGTAGAAATCTAAAAATGGAAAGTAGTAAGTATATATAATAATAGCCAATAATAGTAGTTAGCATTTATATAGTATTTTAAGGATTGTAAAGCCCTGCATATATGCTATCTCAGTTGATGCTCACAACAACCCTTTTGGGTAAGTGCTGTTTTTCCCTTTTTACAGATATATGGCTACAAAATATTCTGCTTCTTAGGTGTATTTTATCTGCATTAGGGTATAGATTTTCATTTCAATCATACAAATGGCATGGTCTCTCATAATGCTTGAAGCATCAGCTTAGATGTTACCTGTTTTGTGAAGCTGCACTCTGTTCCCCTCTCCCCATCCCCATCTCCTTCTTTAGTTTTCTTTGTCCTATACTCATTGGTATTTTTGTACATTTATATAGTGCTTTATGCTTTTCAAAGGCATTATACAAACATTATCACATTTAATCCTTACAACAATACCAGAAAGTAGGTGCTATTATCCCCATTTTATAGATGAAGAAACTAAGGCAAAGGTTAGATAACATGCACAGGGTCACACAGCTAGTAAGTGTCTGAGGTCAAATTTGAACTCAGGTCTTCCTGACTCTATCCATTGTATCACCAAACTGCATATCATCCCAGCAGCCTGTAACCTACTTGAAAACAGGGACTACTTTCTTTTTGCCTTTTTATTACCATTTATTTGGTAGACACTACCTAAAGTTGAATTGAATTGTTGCAGTATTTAAGTTCTCTTCTAGGTAGAAATAATATGAACCACTAAGTCTCTATAAATCTTTGAGCTTGCATCTTTCTTTGAATTGCAAACATCTGTCTTTACAAGGATTTTTCCTTCTGGAACACCAGTCAGGAAGCCTCCAAGCAAGTTAGATGGTCCGTAGCTAGGTGACCTTCAAACCAAAATATGTAAGAAATGTGGGTAGGTCTGAATCATAACACAGATTTTATATACCTTGTAGCTAATGCTACTGTAGCTTAAGTGATAAATCATCAACTACAGCAAAATAAACAATGGTTTCAAAAACAAATTCAATTTTAAGAGTCCCCTTAATAAATCCATAATGAGCTGCATGTGTATAAGAAAGGAAAAACAGACTGCTATATGGTATGTTTTCTTTGGAAAACAATGAATATTTAAAAATTCAAAATGCATCAGTTTCCCTCATCTTGTGAGTCATTTCATTACCAAAATGAAATTTAAACACCAGACCTTTCAATTAAGAAGTTATTTCATAGGAAAGAAAATGCATCTGCCATTGATAAAAAAAATACACAAATAAAGGAAATGTAATTTCCAAAATTAGGCAAACAAGAAACAAAGACAGAATCATTTTTTACTTTTATTCTTGATGGGTGATGATTTTATGGTGAACTGAGAACTTTTGAATTACCCCATGTTGGGTCTTGACTTGAACCTTTAGACAATTGTCACTTTGAAATTAATTAGAGATTGTTTCTCAGGTAAACATTATGCCCAAAACATGTATCAATTGTTTAACTCATCAAAAAGGATGCAAGAAGCAATACACAAAAAAGAAAGTTAATGGAATATATCAACTATAGACAAATTAACTTCATTGGGATTCCTGAAAAATTCTAAAATGTCTTATTAAAGGGTTCATTGGTGAGCATCTAGAAGAAGAAAGTGAGGTCACAAAGAGTCAGTTTGGGTTTGCCAAGAATAGGTCATGCCAGACCAACCACAAGTCCTTTTAGTTTCCTTTTGGTTTCTTTCAGGATTATTAGATTGACCAAAAAGGGGAAATGAGTTAGATATAGTTTGCCTCGACTTTATGAAAGCAGTTTACCAAGTTTTTCCTGCCATTCTCTCAATGGGGAAAAAATGAATTATAGGCAATAGTTGACTTAGGTAGATTTGAAATTGGTTGAATTGCTGAACTCAAAGAAGGGTGATTAATGATTTATTGTCAGCTATTTATTTCCATTGGCTTACTGTCAACTTAGAAATATGTCTTTAGTCTACGTCCAAGGTGCCATGTGTGGCCTGTGCTGTTTGATATTTTATTAATTATTCAGATAAAAGTACAAGCTGGATTGGTTGGAATCTGAGAACCATTCCAACTCTGAGATACTACAATTCTGTGATGCAACATGTATGCCAATCAGCATGATAGAATGATATATGGCTAAATAAGAAAACCAGAAAAATAACTAAGCAAATTTGAGGACAGAAAGATTTCTTGAAGTTAGGAAAATTAGGGAATACTTCATGGAAGAAGTAGAAATTGAACAGACCTTAAAGGAAGAAAAAGATTTCAATATACAGAAAGGAGATGGGATTGCATTCCAGAGATTGAACATGCATGAAAGAAGAAGCAACTATGTGGTGAAAGATGGTGCAACCAGATGGGAGTCAGAAATAATCTAACTTCAAGGGTGGCTAGGTGGCGCAGTGAATAGAGGACCGGCCTGGAGTCAGTAGGACCTGTGTTCAAATTCGGCCTCAGATACTTAACACAAACACTAGCCATGTGACCTTGGGCAAGTCACTTAACCCCAATTGCCCTCCAAAAAATGAAAAAAAATAATCTAAGTTCAAATGCAGCTTCAAACATTTGTTATTTGTGTGAGCGTGGGCAAGTCACTGAACCCTCTGCCTCAGTTCCCTCATCTGTAAAATAGGGATAATAATAACATCTACCTCCCAGTGTAGTTATGAGGATTAAGGGAAGTAACACTTGTAAAGTGTTACGTAAGTGACAGCCATTTTACTATGAATGCACAGATGTTGAAATGTGAAGGACAACACAGGTAAGCAGGTAGGATAGTTATCCTTTTGCCACTTTCCCCATTGTGGTTTCTATACATGGCAGATTGGCATATGAAACTAAATGGGAATTGGGAGGGAGATTTGCAGAAGCCACAGATAACTTGTGAAAAGCAGCAGATGACACAGAGCCTATGACCAAACACAACCCAGATTTTACAAGAAAGCATTGTAAACACTCCAAAAAAGAAAAAGAAAAAAAATCAGATTTCTCTGATAGGAAGGAATAGCCAAAAACTTTTACATGGATTTTCCATATTGTATGGGCACCACACTCCTAAGCCCCATGATGTGGAAAGGTTAACTGTAGTCCAGTTTGGCTAGAATAAAAAGGACCTGCAAAGAAGCCTCGTAACAGAAGACTGCAGAAGTAAGTTGAAGCCAAATGACAGACAGCTTTAAATGTCAGGCTCAGGAGCTTGTATTTTATTCCAGAGGCAACAGGAAGCTTTGAAGGGTTTTTAATCAGAGAAATAATGTGGTCAAAACAGGGTCTCATGAAGATGCAAGATTTGGGGACAGGGGGAGCGGTGCAGTTTTGTTTAGGGTCAATGGAAGAGGGTAGATGCTGTAGTAAGGGAGGTCAATTATAAGAATTCCTAGTGGGTGTTGATGACTGCCAGAGCAAAATGAATGGAGTAGAAGTGACTTATGCTAAAGGCATTCTAGATACAGGATTCGTAGACTTTGGCTATTGATCAGACATAAGGGTAGAATGACTGAGTGACTAGAAAGATGTTAATGCCATCAATATAATTAAGTAAGTTGAGAAGATGGATAGATTTAGGGAGGGATAATGATAAGGTCATTTTTGGACATGTCAAGCTTGATTTGCTGGCAGGGTATTCAAGTAGAGATGTCCATTTGACGTTGATAATGTGGAACTACAGCTCTGGAGAGAGATGGGGGGGTAAGGGAAGATGGATAATGTAAGTTCTCTGAGGACAACAAATATATTGATCTTGTGTTTGTATCTTCAGTGGCTAACACAGTCCTACAAATAAAAGAAAACTAAAAAATGCTTACAGAATGAATGAATTAATAAAACTTGAGAGCATCTTCACAGACATAAAAGTTAAAGAAATATATTTTTGACCAGGTATCAAAGAGTAAAGAATTCCATGAATGGAGTTTGGAGGATGCACAACACTTAAATGGACAGGAGGAAAAATAGACAACAAGAAAAGAGTGTAAAGAATATTCAATAGTTTCAAAATGTCATGGAGGTTCAGGAAGATACAGATTGAGAAAGATCAGAAAACTTGGAGAGAGTAGTTTCAATAGAGTGGCAAAGATGGAAGGAAGACAGGAGTGCTGAGTATATGAGTAAGGAGAAAGTTGAGATAATAAATGTACACTAATCTTCCTAGAGGTTTAACACAGAAAAGGAGAAGAAATAAGGGATGAAAAGTGTGAAGAAATGTCAGGGTCAAAAGGAATTTTTTTAGGATATGCAAGATATGAGCAATGTAAAGTCAATGGGAAAGAATTCAGCAGAGTGAAAGGTTGAAGATGAATAAGGGAGAGAGAGGTAACTAGAGCAAATAGAAGTAGAAAAGTACAAAGGTAGCACTGGCATGGATGAAGATTTCTTTTGAGTCTTCTGAGACAAGGAAGATGAAAAACCTAGAAATTAAAATGACGATTGGAGCAGAAAACCTCCCAGGATTCCTTCTGCCAGAAGACTACTCCACTCCAAATGTTCATGTGAACTATTTGTGCCTGACCTGTGGTAGGGACTTCCAAGCTCATATTAGTCTAATCAGTCACAGGCAGACACACGGTACCTTGACTCCAATGTAATGACATCATTTTGATCCTCTTCAAGAATGAAGAACAACAACCAACCATTGCCCTGATTCAGGCAGCCACTTTTGAGGTGGAGAAATAGTTCAGAGGCCATCTGTTTAGGGCACCTGATTTAGGAAATGTAGCTCTGGATTTAGAGCTACTGAGTTTAGGTTCAAATCCTGATTCTGCCACTTAGGACTTATGTGACTTTGGTCAAGTCACTGTTATGGGAATAGGAATCTGAAGATCTTCCCTGTCCCTTGGCCCCTTGATAGGCTTAAGTGACTCTGAGAACCTTCCCTGATTTGAAAATATATACTCTGCCTCCTAATAGGCTGAATGTGGTCACATGGACCCTGTGGAGGGAGGCTTGGTTTTCAGGAATGCCCACACCTTGTTACTTTGTGATTGGGCAGTGGGTCAAGAGGGTTGTGACATTCTCTGAGCCAGGAGAAGGCTATATATACCCTGATGTGAGGTTTTGTTTTGGGGCTCACTTTGGGAAGAGTTTGACCAGATGAGACTCTGGACAGCCGTTGAGCCTGCTGGCTTTGAAAACCCAGATGTTGGTGCTTCCCTCTCTGGTAACTGACTAGGTATGGATGTAATGGTCAGACAGCTGGAAGCCTTGTCTGCTGATCCGTTTCTCTGTCTGTTTGTAACTTCTGTTTGTGTTCTCTGAAGTTTGGGGTGCTGACTTTTTCCTCTGAACTAGGTAAATGATATATGCTTGATTGATTAAAGTTAACCCATTTTGAGTTGCTTTCCTTTAGAAAAGCAGATCTAAGAACCTGTGCTAGCATCCATCCTGGGTATACTAGGGTGCTTGCTTCTATGGGCTCTAGAGTCCCTACCTGTAAAGTCAGAAGTGGACAAGATGATCTCTATGGCCTCTAGAGATTGCTCCTCCTATGATGTAAGGATGGAGGACAATGCCTTATTGGAATGGTTAATCAAAGGACTGAGAAGAGAGGAGACAGAAGTCATGACGCACATGGTTGTTGTCCTAAGACGACAGGAGAAATAAAAAGAACAAGGGAAAAGAATGGCTTGAGGAAGAGTGACATTTTGGAAGAGGTAGGAGGAAGTTAAAATCAGAGTGAGGGATTTCATCATCTTTATAGGTCCTGGAGTTCAAGCATCCACAAGGTGCAGTAATAGTAAATGTATGACCAACCCTCTGGGCATGTGTGGTTGAGGGAAGATTAAAATCATGCAAATTAAGAAGGTTAATGAGATCCATGAATTTCCTTAACTAGCCACATTTTAGCCAGCCACAAGTGCAGGGCTTCTAATTTCATAGAATTTCCAATAAAAAACAGCTGTATCTGGACTTGCCCAAATAAAACAAATAGTTCATCTCTGAATAGGGTTTTTGTCAAAACAGTGGGAAAGAAGAGCATGTGAAAAAGCACTTTCTTAGGCTGAAGTCAATCCATTGTGGGTTTTTTGTTTTTGTGTTTTTGTCCTAAGACTTATTGTTTTAATTTGTATGGAGAATTCCAAATAAATAAACTCCATCTACAAAAGCAGATCAACACCTGTTCTGCTACATATGCCTGGGGTACTCAGGTGATATGCCCTGAATCATATAGCCAATGAGTGTCAGAGCACAGGGAGGACTTATACCAAGGTTTTGCTGATACTGAAGCCAGCTCTCTATCCTCTACCCCATTCTTCCTCTCCCCATTATGGTTTAAGAGGCTATCATAGCTCTGCCAGCAGGTATTTGTTTTGATTTTCCTAACTTGGAAAATCATATTGTAGAACTCAAATAGAAACAGGGGCCACTAAGCCATATGTAAGGATCCCTGCAAGCCACATCTTGATTTGGAAAATCAAATTTTAACATCATCTATATTTTATTGTATTTTTATTTATTTTGCTAAATATTTACCAATTGTATTTTAATGTGGTTGGGGCTGCACTTGGGAGTTTGTGGGTCACATGCAGTCAGTGGGTTGTGTGGTTGAGATCTCTATTTTTAAAAAAATCTCAAATCACTATTTGAGATAAAAGATCTGATTTATGTGGGAGCTGACAGTGCTGGTGTTGTTATTTGTCAGCAGCCTTGTTAATTTCACTTTTGTTTTACTCCTAATTCCTATGAGAAGACTAAAAGATAGGTGAATAGTCAAATGGTGGCAAACACGTAGCAGACCACTCCACACAAGGAGAGTTGGAAAGTATGAAAAGATTCACAGGCTCAGAACAATACCCTATCCCATCCTTCCTGGTTTGACATTTCTCCCATTGTCCTTCTGTTGGGCTAATAGATGATAAAATGAAGCATGTTGTCTCTACAAGACCATGGCTGAGATGTACATTTACTGGGAGTAGAGATTGGTTTTTAGGGAGAATCCTTTAGCCTTTTTTAACAAAGACTTAGATTGGAGATCGTGGCATTATAGGGACCTTGGAGGCCATTGAGTATAACCCTATACTTTCACAAATGAAGAAAATCAAGCCAAGAGAAAATAAAAGTTAAGTGAGTTGCTCAGGATCATACAGCTAATAAGTACTGAAACCAGATTTGAACTCGGGTCTTCCTGACATCATGCCTAGCACTTTATCTACCTGGCCACTATACTCCAATTGTACCAAAGAGGCAAGTGCTACAAAATGGTAAAAGAGGAGAAAAGGTTGATGTAAAATCTCCTACTGTGTTTTGTTTTGGTTGGTTGGTTGTTGTCCTTCATTCTTGAAGAGGACCAGAGTGGCATCACTATATTAGAGTTTAGATACAGAGTGACTGTAGCTGATAAGACGAATATGAGCTCCAAATGCTCTGTCACAGGTCAGGCACAAATAGTCCATGTGAACATTTGGGATGATGTCTCTAAATCTGCGTATCTCACATTTCTTTTGAGCTATTTCAGTTTGCTTTGCTCATAGAGCACAGCACCTTGTTTGATGTGGATACACCATGCTGGGTGGTTCTTTGAAAGTATCTCCCATGTCATGCAATCAATTCCAAAATTCTTCAGAGAGACCTTGAGTATCCTTGTATTGCTTCTTCTGACCACCCTGCTTGCCTTCTATGAGTTCTCCATAAAATAGTCTTTTAGGCAAACATATATTTGACATTTGAACAATGTGACCAACCCATCAGAATTGCTCTCTCTGCATTAGAGTTTGAATGCTTGGCAGTTTAGTTCAAGAAAGGACCTCAGTGTCTGATACATTATCCTTCCAGGTAATCTTTGGAATCTTCTTAGGTATTCAGCAGATACTTGCTGAATGAATGGCTGCAAATCTAATAAAATGAAATATAACAGGTGTGACCCAGGTTTGTCTGGGCATGTCCAGATTATCTAGCATGGAGATTTCTATATCCCCTACCATATAAGTGAGGGTAGTCTCCTTTGATTGACTGCCTTAATCCTTAAAATTGATGAGAGTGAGCCCTTTCTGTTGGTCCCTTTCTGTCTTGTTCTTGCTGGGTCCAGAGAGTGAAGTGTATAGTTTACCCATATGGGTGAATGCCAGGAACTAAACTGGTGAGAGGGGAAAGATTTCCTTCTCCTCCTCCTTCTCCTTCTCCTTCTTCTCCTTCTCCTTCTTTTACCATAGCTTCAACAACTGCTTCTGGGAAGTATTTGTTTCTGTTCCGTGTCACTTGTCTTCAGTTTTAGGCACCAGTGGTGTTCTTCACTGGAGGTAGGAGTTCAAACCATGATGATCTTGAAGCCAGAATTCTAGGAAATATGGTGCAGACAGACATCTCACCCATCCAGGAAGCCCCAAAAGCCACGGTAACTTGGACTCAAGTCCCAGGGGACAGGAGGGTTAGATAAGAAATACAACTGTGTACTTTATAGGAACTGAACTAAGGTATGAAATTAATCCCCTTTCCCTCCCCAGAGACTGAGGTGATAGAAAAATGGGGCAGGGATATTTACACCCCTCATGTGTTTGGAGAGTAGCAAGTTCATATATTTGTTATTATGCCTTATGAAGCAAATATTTCTGTGCAAAAGCCAACCTGACTTTTAATGCCTAAATGGAAGTGGGGAGGGGAAGGCAGGGGGCCCCTCCCTACAATTGCAAGAACAACATTAGTGGAAGCATGAAACCATTTGCAGAAAGATTAAACAACCCCCCCCAAATTCCCCTTAAGTGTACAAGAGAAACCTGGAAGAGGAATGGAGGAGTAAAAGGTAACCTACCTGACCTTTGGGCAGCATCATGTTCTTCTGCGAGACCTATGATCTTTAAATTGTCTCCACATATCCTGTTTTCAAGATCAGTATGTTTTGCTTGCATACTGAGCATTATTTTCTTTTAATGTTTTTTTTTAATTTTCTTCTCCTAGTATTTCTTCCTTGTATTTACATTCTTAATATATTTTTCTCTCTTTTGTTTCTTTGATGAGACTTGCCATCAGATGCCAGTTTCTCCATTCTGCTCTTTTTTTTTTTGCTGTACAAGATATATATTCTGCTCTCATAATTATCATTTATCTTTTAAACAACTAAGGAACAACGTGTTGTGGTTCCATGTTGTCTTTAAATTCTGAAGGAACCTTTGTTTCAAATATTGAATCATTTTCTTTTATTTTGAATTATTTATAGATGCCTGAACTTTTAAAATAAATCCTGAGGTCATATTTCCTAATGTTGTTATAGTTTTTTCTCTTGATTCATCTGTTCATGTTCAAAGTTCTTTTTTTTCTTTTTCCTTAAATATTTGCTGCTTTCAGTCTTTTCTCTCCCTTATTTTCCTTATCATTCACTTCCTGACTCCCTCCCTATTATTGTGATTTCCTTTGGGGATAGATCTCAAAACACCTTGGCCTTCTCCCACACTGAGCGATTCACAATTCACCAGTCTGGGTCTCTGTCCCAACAGACTTTTGAGTGAAAATGGCCTCAACTGGGAGCTGTGTTTTTTTTCCCTCAGGCTTGATGGAATGCTCCATAACTCCATATACATATGGTGTCCTATCCTGGTGACATGTCCCATTCCCTCTATTCCTGAGTTCTCAAGTTGTACACCAACAATTCTATTTTCCCCAGAACTAGCAGTTCAGAGCTTTGCGGTACTGAAGTTTCTGGGTGGCACACCCTGAGCAGGCTTTTGCTCCTAAAGGGTTGTAGCCAAGCTGGTTATTGATTACTAAAAAACTTCCACAGCCTGGATCAGGGGTCTCCATGGAACTGGAAAGAGGGAGGTGTGTACTGGGGTATAGGGTTGGTGTTAGATGTAAGTCTATGGGTTTAAGAGGGGTTTACATCCTTGGGTCTGCTAGTGTGGCCTTACTATTGTAGCATGGAAGGTGGGGGATTGGTATTGAGTGAGTTCAAGATCAGTAAGCAGCAATTCATAGTGGTTGTTGCTTTTTTCACCTTCTTTTGGATCTTGGTTGTCCTAGATCATGGAGATAGCCGAAGTCACTTTATCTTTGGCACTTTTTAGAAAGTTTTGAGAAGTCATGGAGATCTGAGAAAATATCTAGTCTGCCATCTTATTGCTCATGTAACCTAGAAGTTTAGTAATATTTATTCTGGTGAAGAGAAGACTCCAGGGGACACCGCATTCTACAGTACCCATAGTACCTGACTCCATGCAGTAATGAAGAGTAGCTGCTTTCAATAAAGTACTTACCCCACATCCTAAATGCACCACACAATACTTAACCTACAAGCACTTTCTGTCTTTCAGAGAGAAAAAACTGAATGCCTCTCTTCCCATTGCTATATTCCCTTGCAGATGGTATTTCTTTATCTTACTGGTTTAAGATTTGTATGCATGAATTACCCAGTTAGATCCTGTTGCTCTCCTTTCTATGCTGCTAACTCCTCCCCTTTTTGTTTTAATGGCCATCTGATGCATGGGCAGACCCCATCAGCTTACTCAAATGAAGTAACCTATCCACACAGAAGACATGAAGAAGCTTACTTCTAGATGAATCATGATGATATATTAGAGAATTATCTTGGAGAAACTGTAGGACATATGTAGATATTTCATATCTCATTCTGGCCACTTTCTCTTTTGCCTCATTTGGTCATGGGTGATCTCATGATCTTTCATTCACAACATTCAGTGAAATTAATGAGGGAGCTTTTAGGGGTTTCTTCCCTCTCAGACCAGACAGCAGGCTTTAATCCTTCATTGTTTTGTTTGGTCTTTCCAATTCTAGGGGTCTCTGATCTTGGGAATTCCAAAAGGTCAGGAAGATGAGTCATAGGAATTCAGGAATTGGAGTTCAGACCAGGTATTACAGTCAGTTTAGCATGTAGGATCTGAGCTGTTTTGAGCCTATTCCCCAGAGAAATAGGTAGGGAAGCCAGAGAAAAAACTGTGGAGTCAGAATGCAGAGCAAAGCAGAATATTTTCTGTTTTCTTTTGTTTTGTTTTCTTTCTCATGGTTTCTCCCATTCATTATAATTCTTCAATGCAATATGACTAATGTAAAAATGTGTCTAATGAGAAAGCCCATATCATATTGCATGCTGTCTCGGGGAGGGAGGGGGAGAAAATTTTAAAACCTTATAGAAGTGAATGCTGAAAACTAAACATAAATTAATAAATTGAAAAAAAAGAAAGAGGTAGTAGAAGAGAAAGAGTATATCCTGGAGGTAGGAAATGCCTGTACTTTGTTCTTGCTATATCTTTGAAGTAAACATCCCTTTGCAAAAGCTATTGATGTTCAGTGGTGAAACAGAACTGGGAGCTAGTCACAGGCCTGTAACTCCTAGGAGAACACAGTAATTGGGAGCTCAAGCTCAAGGGAATAATTAAGAGTGACACTCCACACCAATCAAGCTTACCCATAAGGGGAGATGGAGCCTGCTTTTCCTGGGAAGAGGAGCCAGAGCATACACATTACATTATTACTAGCTGCTTTCTCCCTTTTTTCATTGATAAAACATAATGTATAAAAATCTAATCAGAATATTAGAAATGAATATGACAAATGACATCACTTCACCCAGTGGAACAATGTTTAATACTACTCAAGTCAAGCAGCAAATCCCCTGTGGCAGGTCAATTTCCCTCCCAAATCCCAGGCATTCAGGCCTCCTCCACCAGTCACTCCAGTAGGAGTCTACCTAGGTGTTCATCCTGTAACTTCTCCACACTCAGCATGCTCTCCAGTGTCCGATGACTCAGAGTGTTTCTGCTAATCTTTCCCAAAGTAGCATGGGCTCCAAAGGCAGATTGCATCTGACACTCAGTCTAAAGTATTTTACAACTTATCCACTTCATTTTTTGCCTCTACCTTTTTGGCATCATGACAATTGGAGGGAGGAGTAAATTGGGGAAGGAATTCTCTCCTGGTTGGGTTCTATTTCCCCAATCTCATTTCCTCCCATTCAGTCCAGCTTCTTGACTCACCCACACCCTCAATTTTTTTTAAAGCAATAGGGGTTAAGTAACTTGCTCAAGGGTACATGGCCAGGTGTTTCTGGGTGGGTGCTAAGTGTCTTAGCCTGGACTTGATCCCCAGGTCATCCCAACACTGGAGCCGGTGCTCTTACTCGCTGTGCTACCTGGCCTCCCAGCCACACCCTCACTTTTTTTCCATTATTTACTGGCCCAGAAGCTTTAGGGGAAGCATAAGGCATCATATGCCTTGAAGTGCATTACTACAAGTGTATTTTTCTTTGTTGAGCCACGGAGAGCAGAACAAGGAGCGATGGACGGACGAAACTTCAGAGAGGCACAGGTAGGCTCAATGTAAGGGAAATTTTCATATCAGGTAAAACTACTCAAAAGTAGAATGGTCTGTTGAAGGAAGTCAGTCACTGGAAGTCTTTAAACAGAAGTTTGATAAATATTTGCTTATTCAGGTTGGACAAGATCTCTGAGGTGCCTTCCCAATAGGAGATTCTTTGGTTTTGTGACCATGCTAAGAAGTACTAATGGCTGATGGTATGATGATACTGGGGAAAGGCCTCCTGGGGAGGCAATAGGAGAATGTGAAAAAGCAAATATACCAGAGAAGTTTCACCTATTTCCTAATTTTGCATGGGTGGGCTCCAAACCCTGTCTTTTTTGGAATGGTGAGCCAGGAAGGTCCATGTTTTTAAAGAATTGAAACAATTATGAAATCAGAACTTTTAGAGGGAAAATTCTCATACCACCAGGAAAATAATTGAGAAATTCTGTTTCTAACAAGGTTTTACTTAGGTTATTTTTTTCCCTACCAGAAACTACCTAATATGCTTCACAGTGGTTTTCTGGAATCATTTGAAAGGCTTTTATAACAGGGCTAGGGCTAAGAAGGATGTTTTAATGTCCTTAAGAGGCCATTACAAACAATGGAAATGACCCCATTCCCTAGATAGTTTTGTCTTTTCCCTCTTGGCAATCATCCCCTTCTTGAATAGAAATAAAATAAGCATGACAGCTGTTGATTAATAGTAAGAATAGCCTCATTAAATGCTTTCTCAAATGTCTTTGGGGTAACTGTGTCAAGAATAATGACCACACAACAGGTGTTGGAATGTAGTTAGGAATTGTTGAACGAGCCACTGGGATTTGGTTTGTTCTCCCATCTCTTTTTTCATTGTTCAGATAAACAGAATCCAAAGGCTCCTCCCCTCCTCCCTTTTCTAATGCTCAGTAAATCATTTTACTATAAGAAAAAGGTCTTTAATCCATAGATTGAAATATATCCAGGTCCATAGCATCACTAACCCAGGGGAACAAGAAAGAGGTATGGCTAATAGTCATAATAGAAAAAAAGGATTCCTTAGGGTAAAGAGTAGCTTAAAAAATTTCTGACTCTTACTCTTCTCCTTTGTACTGTGTTCCTCCTGACCTTTTTCTTTGGCATTGACCTGGTCCAAATAAACTCCTTTCTATATGCCACACCTACAGTAGGTGAAGTGTGCCAACACACTTAGCCCAGCTTTCTACCCAGTATACACCTTTACTATCTATTGCCTGGGAGGAAGGAAGGAGGAGAGGAGGAGAGGGAAGGAGAAGAAAGGGGAGGGAAGAGGAGAAGGGGAGGGGAGGGAAGGAGAGGGGAAGGAGTGGAGGGGAGTGATAATTCTCTCAGGTTATATTCTTGACCCTAATAGCAATTTGAGTCCTATCTTCCCTAAACTATGAATTTAAAAGGTTTATCTCAAGACCAAACCAAAATAATTATCTGCCAAGCCCTTTAGAGCAAAGAATAAGGTACTTACCACTCTGTCAGTTGCAGATCCCAGAGACTATGGTGATATAGCAACAGCTGGACTTGACCTCCACAGCACTGGCCATGCTTTGAGGAGCCTTTGAAGACTGAGGAACCAAACAGTTATCTCTGAAAACAGGTATAGTCAATTGGCCACCTACCATCCACAGGGGAAGGCCTTGAAGACTTTTTAAAAAGACAGGCAAAAGTGGGCCAGGATTTCTGGTGAGGTCAAAGTGAATGCTTCATAACCCCAGGGAAATAATTGAGAACTTGTACATTTCTAACAAGGTTTGACTTAGGTTGTTTCTCCCCCACCAGAAACTCCCTAACATTCTTCACAGTGGTTTTCTGGAATCATATGAAAGGTTTTTCTTGCAGAACCAAGTCTAAGAGGGATGTTTTAAAGTCCTTAAGAGGCCATTACAAAGAAGGGAAATGACCCCATTTCCTAACTAATTTTGTTCTTTCCCATTTACCAATCATCCTTTTATTTTTAATTGAAATAATATTAGCATGACTACTGTTGATTAATAGCAAAATCGCTTCCTTAACTGTTTTCCCAAATATTTTTGGGGTCAGAAGGAGTGACGACATAACACGTATTGCCTTTTGAGGCCCTTCTTTAACTGAAATTGTTAATTAATTAATTTACCAGATAACACTAGGGAAAAGGCATAATAGTGTATGTCAGTTCTTTCTGGACCCTAATGCATAGCTTAGGATACTAAGATACAAACAAAGCTATGCTGAGTAATTTTTTTTTTAGATTTGACCAAACCTGTACCTAAGGAGGTGGTCTTGAATGGTACTGTAAACTTATCCATGGTAATCCAGCCCATATCAAACCCCAATTTAAATCACAGCCAAAGCTATGGCAGTTTTCACATGAAATTTACCAATAGGTAAATGTGTGGAGAACAGGGAGAGTCATCTCTGTAGTTTAAGGAATATTGGGTCAGCATCAAAAACTAAGACATCCATGGACCAACCTATCTGCCATTTTGAGTAAAGGGGTAAGAATAGAAATTTCTCCTCACTCATCTCTGGGCCAATCAATACATATAGTTGTCCTATAGCCCAACTGTTCTTGACCCTTTGCATTGATATTTCAAGTCACCAGATATTGTAGGTGTCAGGTTTGATGAACTCATCTCAATGATATTTATGAACTCAGACTTTACCTAGTAGTATTTAAAATAATTGGCAATTTTCCCCTTGAGTCTGCATTCATGATCCAGGAAAATTTAGCTATTATTGGACAAAGTAGAGAGGCATTTCAAGGGATTTGACATGAAAAGAGCTTTCTCCTCATCTCCAGGGTCTTCTGAGCTCAAATGAGATAATGGAATAAAGCACTTTTCAAATTCGAAAGTGCTATATGAATGTCAGTTATTATCATTATTATTATTCCCCATCATCAGACCTCTAGTCTGATAATGACTTTGTTTTCTGATATTTGAACTGCATTCTTGCTGTTCTCAATGTTTGTAGAGCAATACGGAAGTGTTTACATATGTGTATATACATATATATGCAACCTACTTTTAATATGCATAATTAACACTTTCTACACAGTCAAGAAAGTGATAAATCACACTCTGCTTTGCTGGGCTTGCCAGTTTCTGAAGTGTGAGTGCTCACTCTGGGAAGCTGCAAGCTGTCTAGAGCTGGCTCCTGCACACCTGCTCATGAACCGTGTGGTCTGAGTTTCCATTGCATAATGTAACTATTGCAGGCAATGGAGTGAGAGCATGATTGACTCCTAGGACTGCCAGAGGAATTATGGAATAGTGCCATACTTCATTATGTCAGACCCTAAGGGAAACCTCCTTCCCATGTATCAGTATTTTTCAGATATTTTTGGTATAGTCAAGGCAAAGAATTTAAACTGTATGATGATATGACTAACCTAGTTCAAGAAGCATTAATTATGGTCGGCTGGATCTTCACTGATCAGGTCAGAGACTGCAACTTGGCAGGAATTTGGAAACACAAAACAAAACAGGTTCATATGCCTATCATCTCTGCCCCTTTGATCATGGCACTATTTATCAGGCAGAACAAGGATTTACAGGTCTGTAACAGTTATTGAGCCCTGAATACTATCACAATCCAGAAGCAAGAGACCCTTCTTTTGATCCCTGACCTTCTGGACTAGCTGCCACAGGTGGTGACATTTGTCAGATTAAAGCATGTGGCCTGCTCCATAGGATCAGAACTTAAAGGGACCTTCGATGCCATCAAGTCTACCACCCCCCATTTTACATATGAGGAACCTGGGACACAGAGAGTTTAAGTAATTTGTCCAGTCACATGGATAGTAAGCATCTAAGCCAGAATTTGAATTCAAGTTTTCCTGACTCCAAGCCTCATGCTTAATTTATTACACCTCCTACGTGTGTCTCCAACGTAATCCAGATATGTGTACATGAATAGAAAACAGTTTTCTAGAATTGTTTTGAGGTGGATGCATGCTAGGCCTTTTCTTTGTTCAACATCACAGCTTTTTTAGATATTTATGAACTCGATACGTCATAGAGAACAAAGAGTTGTGTAGCTCAATATCTCTACTCTTCTATTCCTGGGACCTTTCCCAATGTTCCCAATTAGGGTAGGTCACTCTCCAGTGCCTCTGTCAGCAGTGTTTGCTAAGCTAGATACGTGCCATTTGGGGAAGAAGCTGACGAGGTGTCTGAGGTATGGAACAGGGCAACAAGAAGTTCATATGGAGTTATCTAAGGTAGAAGCTATGCTACCATGGGAGGTAGCATATTCTGCAATTCTTTGGTTTTGAAGCACAGCATAGCATTCTTCATCACTAAGTTTTCTGTGGTGATAGTGATATGTTCATGGACCTATTAAAATACCCCAAAGGCATTCGGTGATATTAGGAACATGTCTATCTCAGTCTCTATCTTGGTCTGTGCAGAACATTAGAAGTGGCTTACCATAAAGAATTAAGCATCTGGTGATATCATGGCAGCTGCCATTTCACAAACTAAACCATTGTCCCTCAATTCCTAGCCCTGTAATAATTATCCCACAATTTGACTGCCACAAAAAGGAACTTTACAATATGGAGAAAAGGATATTCTCAGTAAAAGCCATGAAGTACAGAAGCACTATCTTGAAGAATTGTGGCAATTTATCATGGCCCAAACCAAATATAAGTATCAAGAAAAACCTTTCGACCATCTGGCAGCTTGATCCTTGACCACATGCCCTGGATACTATGACTCCTTTTGTCAGTTCTACTTTACTATTGCCTTCATTTCAGAATACTTTGGTCTACACATTGACACACTTTCAACAAAAACAACAGAATTTGGACACTGAGTAAATGTTACCTGGAGGGTTTATTGCAAACAATGTTTCTGGTCTAGAGATCCTAGACCTGATCCACCAACAGCAGGCATAAAATACCTTTATCCAAGTCCTAGTTGTTCATCCTCAAGCTGGCACAACTCCCCCGCTCAAAGCAGGGTCTGTTTTTGATGGTCTCCAGCATCCTTACTTGCATTTAATCCTAGTGAGGCTTGATGGGCAGTGTTCCACTGCTGCCATGACAACCCAGGATGGTCCATGTGGGCTTATTCAAAACTTTATATATTTTTTCCCAGGAAATTTGGTAGAGACATTTAAAAACACAACATTTTTCAGTATGTCCACTCCTGTTAGGGGCCAAGAATTGCAGAATTTAGCAGGATTATCAGAACCTCTTTCAATTCCAATTCCAGTTTCCCTTGGCATTCATTGTGGGTCTGCCCAATTTGAAAAGTAGGATACCATTCTGGTTGCTGGAAAGACCTAATCAAGATGAATTTCCTGTACCAGTACCACTCATCTATTAGACCTTACACAGACCTCAGTGATGCCTCTCATTTTTTTTTTTTTACTTTTTGGAGGGCAATTAGGGTTAAGTGACTTGCCCAAGGTCACATGGCTAGTTTTTTGTGTTGATGCCTCTCTTATTGCTGAAAGTTATTTTCTAGTTTCAGAATCACCCTTGTCATATCAAATAATATTGGAGTACCCAGTTTATCTTCCATTTTTAGAGTGATCTATCTATGAATTAACTGTGCCTGTCCAAGGAAAGATTTACCATTCCATGGCATTTCATACGAGCCATAAGATTATCGGTTTAGAGGGACTTTGAGGTCATCTGCTTCAGCCTCATTTTATAGAAGAAGAAAAGAAGGTTTAGGGAATGACTTGCCAAGGCCACACAGATATTAAGTAGCAGAGTTCAGTTTTAATGCAAGTCCTCTGAGTCTAAATTCAACATCATTTCTACTGCACCAGATGGCCTCTCATGTCCAACCCTCTTATTTTACATAGGAAACTGAAATTAAGAAATTTGATGATGGTAATTAGGATCCAAATCTGAATCTGCTGCCTTCATATGGAAATAAAATTTCCCTCTCACTGTTAAGTTGATATTTCCCAATGAGGACTTCTGTAATAATCTGAGCTATAACTAAAATGGAGTTATCACAACTTCATTCTAGGTCGCCAAAATTTGGAAGGTATTGAACATACCTGAATTTCTTCAGTAAGAAGAAACTTAACTAGCAATTATAATTTAAAAAATAAGAAATTAATTAACCATTACAATTAGTTAAAGTAGGAAATTTTGCTTCTTCCCTTGGTTTCCACAGTCCAAGTTATCTTCCCTCTCTCAGCCCTATTCCTTACTCCAGTCTCTGATGAGCCTTCTTCAACAATGGCCTCACCATCTCCAGGACATCTCTGCTCATGTAGACTTGTGCTCTGTCTTAACCCTCACAATGAAACCTTGTGTCCTGAAGTCCATGGTGTCTCCCTAAGAATCTCCAGGCATGATCAATCTAATTTGTCTAAAAGAGTTAATTTAAGGTTGCTGTTCATGCCTCTTGCCTCAGACACCTTTTGGCATTTGTCTCAGATGCCAGAATTGCTTCTTAAGGCTCTGATAAAATTAAATTTTACTCAGATACCAGAAATATTATTTTTATATGAACTCTGGCTTACATATAGTAAGTGTGAAAGAAGGGATTATGCCTCCAATGTATTAAAGTATTTTGTGCTTGTTTTTGCCATATCTTTGAAGTAAATATTTCTTGGCTAAAAACTAATGGTAAGTGGTGACTTGAACCAATGGCAGGAGAATACCTCTCATAGAACCCGATAATGGGGAGAAGGGCAAAGAAGCCCATGTTGTACTTCCAAGAACGTGTCCTCCTTAACTCACTTTGTACTGACCTGTGTTAAAGATTCCTTCCTAGTTCTTTGGATTTACTGATTCTGACTTGCCTCCATATGCATCCCCACCCCCCACCCCCGTTTTTTCACTCCTGGGGGTTCCTTTGTTTCAGATATTTGCCCTTAACTGGCAGCATACATCAGCTCTTCGACCCTAAGTAGAAATAAATTTAACAGAACTGAAGCTTTAGAAAGACAGTACAGTACATTGGAAAGAACCCAGAATATGGAGCTAGAGCTTCCAAACTGTGAAGGAAACCAGAGTGCCAAGCCTGGTTTCTGCTCATTTCATGGATGAATTTGGGTAAGTTGTCTCAACTCTCTGGGCCTTCCAGTTTCCCTGAGAGTAAAATGAGAAGTCTGTGCTAGTTAATCATGGTCTTATATTTCTATATTCTAGTTTTCAAAATGGCCCCTCAATGGAAATAACACTGGATGAAGAATCCCAGTGGATTCACTTCTTAGTTCTTCCATTTACAATCTAGATAACCATAGGCAAATCCCTCTTTCTGTGACTCATTTTCCTTACCTATAAAATGAGGGTATTGGACTTGATGACTTCTAAGGTCTCTCCCATTTCTAAATCTATAATCCTACATGAGCAAAGCCAAGAGCAGTGCCTTCTCCCAAGTTCTATTTAAAATAATTATTGTTAATACTCTATCACCATCATCCCTTTAACCCATCTATGAAATTCAGTCTCATTATTCATGCACTCCTCTCTACCTCTTTTACCTTTTTGTCTTGTTGATCCCCAAGTGGGCAAATGACTTTGAAATATTCTTCTCAAATGCTTACATATTAAAAAGGCATATTTATATTTTAAGAGAAATATATGACCCATCACTTTCCAACATTGAAATCAAAGAAAACCTAGCTGTTGGACAGTGGTGATATTGAATTGGTAATATGGTTGGGGAACAAATGTGGGAGGAGAAGAAGAGAAGAATGTTAATAAAGATAGTTGGATACAACATCTGTAGCTTTAACTATAATGAATGAGAAGGGCCTGCCAGGATTCCTTGGCAACCAAAATGCTGAATCCATTAATTATTGCTTTTGTTTTTGTTTGGGGGGGTAGGGAAGGGGAGATTCTTTAAAAAAAACTAAAATATATGATGTTCTTTGATATCTTGGAGACAGCAAGGCACAAAGCCAAGTGTAATCCAGTCCAGTTGCAAACTGCACTTGTGAAGAACTGAAAGCTCAATGGTGATTCTGTGATTCAGATCACTTCTTGGAAATGTTATTCATTGAGTAATATGAAACAAAAGATAGTATCAATTTAACCCTTTGTAAAAAAATGGGAAGGAAGGAAGGAAGGTTAGTTTTATCCTTTCATTTTAGTTTCTTGCAAGGCTAAGCAAGTTCCTATTTTGAAACCTCCCTTGCAATGCTCTGCCCCCAGCTACTTATATCAAAATGGACAGAGAACCAAGAGCCCCCTAAAGGCTCAAGGATATTATTCTACTTCTAGTGCTCCCTAAAAAACAAACTTTCTCACATGGAAAAGAGGTGTTATACATTAAGAGATGCCAGAACAGAACACCTACATTGATGTCGTCCTGATATATAATCCATGCACAACACTTGCCTCAAAGACCCCCTAACCTAAAACATGAGAGTTCCTAGGTCTCCCTTCGCTTTGAATGAGTCTTGCATACTAGTTATGCGGAAAAAGCAAGTGAGCACCCATATTTTTGTAAGTTAGCAAATGATGCTCCTATGGCCGCCTTTTTCCTTGGAATTGACAGGATCTACAGGAGTTTTGCATACCTTTGAAGCTGAGGAGCAGAGATGAGCTTGCTCCTCCTTTCCCTGCTTTTAATACCAATAGTTGCCAAACAACATTATTAATAGCTGCTCTAAAATTTTGAAAAAAAAAACTATCACAGGTTTCTCCTCCTCATAAAAAACAGATGCAAATAATTTTCATGGCTATTTTATTCAAATAAACCTAAGAATTATCACAATTTTATAATAACCAAAACAATTCTTAAATATATCATAAATAATATATAAGGTAACAAATAATAGTTCTACATTTGCTGCTGTAGTACTGTAGGATCTCAGATTTAGAAATGTAAGGGATTTATCTCTGAGGCCATTTACTTCAACTTCCTCATTTCACAGCTAAGGAAACTGAAGTTAGGGGAAGAGAAATAGCTTTCTCAGTCACAAAGGTAGTAAATGGAAGAGCAAGGATGGGAATCTCTTTTCCCTGAATCATAATGTTCCTTCATAAAAATATCAAGAGCTCACATTTATACTGTTTCTTGTGGGTTGCAAAATGCTGTACAAATATCATCTCATTTAATCCTCACAACAACCCTTGGAAGAAAGTGTTATTATTACCCCCATTTTACAGATGAGGAAATTGAGGCAGACAGAAGTTTAGTGATTTGCCCAGGATCACACAGCTAGTAAGGGTGCAGAGTTGAATTTCACTCAAGATCTTGACTCAAGATCCAGTGCTCTGTCCACTTTGCAACTCAATCACTTCATCTCAGAAAGCCTTAGGAGCTTTATTAACTCATGGTAGTGACAGAAAGCCTATGACCAGAGCACCAAGGGAACACTTGGAGGAACAGCTCTATGGTGTCTAACCCCAGGAATGCTGCTGTGGGACACTGAATCAACAGGGGATGGCATGAATTTCAGGCCCACATAACATATGCAGCAGAGAGGAGCTGGTGGGAGTCACCTAATCAGTGTATGATCTATATGGTGTGGTGGATAGAATCTGAAATGACTGAGGAAACAAAGGTTGGAACTTCTGATCATATTTATTAATTAATTAAGCAGTTGTAGTGCCAATGAAATATTCACAGTGCCTATGGTCACTATAAATATACCTGCATAGTGCTCAATCACAAAATATAACAGACTCTCAATATAGAAGACAGAAGCAAAACATTTATTCAGACACCAGAAAACCAAATCCCAAAACCAGTAAGCCAATTCCATCATAGTAGCAAAGAAGGTAATAAGCCATAGCAGTGCAGAGAGCCACAGCATCCTTTAGCTTTCCACAAACCTCCACAAACTTACATTTACTCATAAATCTGTCTCCCTGGAATGCATCCTCTTCTCCCAATCATGTCAAGCTATTCTGACTCCCAGCTCCCTGTGGGCTCTGTTCCACCCTTCAGCAAATGCCTCCCACCACAGGCTCCATGTGATTACATTCAGTCTATTAGGGGACAAAGTTTATCTTCAAAGCAGGAAAGGTCTTCAAATTCCCTTAGGTTTATTAAGGGGCAGGGAAGATCTTCAAATTACCATTACCATTACAGCAATGCACACCAATTGCATAACAAATTGGGATGAGGCTTCCTCAGTTTTGACACTGAACCCTAAATATAGGGGGAGACAGATTTTATGCATTAAAAACAATTAAATAAGACCAATTAATTTAAAAAAATCAGGATATAACATTAAGTAACCTAATTTCTAATTGGAGGAATGATTAGGGACTTTCTGAGTTGGAAGGGGAAGAGTAGACAGGTGCAATTGCCTAAAGTGAGAAAAAGAGGTATCCCATTCCCCCACCTCCCCAAGTATCTGTATTCAATCAAAGGAAACTTGGCCAATTTTTAGATAATATATATTAGTTGGTTGAAATATATAATTGTGAGAAAACTCTGCATCAGTCTTCATATCTGACAGGGTTTCTGGTCAACATAGCTTTGGTATTTAAGAAAGAGTCTGTAAACAGCAAAGTAAAGGTGGTCCAGTTTCCCAGGGATACAGGGCTAGGTTCAAACAATTCCCACAAATGAATCAAATTTTCTTATAAGATAGAAATTGGACTATATCCATAATTGAATGGAAAGGGGACTGAGCTAGATTCAGAACTGAGTCACAAGATGGAGTCAATTATCACAATTCCCTCATATACTCTCACCCCATATGTGCAGTGGAGAGTCTGAGCTCTTTCTCTTTGTGGCTGGGCATTCTGCTAAGAAATTTTTAAAAGTTCTTACATTTACCAGAAAATTGTACTGAAAAGAATCCAATAAGTTTGGTTATTGCTTTGTGCCTCCTTGAAAGAATTTTATGCCCCTCCCCTTAGAGACCATGCCTCCAAATTTGGAAAACTTTGTTTGACATGAAGGAAATAACAAAGTAATTCAGATAACTAACTTAGTTTTTACAATGGTACAGCAAAAAAAAAAAAAAAAAGAAAGCTATTATGGTATCAATTTTTTTAACAGAATCTCTCAGACCTGTATTTCTCAGTTTTTCATTATTTTATACTGTTAATAAAAATCTTCCTTAAAATTAGTCCTTTAAGAATGAATAATAAGACTTAGAGAATGAAGAAGGGGGAGGATGACATTTCTCAGTGTATATAGATCTATAAAGAAGGGACCTTTGAAGTCACAAAAAGTTCTCCTAAATCTTCAAACTTGATTAGGTAACAGTGACTTGTGAAGAACATCTAAAAATGTCCAATGCGTAAATAAATGTCAACTTTTTGAAAAAAAAAATCTTACTTGTATTGATACATTTTTGCATGTAGCATATGATATCCAAATATTTTGATACCGCTCCTAGCCATCTCTTATAACAAAGAGTTATAAGCACATAGTAACTAAGTGCAAGTTAATTTTTTTTATTCATTCATTCCTATTTACTATATTCCAAATGTGGGGGTGGAGCCAAGATGGCCATGTAAAAGCAGGAACTTGGCTGAGCTCCCACTCCAACCACTTCTAATACCTGTAAAATATGATTCTAAACAAATTTTAGAGCTACAGAACCCACAAAGTGACAAAGAGAAACAAATCTCCTGCTGAAGGCAACCTGGCAGGCTTACAGGAAGGGTCTATTGCACATCACTGGGAGCTAAGCACAGTTCTGCATGAGTCACCCAGGTCTGGAACCAGAGCGGGCCCAAATAGTAGCCCAGACCAGCCAGAGCAGACTTCAGGAAAGTGAATCACAGGCAGCTGTGGCGGTTTCCAGACTTCTCAACCCATAAAAATCAAAGAGAAAGTAAAAGGTCAGTAGGGAACTCTGTTGGAACTGGGTAGAGAAGAGCAAAGTCTGGTCCCCTCCACCCGGGGTGAGAGGCAGAGGACATGTGGCAGCTGCAGTTGCTGGCACATGGCTGCCTCTGGAGCTCCTGTCCTGCAGATCATAGGGGGACCAAATGACCATTCAGAGGACAATCACTCTTACTTTGACCTGCTTAGATCTGGGTCACAGTCTTGGGTGGTGGTCCTGTGGTGAGAAATGCCAGTGTGTCAGAGCCTGTGGTGGTTGTAGAGAGGGTGCCCTCCTCAAACCTCTGACAACATATGAGAAAACCCCAGAAATCTGGGACACAGCTCTCTCCACTATGGAAGCAGAGTTCTACCATGGCAAAGAGCTCAAAAATCAAGTAATTGGCTGGCAAGATAAGCAAGCAGAGGAAACACAATCAGACCATAGAATCCCTTTTCAGGGCAAACAGGATCAAAACATGGAACCAGAAGAAGACAACAAAGTCAAAACTCCTGCATCAAAACTTCCAAGAAAAATATGAATTGGTTACAGGCCATGGAGGACCTCAAGGATTTTGAAAATCAAGTAAGAGAAGTGGAGGAAAAATTGGGAAGAGAAGTTAGAATGGTACAAGAAAATCATGAAAAGTGAGTCAACAGCCTGCTAAAGAAGACCCAAAAAATACTGAAGAAAATAACACCTTATAAAATAGATTGGGGCGGGCTAGGTGGCGCAGTGAGTAAAGTGCCGGCCCCGGAGTCAGGAGGACCTGAGTTTGGTTCCGGCTCCAGATACTTAACACCAACCCGAAAAACTAGCCATGTAAACTTGGGCAAGTTGCTTAACCCTAATTGCCCTCCAAAAGGCCAAAAAAAAATAGACTACCTCAAATGGCAAAAACAGGCCCAAAAAGTCAATGAGGAGAAGAATGCCTTAAAAAGTCAAATTGGTCAGATGGAAAAGGAATTTCAAAAGCTCACTGAGGAAAAGCATTCCTTCAAAATTAGATTGGAGCAAATGACTTTATGAGACATCAAGATGCTATAAAACAAGTCCAACTAAATGAAAAAAATAGAAGGCAATGTGAAATATGTCATTGGAAAAACCAC
The DNA here is from genome assembly GCF_028583685.1 of Petaurus breviceps papuanus. Classification (NCBI taxonomy): domain Eukaryota; kingdom Metazoa; phylum Chordata; class Mammalia; order Diprotodontia; family Petauridae; genus Petaurus; species Petaurus breviceps. The sequence continues at coordinate 11,080,303 of NW_027186349.1, forward strand.
TGACCTGGAAAATAGATCCAGGAGAGATAATCTAAAAATTATTGGACTACCTGAAAGCCATGATCAAAAAAGAATATACAAAAAAATCATCATTTAAGAAATTCTCAAGGAAAATTGCCCTGATATTCTAGAACCAGAGGGCAAAATAGAAATTGAAAGAATTCACTGATCACCTCTTGAAAAAGATCCCAAACAGAAAACTCCTAGGAATATCTTAGCCAAATTTGAGTTCCCAGGTCAAGGGGAAAATATTACAAGTGTCAGGAAGAAACAATTTCAGTACTGTGGAAACACAATCAGGCTAACACAAGATCTAGCAGTTTCCCCATTTAGGGATCAAAGGGTTTGGAATATGATATTCTGAAGGTCAAAGGAGCTAGGATTAAAAGCAAGAATCACCTACCCAGCAAAACTGAGTGTAATGCTCCAGGGGAAAATATGGTAATTCAATGAAATAGAGGACTTTCAAGTATTCTTGATGAAAAAACCAGAGCTGAACAGAAAATTTGACTTTCAAATATAAGAAGCAAGAGAAACATGAGAAGGTAAACAGGAAAAAGAAATCACAAGGAACTTATTAAAGTTGAACTATTTGCATTCCTATGTGGAAAAAATGATTATTGTAACTCATGAGACTTTTCTCAGTATGAGGATAGTTGAAGGGAATATATATGTATATTATTATGCATACATACATATGTATATATAGGAGGGTCTATATATGTATAAATATCTATATATATATATATGTGAGTGTGTGTATTTGTGTATATGTATACATAGGCAGAAGGCACAGGATCAGTTGAATAGGAAGGGATGATATCTAAAAAATAAAATTCAGAGGTGAGAGAGGAATATAATGGGAGGAGAAAGGGAGATATAGAATAGGGTAAATTATCTCACATAAAAGAGGCAAGAGAAAACTGTTACATTGGAGGGGAAGATCAGGAAGATGAAAGAGAATGGGTCAACCTTACTCTCATTGAATTTGGCTTAAGGAGGGAATAATATACACATTCTATTGGGTATCTTACCCTACAGGAAAGTAGGCAGGAAAGGGATAAGAGGGGGGGAGGATAGAAGGGAGGGCAGATTGGGTGAGATGGTAATTAGAAATAAACACTTTTGAAAAGGGACAGGGTCAAAAGAGAAAACAGAATACGTGGGGGGTGGGATACAATGGAGGGAAGTACAGTTAGTCTTTCACAATATAACTACTATGGAAACATTTTGTGTAACTACATATGTACAATCTATATTGAATTGCTTGTCTTCCCATTGGGGGTGGGCGAGGAGGGAAGAAAGGAAAGAATCTGGAAATCAAAGTTTTAAAAACAAATGTTAAAAATGTTTTTTTTACATGCAACTAGGAAATAAGATATATGGGCACAGGGGTATAGAAATCCATCATGCCCTACTAGAAATTTGGGGAGGATGGGTGTTATGGGAATGGGAATCTGAAGATCTTCCCTAGAGTTCAGAATTCACCCACAGGACAAGATAAGGACTGTGTGGCAAGGCCGGAGCACTGAATGTGTTGTTTTGCTTTATCCCACAGTTTGGGTCCCAGGGGGAGGATGGACTTGTGTCTATGGTGGGTGGGGTGAAGTGCCATGGACCCCCAAGGACCCCTCCTGTGGGTTTTGTTGCCCAGCCGCCCCTCAGGACTTGGAAGCAGGGGCTGGAGCAGTGTTAAGACTGGGACTTGGCTCTTTAGAGCCTGCACCTGAAAGTACCAGGAGGAAGCCTGCAAGGGTAGCGTGGGGGGAAGGACAACCCCCCACCCCCCCCACAAGAGAACTTTATTTAGACATTTTTATTTTGGATTGAGGGGGTTATAATGCTATGTACTTTGTGTTTATTTAAGGCCTTGTGGTCACTTTGGTAATGAATTGTTACCTTATGTATCTTGCAAATATGATATCTCTATTTTGTGAGAATTATGTTGTACTTAAGAGATGTTAATGCTAATTCAGATGTAAATTGCCTATGTACTGGCTATGAAAGATCTTGGGGCCTAATGTTATGGGAATGGGAACCTAAAGATTTTCCCTGCCCCTGGGCCCTTTCATAGGCTTAAGTGACCCTGAGAACGTTCCCTGATTTGAAAATATACTTTTCCCCCTAATAGGCTGAATGTGGTCACATGGAGCCTGTGGTGGAAAGCTTGTTTTTCAGGAATGCCCACACCTTGATGCTTTGTGATTGGGCAGTGGGTCAAGAGGGCTGTGACATTCTCTGAGCCAAGAGAAGGCTATATATACCCTGATGTGAGGTTTTTCTTTGGGGCTCACTTTGAGAAGAGTTATATGATTTGACCATATGAGAGTTTGGGCAGCCATTGAGCCTCCCAGTTTTGAAAACCCAGATGTTGGTGCTTCCCTCTCTGGTAACTGTGACTAGGTATGGATGTAATGGTCAGACAGTTGGAAGCCTGTCTGCTGAATTGTTTCTCTGTCTACTTGTAACTTCTGTCTGTATACTCTGAAGTTTGGGGTGCTGACTTTTTCCCCTGAACTAGGTAAATGACATATGTTTGATTAAAGTAATATTGTTGGGGAGGCTAGGTGGCACACTGAGTAAAGCGCTGGCCCTGGAGTCAGGAGGACCTGAGTCCGGTTCCGGCCTCAGACACTTAACATGCACACAAAAAAAATACTAGCCATGTAATCTTGGGCAAGTTACTTAACCCCAATTGCCCTCCAAAAGGAAAAAAAAATAAAGTAAGATTGTTAACCCATTTTGAGTTGCTTTCCTTTAGAAATGCAGATCTAAGAAACTGTTGGCAGCCACCCTGGGTATGTTAGGGTGCTTGCTGCTACAATGGGGGAGGATATAAAAGGGAGCAGATTGGGAGGAGTGGTATTCAGTAGGCTCCCTATCTTGGAGTAGGGGGGTAGGTGAAAGAAGGGGAGAAAATTTTTAACTAAAGATCTTGTCAAAATAAATGTTGGAAACTAAGATAAATTAAATGAAGATTAAAAAAAATTTCATTTGTTCAGATTCCAAGTCTGATGCAACCACTTAGCTTGAGCATCTACAACCAGAGTGGGGGATGTGCCAATAGATATAGGTTGAACAATATCTAAATGCAGCCTCTGACTTCAGAAGTATTCTGATGATTCCCATTTTTAGCCTTCTTGGTTAACCCTAAAACTGGAGCATTGGCAATAATGCTTGGATACCTCTGTCTACCTTTATATAAAAATCCTATAGCCCTCTAACATATGTGTGAACCCAAACCAGTTAGATTCTTGGACAGAGATGGTTTCCTAATATTCAGGTTCCTAAGCATGGAACAAACCAAGGTAGGGCTCTGAAAAATGGCAGCAAGGTAGAGCAAAGCTGTAACTATCATTTTTTATAGCCAGGGCAAGTGATATAGAATTAACCTTCAATTCAGTTATTGGGGGAGGTAGTAGAGACCATAAGATATCAGGGGGTGAATACTGCAGGAGGTTCAGACAGGTTAAGGGGAACAGGGACAAGTATGGGGCAAGGCAGGGAGAAGAGTTCCTTGAAGTACATCCAAAGGACAGAGGAAATTATTATGTTGCCAGCTTTCCAATTTAACTAATTTTTCTTATTACCTAGCTTCTGTATTCAGCTGTTTCCTTGATACTGAAGGACTGAAATAAAGTCAACATCCCTATAAATTTTGGTGCCCTAGGTAAGGAGGAGAATCTCTAGTGACCCTGCCCTTGTTATACTTTGAAAGTGGAGAAAATGCAAGATGTGTATCCTTTCATGCTTGTATGTTCACTAATTGAGTTTGTATGTCATTGATAAACCTTTTAGTTAGACCAACTTAGTTTAGGTTTTCTATATTCATCAAAATACTGGGATCTAACTAGGACAAGGTCCTACTGGTACTCCACAGTAACATGTCGTAGTCTTTCTTTCTAGATTTCACTTGAACTGTCTTGTCAGTTTCCACAGTAACAAACATGTTCCATTACAAGCAGAACATTATAGGCCTGGTCCTTCAAAGTAGGGGCTGGGGGGGGGGGGGGGGGGGGGGGGGGGGGGGGGCGGTGATCTCGCTGTTTCCAAAGTATGTTGGCCCTTGAAGAAAAAAAGTGGGAAATAAAATGAAGATATTTTCATGAAAAGTTCTCTGACTAAAAAAAAAAGAAGATAAGATAACTGGGCAATCAAAATCAAATAAGAGATGGATGGCATAAGCCATGTCTTCATGGTCAAAATAATTGATATATTTTATAAGAAACTCTGGGAGAGGAAGGGGAGGGGAGGGGATTCTTAAAATATTTGAATTCTCCTCTAGGCTAAGTACTGATTCATAGCATGCTGTTTGATGAGTCACCCAAATTCTGTATGCCTTATTTTCATTTTTTAAAAATTGCTTAAAAACATTTTGTTTGTTCTAATTAGTCAAAATTTGCCTTCTTACCTTCATGTCCAACCCCTTCCCCAAACTGAGAAAACAAGAAAGACAAAATTCATTCAAACTTTATAATCAATCAAAAGAAATTTCCACATTGACAACATCCAAAAACATTTTGACTCATTTTGCATTCTGAGTATCACCCAGTACCAACATGTTTTATCATTAGTCCTATGGAATCTTGTTGGTTATTATACTGATAAGAGTTCATAACAATAGTATTCCTCACATTTATACACCAATATTTTTTCATCCATTCTCCAATTTATGATCACCCTCTCAGATTTTCATTCTTTGTTATCTCCAAAAAGAGAGGTGTGTGTGTGTGTGTGTGTGTGTGTAATGGTAATGGGATTTGAAGATCCTCTATGCCACTTGAACTTGCTGACATGGCAGGAAGGGGTGGTGCAGGAAGGAGCCAGAGCCGAATAGGGGCCAGGCTAGAGCCAGTGTGGTGACTAGAAGCAGCAGTGGCAGCACAAATTTCTTTTTTTTTTGAGCCAGCCAAAACTTCCGCTGAGGAGTGCTGGAGTCAGGAACTGTGGGGGGCCTGAGCTTCTGGAAGTGAGCTGCATGAAGGCAGAGCAGTTACCATGAGTGAGAAGAGGAGTATCTTTGCCTGGGGAACCTGTTTTTTTTTGAGGGATTGAGAATGTGAGTGTTTACAAGCATTAACTATGTATGCCAACTCAGTGGCTACTGTGATGGCTTTGACTTTCTGGTTTGAGGACTTAGCTTTCTGGTATTTGAATAAATGTTCTGGCTATGTCCCCACATAGATAACCTGTTACATTTTGTGATTACTAACTATACCAGCATATTTATAATCAACATAGGTATTGTGAATATTGCATTGTTTTTACAGTGTGTGTAAAATATATCATCCTTGGAGTTTGTTTTGCTTTGGACTAATCTTTCCCTTAATCTATCCTTTCTCTCAAGTTCCTTCCACTTTTCTCCCCCTTCTTCCTTTTGAAATGTATTTCTATACTCAACAGTGTGTATGTGTGTGTATTCTTTCTTATTTTGAACAGTTCAAATGAGTCTGAAGTTCAAGTATCAGCTACTCCCCCACCGCCTCCTGGCTTATATAAATGGATGGCTATTTGTACACACTAATTATGTCGGATAATTTTTTTCCTAACTTCCCCTTCCCTACTGTATTCCTCTTCATTTTGCTTTCCAGTCATTGCTGAAGATCATTGAGGAAGAACAGAACCACTACCGGGCCCTATCTCTTTGGACCACAGGTGATGGTAGTGTTCAGAGGGGACACATATATCACCTCCCTATGTTTGAAACTAAGAAGTGTTTCTTGTTTAGTCTTTTGTCATTGTCCTTTATAATTACCTTTTTATCTTTTTCTTCACTTCTGTATTTGAACTTCAAAGTTTCTATGCAGCCCTGATCTTTCATCAGGAAAGCTGGGAAGTCCTCTATTTTACCAAAGATCTGTTTACCCCCTTGTAGCATTAAGCACAGGTTTTCTGGATAAGTTATTCTTGGCTGCAACCCCACATCCTTTGCCTTCTGGGATATCACATTCCAAGTTCTCCAGTCTTTTTTAGTGGTAGTTGCTAAACCATGTGTGATCCTAACTATAGTTCCTTGGAACTTGAATTATTCCTTTCTGGTTTTTTGCAATTATTTTGTTCTTTGACCTGGAAACTCAAGATTTGTGCTATAATTCTTGGAAATTTTCATTTTGGTGTTTCCTTCAGGAGGTGATGGTGAATTCTTTCTATTTCTAATTTGCCCTCTTTTTTTGGGGGTGTGGGGGATTGTTTTTTTAAAGAAATCAGGGTGATCCAACCAATCTGGACAGCAATTTGGAACTATGCCCAAAGGGCTAAAAAACTGTTTGCACAACCTTTTTTTGTTTGTTTTTTGGAGGGGGGAAGTCAGGGCAGTTGGGGTCAAGTGACTTGCTCAAGGTCAAAGATGGCTAGTGTTATGTGTCTGTAATGTAATGCCAAAAGAAGGCAACTTCCCAGGTTCAAAATACCAGCATAGGTGCTCTCTATTTTATTCAGTGACAAACCAAGAACAGAGAAGATCAAAACATGACATCATTCAAAATACAGCATTCACTAAGCGTGATTAAATAATCTCCAAGTACTACCCCACCCCAGGACCTTCCAATCATTCAATCAATTACAAAGTCTCTGTTCTAAATACTTCTCCACCCCTAGGTTATACCTTAATTAAGTCCACCACAAAGCCCCTCTTCTCAAATGGAGATTAGTTTCCAAACATAGGTGAAGTACCTTCATTTGTCAATCACAGAGCACAATAAGGTCAAAAGTTCCCCACCCCTGGATCACAATTGAATCTACCCCAGAGTTACATCAAGTTTAAACACAGCACTTAATACCCAAATGGAGGTCTTTTCTTCATCTTGACAGGAGGCAAGTTCTCAGCAATCTTAGTTCCTGGGGAGACAAGGCTTAGCAAAGCCACAAGATACATTGCCAGTCCCTTCATGAATTTATCCTCTGTCTGTAGAACAGTCCTAGAACCCCTGAACACATTAGCAAAGCCCTCTCCCAGGATTTCTGTAAACATACAACAAGAAAATCCTTCTTCAGGGCTTCTGAACCAACAGAAAGGCTCCCAGACCCCTGCAACAACAGCACTGTCCCTCACCAGTGGACAGTATTCACTCTGTCTGCAGGACAGTCTCCAGATCCCTGCAACAACAGTACTGTCCCTCACCAGTGGACAGTATTCACTCTCAACAACAGTACTGTCCCTCACCAGTGGACAGTATTCACTCTCTGTCTGCAGGACAGTCGCAGGCCTTCTTAGCGAACAGCCAGGTTCCAGGACTTCTTCAACAAAAGGACAGTCTTTCACCAGTGGACAAATCTGGCAAAATAACATCAAAACAGACAGACAAAGTACCAGCAAAACAGCCATGTCTCCTCAGTCCTTGGCAGCTCAGGGGGCAGGTCTCAAAAATCCAGGGCAATTCAAAGCGACCACCAGCAATTCTCTTAGTCTCTCTCTCTCCACGAGGTGCTGCTACCAAAAAAGATCTTCCGCCTCTCTCTTGTGTCTCCAAATCTATGTCACCAGCTCCTCCCAATTCAGGACTTTCTTTTCACATCAACAAGCCCATCCCACAGGTGGGATTAACAAACTCTGAGTTTTAACACAATCAATTTGAAAACCAAGCCAATACAGGGGAATCTTTAATTGCCATTACTATCACAGTGTCTGAGGCCAGATTTGAACTCAGGTCCTCCTGACTCCAGGGCTGGTGTTCTATTCACTGTGCCACCAAGCCACCTCTGTTAATATCCTTTGATCCAGCAATAACACTTCTAGGACTATATACCAAAGATATCATACAAGTGGGAAAAGGACACGGATGTACAAAAATATTTATAGCTGCTCTTTTCGTAGTAGCAGTTGGAAATCAAGGGGATGCCCTTCAATTGGGGAATGGCTAAACAAGTTGTGGTATATGAATGTAATGGAATACTATTGTGCTATAAGAAATTAGGAGCAGACGGACTTCATAATAACCTAGAGAGACTTCTATAAACTGATGCTAACTAAGTAAGGGGAGCAGAACCAGAAGAACATTATACACAATTACAGACACATTGTATCTGTGGTGACTAATTTTGATAGATTGGGCTCATCTCAGCAATGCAAGGTTATAAGACAATTCTAAAAGACTCATGATGAAAAAGGCTGTTCACATCAAGAGAAAGAATTATGGAGTCTGAATGCAGATTGAAGCAAACTACTCTCTCTCTCTCTCTCTCTCTCTCTCTCTCTCTCTCTCTCTCTCTCTCTCTCTCTCTCTCTCTCTCTCTTTCTCTCTCTCTCTCTCT
>NW_027186349.1:11088652-11102928 GCF_028583685.1 Petaurus breviceps papuanus
TCTCTCTGTCTCTCTCCCTCTCATTTTGTTTCTTCTTTCTCATTGTTCATTCCATTGGTTATAATTCGTCTTTACAACTTTACTACTTTTTAATGTGAAGGTATATGTAGAGCCTATATTGTTTTGCAAAGGGCTTTGAAGTGGGGGAGGGGGAAGAAAGGAAGGGGGAGAAAATTTGACATTCAAAAACTTGTGGAACTGAATATTTTAAAACTAAAAGTAAATAAATTCAAAAGAAAGAAAAGAAATGAGGGTTAAGTGACTTGTCCAGGGTGCTAGATTTGAACTCTAGGACCTGTGTTCTATCCACTGCACTACCTAGCTGCCCCTAGAGCAATGATTCTTAATTTTCTCCCCTCAATCTGTTTTGAGTTGCCTTTGTTGTAAGATACCTTACTTTTTCTTCTATTTTTTAGTCTTTTAATTTTAATATTTCTTGTTGCCTCATGTAGTCATTGGCTTCTATTTAGTTATCTAAATATCATAGAATTTGTTGCTTGGGCAAGGTTTTGTATCTCTTGCCAAACTGTTGATTCCCTTTACAATTCTTTATTCCTTAGTTCTCACTTCTTTTCTATTTTTTCCCTCAAGCTCTCTCATTTCATTTATTTCTAAAATTAATTTTGTTTATTTGTTTGTTACATTTTAAGTTCTGGACAGTCTCAGTTTCACATTTGATCCAGTCAAGAATACCTTCTCATTAGGCTATGGGCATATTTGTATTTCACTTCCTTCCTGACTTTCCACTTCCTCAGAACAAAATTTTCTTCTCTGGTCACCAGTGATAGACACATTGAATTCTATTAAAATCTAAGTTCCTTAAGAAAATGATCTCTCCCACAGAGTAAGCACTTACCAAATACTTTTTTGTGTTCATTCACAAGAGGAAAAAAAACATGGCAGAAATGACACTTCCATTCCTAATATGAGTTCTTCATCATACATTCTCCCAAGGTAAAAACAATAATAAATTCATAAAATCTGATAAGTTCTATCCCAGACCATTGGCAATTATAATGAATATTTACTTGAAATATGAATTTTCCACCATTGTCACTAACAATGAATCACTCCTTAAGTTTATTGTTTCAAGTGAAATAAAAGCAAATCACGGGAAAATTAACAAGCATTTGCTATATTTCTACCACATGCCAGGAACTGTGCTAAATGTTAAGAATATGAGGAAAGGCCAAAATAAAACTAAATACTCTCTGTTGTTGAAGACTTCACAGACTAATGGGGAGATAATATTCAGTTAATATGCAGAAATAATATTTATACAGAAAAACTAGAGATAATTTATAGAGGGAAGGACTTAGCATTAAGGGGGTCAGGAAAGGCTTCTTACAGAAGATGGGGTCTTAGATGGTTCCTGAAGTAAGACAAAATTGAAAGACAAAAATTAGGAAAGAGAGAATTCCAGGCAGGGGGGCTTGCCAGTGAGAAGACATGGAGTCATCAAGTGTAGTATCAAATACAAGGAAAATCAATGTCACTGGATCATAAAATACTTAAAGGGGTTGTAAGAAAACTTGAAAAGTCAGAAGGAGCAGGATTATTAAGGGTTTTAAAAACCTTACCAGATTTGGTATTTGGTATAGAGGTAATGGGGGACCACTGAAATTTGCTGATTAGGGGTATGACATGGCCACACCTATCCTTTAGGAAGATCAATTTGACATATTAGTAGAGGAGGGACTGGAATAGGGAGAGATGAGGCAAGGAGACCAACCAGCAGGCATTGTAAGGTGATAAGAATGCCTGGAAGGGTGCAAGATTAGAACTCAGGGAGAAACCATTAGTGGGGCCAACAAGCCAAAGGCTGAAATTCACTGACCAGTTTATCTCTTTCACACCCCACATGGGTCCTGGTTTGATAGGTCTTTAAGTTGATTACCTATTATTGTAAGTGTTAGTATCTTTCAAGATTTCAGGACCAATGACAAAACAAGCACATCAGGCTCTATTGTCTTTAATATGTGTATTTATGCATACAAGCCTACATACATACATATGCAATGCATGTGAGTATATATATGTATACATATGTTTCTGTGTATATATGTGTACACAGACATATATGCATAAGGGGTAAATGGGGTGTTCAGAAAGTAATAACACCTCTGATGTGAGGGCTTGCCAAGCTCTTTTCAGGACTATTCATCCACCTTTGGTGTCTACCTCTAACCCAACTCTTACCTGTGGCTCTAGGCATGCACAGGGGCCAATCCCTAGTAAAACAGTCTTGGCAGACAGGCTAAACCAGGCTCAGGGGAACCAAGAAACCTCAGAACCATTGATAAGGTAAGGAAGTATCTATCCCAAGCATGTGAAGACTTCTCCTAGAAGAGTGGGCAGATGAGAACAAGGCAGCTGAAGCAGGTACTATGGAGTGCTTAGAGCTTGGCCAAATATCAAAGACCCATAGGCCATCCACTACATCTTGGGCCATCACCAGTCATCCTTACTTTTGTCTTGTCATTGGACTTCAATGACTCTAGAAAAGAGAGTGAGGCTGATCCTGTCTCACTTAAATCCAATTCACACACAAGTCAAGACATCATTTTGTGATGTCATTGGTCCCCTTCGAAAAAACAAAAGATGAATGTGTGTGTGTGTGTGTGTGTCGTCTATAGAACATAATTTCCTTAAGGACAAAGACTCTTTCATTTCTTTTTTTATATCTATAGCACTTAGCAAGTTACTTCATATAATTAGAAGCTTGGGGCGGCCAGGTAGCACAGCGAGTAAGAGCACTGGCCCCAGAGTCGGGGTGACCTGGGAATTGAATCCTGGGCTCAGACACTTAGCACCCACCCAGAAACACCTGGCTGTCTAACCTTGAGCAAGTTACTTAACCCCAATTGCTTAGGGGTGGCCAGGTGGCACAGTGAGTAAGAGCACTGGCTCCAGTGTCAGGATGACCTGGGGATCAAATCTGGGCTCAGATACTTAGCACCACACCCAGAAATAACAGGCCATGTAACCTTGAGCAAGTTACTTAACCCCAATTGCTTAAAAAAAAAAGAAGCTCAATAAATTTGTGTTGATTGACTGATTGGTTGATATTTAAAGATAACTGATTAACTGTGGCAGAATAATTCCTTCAATACAGCATCCACCTGAACAGAGAGAACAAAGGCACAATTCAAGTGCAAAACCCAGAATCATTTACTGGGTGAGTACAACAGGTGTGTGTGTGAGGAAAACCAGAACCTAGTCTGTTGCTCCAAAGATGGGGGTTTAGGAAGTGGTTTATATGGTTGTATAACAACAGGAGGTAGGAGGATAGGAGGGATACAGAGTACCAGGAACGAGGATGTTTATGTGATCTCTGTCCATTTGGGGTGGATATGGACCAGTTTGAGCCAGCTCTGTGATGGCTGGCACAGCAGAGGTGTTCCAGGTTCACCCACTGGACACAGCAAAGGATCACTCCCATGTGTGAGCAAACTGGAGCAACACTCATTCCGCCTCCTACCGTGTTTCCTCGATAATAAGACCTATCCCGAAAATAAGCCCTCCCCTTACTGTGTAAGATTCCTCTAAAATAAGCCCTCCCCCGAAAGTAAGCCCTATTGAGATTGCTACTGTAGTGAAGGTGATCCCCTGCACTACACGCTACATTACGGTACCCTCTGTATGCACCGTCCCCCCCCCGTGAAACGCACGCCGCGCTCCGAGCTGCATCCAATCAGAGCTGCAGCAGTGAGCGCGTCATCCTGTTCTTCCCCAGTGATTTGCTTATTGAATAAAGGTACATTTTTTTGTTCACATTTACCTGTTTATTAAAATTGCTGTCAATGTTCATTAAAATAAGCCCTCCCCTGAAAATAAGCCCTCTGGTGTTTTTCTGTCCAAAAAATTAATAAGACAGTGTCTTATTATCGGGGAAACACGGTAATTGGTTGATTTTCATTCCCAGATTATTTCAGCCTCTCCTGGATAAAAAGGGAGCTCAAGCAAATGAAAGTGATTTGTAAACTCATTATTCACTCCATTTCTACACAAGTATTATGGATGCTATCATTAGTGAAGTTCAAAAAGATTCAGTTCTTCTAACAGCTAACAATCATATATGATGACTAAGGATACCATGAATTTGAGCTCTTTCCTTACTTCAGAGATAGCACTATCCTTTGTTACTGATTCACCTCTAGGTTATCACATGTTAGTTCAATATATGTCTTTGAATAATGTAAGTTTCCAATTTCAATGCCTCAATAAGGAAAGTCAATATGGTATAAGGGAAAAACCTTGCATTTAATGGGAGCAGGCTGGCCCAAATTCTACTGGTCATTGGTTCTTTGACCAATAGACAATTCACCTTGCATGTCTGGTCAGTTTCCTTATCATTGAAATTGGGATGATAGGTTCTCCTTCAGTTACTTCTTAAGGTAGCATGAGCTTATATTAATATGCTATTCAAATATAACTCCAGGTATGGGAAGTCCTTCCTTTCATGAAGATGTTAGCTTATCTCTGACTTAATAAGACCAAAGGAAATGGCCAAGGCACAAAGTCTAAATGACTTAGACTAGGTAGATCATATCTAATAAAAAGTAGGATTTGGGGATGGCTAGGTGGCACAGTGAATAAAGCACTGTCCCTGGAATCAGGAGGACCTGAGTTCAAATCCCACCTCAGACACTTAACACTTACTGGCCATGTGACCTTGGGCAAGTCACTTAACCCCAATTACCCTACCTTCCCTGCTCCAAAAAGCAAAAAAAAACAACAACAACTATGATTTGAACTCCAAACCTAACATTCTATACACCACCCTATATTATTTCCAATAAAGTTTTTATTATTATTAGGCTTCAAAGTCTTTATTACATAGCACTTCTATCCATCCATCCATCAGTCAGTCAATAAATATTTCTTCATAATCTAATGGAGTCATTGCCAAGCATCTTGACTTTTGTCTTGCCACTGGAGTCCAATGACTCTAGAGGAGAGAGTAAGGCTGATTACTATTCAACTCTGTCTCATTTAAATCCAACTCATGTGCAAAGTTAAGGCATGACCAACAATGTCACTGGTCCTCTTCAAGAATGAAGGATGAGGGGGTGGCTAGGTGGTGCAGTGAGTAAAGCGCCGGCCCTGGAATCAGAAGGACCCGAGTTCAGTTCCGGCCTGAGACACTTAACACCCACACAAAAAATACTAGCTGTGTAACCTTGGGCAAGTTACTTAACCCCAATTGCCCCTCCAAAAGGCAAAAAAAAAAAATGAAGGATGAGAAGATGGCAGAGTAAAAGCAGGAACTTCCTTAAGCTTGTCCCCCAATTACTGTAAAAAAATGACTCTAAACAAATTTTGGAGCTACAGAACCCACAAAATGACAGAGTGAAACAAATCTCCTGCTGAAGGCAGTCTGGCAGGCTGACAGGAAGGGTCTATCTCACTAGATTGGGAGCAGAGCATAGCCTCACCTGGGTGGTGCTGGCACAGACTAGGCCTGGGAAGACATCTGGGGCTGAATCACTGGCAGCTGTGGCAGTTTCCAGACGTCTAAACCCACAAATATCAAAGAGAAAGTAAAAAGTCAGTGGAGAATTCTGTTGAACCTGGGTGAGAAGAGCAAGGTCCAGCCCCTGCCGACAGGGTGACTGAGGTGGAGGTGACTACAATGGCAGCACCAGCAACAGCAACAGCAGCAGCAGTGGCTGCTTTGGGAGCTCCAGGCCCACAGATGCTGGGGGACCAAGCAACTAATTAGAGTGAAATTGCAGGAATCTCTTTGCTAGTGCTAAGGCAGGAATCTCTTGCTTTGCCTGTTTGAATCTAGGTTGCAGTTTTGGGTGTCGGTCCTGGGGTAATTACAAAGGAGTGCTGGTGTGGCAGAGCTTGTTGAGGCTGTGGAGAGGGAGTCCTCCTCACAGTTCTAAGGCAGGTGCCTAAAAGTAGCTCTGAAAATGGCTGCACAAAACCCCAGAAATTTGGGACACAGCACTCTTCACTCTGGAAGCAGAGTTCTACTGTGGCAAAGAGGTCAAAAGTCAAATAATTTACTGGGAAGATGAGTAAACAGAGAAAAATAAATCAGACTATAGAATCCTTCTTTGGTCACAAAGAGGATCAAAACATAGAACCAGAAAAAGGCAACAAAGTCAAAGGTACTGCATCAAAAGCCTCCAAGAAAAATATGAATTGATCATAGTCCATGGAAGAGCTAAAAAGGAGTTTGTAAATTAAGTGAGAGAAGCAGAGGAAAAAAATGGGAAGAGAAATTAAAGTGATGGAAGAAAATCATGAAAAATAAGTAAACAGCTTGCTAACAGAGACCCAAAAAATACTGAAGAAAATAACACCTTAAAAAATAGACTAACTCAAATAACAAAAGAGGTCCAAAAAGCCAATGAGGAGAAGAATTCCTTAAAAAGTAGAATTGGTCAGATGGAAAAGGAGTTCAAATGAGGAGAAGAATTCCTTAAAAAGTAGAATTGGTCAGATGGAAAAGGAGTTCAAAAGCTCACTCAAAAAAATAATTCCATCAAAATTAGAATGGAGCAAATAGAAGCTAATAACTTTATGAGAAATCAAGATATTATAAAACAGATTTAAAAGAATGAAAAAGTAGAAGACAATGTGAAATATCTCATTGGAAAAACAACTGACGTGACATACAGATACAGGAGAAATAATTTGAAAAATTATTGGACTGCCTGAAAGCCGTGATGAAAAAAAGAACCTAGAAATCATCCTTCAAGAAATTCTCAAGGAAAACTGCCTTGATATTCTAGAACCAGAAGGTAAAAAAGAAATTGAAAGAATTCACCAATCATCTCTTGAAAAAGATCCCAAACATAAAACTCCTAGGAATATTATAGCCAAATTCCAGAGTTCCCAGGTCAAGGAGAAAATATCACAAGCAGTCAGGAAGAAACAGTTTGAGTATTATGGAAACACAATCTGTATAACACAAGATCTAGCAGCTTCTACATTGAGGGACAGAAGGGCTTGGAATATGATATTCCAGAATCAAAGGAGCTAAGATTAAAACCAAGAATCATCTTCCCAGAAAAACTAAGTATAATATTTCAGGGGATAATGTAGACATTCAATGAAATATGGGACTTTCAAGTGTTCTTGATGAAAAGACCAAAGCTGAATAGAAAATTTGACTTTCAAATACAAGAAGCAAGAGAAGCATGAAATGTTTAACAAGAAAGAGAAATCATAAGGAACTTATTAAACTTGAACTGCTCATGTTCCAACATGGAAAGTGATATTTGTAACTCATAAGACTTTTCCTAGTATTGGGATAGTTGAAAGGAATGTGTGTGTATATATATATATATATACATACATATATGAATGTATAGGTTTATATATATATATGATGTGTATGTGTGTTTATGTGTATGTGTGTATATAAACAGAGTGAACAGGGTGAGTTGAATACAAAGGCATGATATCTAAAAACTAAAATTAAGATGAGAGAGAGGAATATATTGGAAGAAGGAGAAAGGGAGAGATAGAATAGGGTAAGTTATCTCACATGAAAGAGGCAAGAGAAAGCTGTCACAATGGAGGGGAAGAGCAGGGAGGTGAAAGGGAATGAGTCAACCTAACTCTCATTGGATTTGGCTTAAGGAGCAAATAACATGCATACTCAATTTACCCTACAGGAAAGTAGGGGGGAAGGGGATAAGAGGGTAGATGATAGAAGGGAGGGAAGATTGGGGGAGGGAGTAGTCAGAAGCAAACACTTTTGAAAAGGGACAGGGTCACAGGAAAAAATAGAATAAATGGGGGCAGGAAAGGACAGAGGGAAATATAGTTAGTCTTTCTCAACATGACTACTATGGAAATGTTTTGTATAACTATACATGTATAACCTATATTGAATTGCTTGTCTTCTCAGTGAAGATGGGTGAGGAGAGAAGAAGGGAGAGAATCTCGAAGTCAAAGTTTTAAAAACAAATGTTTAAAAAATTGTTTTTATATGTAAAGAAATAAGATATACATGCAATAGAGTATAGAAATCAATCTTGTCCTATAAGAAAGTAAGGGGAAAGGGGCTAAGGGGGGAAGGATTCGGAGGGGATATAAGAGAGAGTGAACTGGGGGGAGGGGTAATCAATATGCTTGCATCTTGGGGTGAGAGATAGGGGAGAATTGTAGAAAAAAATTGGAACTCAAAATCTTGTGGAAATGAATGTTGAAAACTAAAAATAAATAAATTCTAAATAAATAAACAAACCAAAAAAAAAAAAAAAGACTGAAGGATAAAGAGCAACAATAACCCATTAGGTATCAAGTTCTGTGTTAAGCATTTTGATCCTATCTTGATTTTCATAACAATGCTGTGAGGTTGGTACTATTATTATCTCCATTTTACAGTTGAGGAAAAGAGGCGATAAATGACTTGTCCAGGGTCACACAGTTTATATGTCTGAGACTGAATTTGAATTAAGGTCTTCTTACCCCAAACCTAGCACTTTATTTACCATGCTACCTCGTTGCGCAGGACAGAGCTTTGAGGGATACTCATGGTTAGCTGATAAGATCTGGATCATGATCCAGTAAAGGACACTAAGAAGGAGTGGTCAGATAGGCAAGATAAGAAACCACACAGTGTCACAAAAACCTAGAGAGAAGATAGTATCAAGGAAAAGGGGGTGAGTGATAGCGCCAAAGACTTCAGAGAGGTCGAGAAGGGTGGAAATTGAGAAAAAGCAATTAGATTTGGCAATTAAGAGAGCATTTAGAAAGAGTAATTTTACCTGAAAGGTGAGGTCAGAAACCAGACTATGGAGAGTTAAGAAGAGAATTAAAGGAAAGCAAGGAGTAGCACCTATTGTAGACCACCTTCTCAAAGAGTTGAGTCCCAAAAGGGAGGAAATTATAGGATAGTGAGGATGGATTCATGGATCAAATGAAGGGGTTTTTGGTGGGGGGAGGGGACAGAGGCATGTTTGTAGACAGTAGGGAAGAAGCTGTTACATAGGCAGAGATCAATGATAAGTGAGAAAGCAGGGATGATAGAAGGGGAAACCTGCTAGGGAAAACAGGAAGGGGATAAAGTACACATAGAGGTGTTTGCCTTGGCAAGAAGGACAAATTCATTATGTGAGACAGAAATAAAGTTGGAGATAGTTTCAGAAAGCATCTGGGAGATGTGAGTTGAGAAGGCGGGGAGTAGAGAGAACTCTCAGCAAATTGCCTCATTTTTTTCATTAAATATGAGGCAAAGTTCTCAGGTAAGAGTGGGGAGGAGAATCTGTGGGAGGTCTAAGGAGGAATGAAAAGGTTTGAAAAAGCTACTGAAGTGACTGGGATAGTGAATCAATTAGGAAGATGTAAAAGTATTTCTTTACAGCAGTGAGGGCCCAGTTGAGATTATATAACATAAATTTGTTGTAGACACAGTCAGCATGGTTGTGCAAAGGAGAAAAAACTAGGAAAGAAAATGATTTAGGATGAAAGTAAGTGTTTTACTTAAGGAGCACATATTTCAGAGAATACAATAGAAAGGAGTATGGTAGCTTAGAGTATAACATTGGTGAGATTGAGATGAGGGAAGTTGGAATAAGGAAAGGATATGTGTGTGTGTGTGTGTGTGTGTGTGGCATGTGGTGGAGGCAGGGGCTGGGGAGGGTAATGGTACATAGGGTTCATATAACAACAGCCAGGAGTACAGGATCCCTGAGTTGGAGAGGCGACAACTCAGTAGGGCTTTATTCATGATTTCAGGAGAGTTATTAGCTAGAGTCTATTAGCCCCTGTTCAGT
Source organism: Petaurus breviceps papuanus (assembly GCF_028583685.1). Classification (NCBI taxonomy): domain Eukaryota; kingdom Metazoa; phylum Chordata; class Mammalia; order Diprotodontia; family Petauridae; genus Petaurus; species Petaurus breviceps. Next base: position 11,098,396 of record NW_027186349.1, read on the forward strand.
TTTCCAAGATATAACTATATCCTATCACTTTTCACTCATCTAATATAAAATTACATCAACAATAATTTGGAGGGGTGGAGCCAAGATGATGGCATAGAAGCAGGAAAACTCTCTGCACTCCCCCCTTAACTACCTCAAATACCTATAAAAATGACTCTAAACAAACTTTAGGGCTACAGAACCCACAAAGTAACAGAGAGAAACAAATCTCCCACTGAAGACAGTCCAGAAGGTGGACAGGAAGGGTTTATAGTAGCCTGCTGGGAGCACAGCCCAGACCTGCATGAGCCAGTGGCTTTAGCCTCAGGGCAGCCCAACCAACCATGGCTAGAGGGACATCTGTAGGGAGAGTAGATAACTAGCAGCTGTGGTGGTTTCCAGAATTATCAACCCATAGATGCCAAAGACAAAGTGAGAGGTCAGTGTAGACTTTGGGAACAGGGAGTCCGGGAAGCGGCTGAGGCATGGCGGCCAAGCTGCATAGCTGCTTCAGAGCTCCTGGCCTGCAGATTGTAGGGGGACCAAGCAACCAGTCTGAGGGGTAATCGCTCTTACTTTAACCTGCTTGGATCTGGATTGCTGTCTAGGGTGGAGGTCCTGGGCTGTGTGACCAGGTGAGCTAGAGCATGTGGAGGTTTCAGAGAGGGCAGCCAACTAATAGCTCCAGCAGCTGCAAAAACTCCAGCAATTTGGGACAAAGCTCTCCTCTCTGGAAGTAGAGTTCTATAGTGGCAAAAGGCTCAAAAGTCAAGTACTTGAGTGGGAAAATGAGCAAGCAAAGGAAACAAAGCAAGCACAGCAGTCAAGCCTTAGATTCCTTTTTTTGAGGACAAAAAGGATCAAAACGTGGAACAGGAGGAAGACAGTGAAGTCAGAACTACTGCACCGAAAGCTTCTAAGAAAAATATGAACTGGTTACAGGTCATAGAGGAGCTTAAGAAGGATTTTGAAAACCAAATAAGAGCAGTGGAGGAAAAATTGGGAAGAGAAATGAGAATGATGCAAGAAAATCATGAAAAGAGAACCTGACTGAAGAAAATAACACCTTAAAAATAGACTAACTCAAATGGCAAAAGAGGCTCAAAAAGCCAATGAGGAAGAGGATACCTTAAAAAGCTGAATTTGCCTGATGGAAAAGGATCCCAAAAGCTCACTGAAGAGAATAATTCCTTCAGAATTAGATTGGAACAAATGGAAGCTAGTGACTTTATGAGAAATTAAGATAGTATTAAACAGATCCAAACAAATGAAAAAATAGAAGGCAATGTGAAATATCTTATTGGAAAAGCCACTGACCTGGAAAATAGATCCAGGAGAGATAATTTAAAAATTATTGGACTACCTGAAAGCCATCATCAAAAAAAAGAACCTAGAAAATCATCCTTCAAGAAATTCTCAAGGAAAATTGCCCTGATGTTTTAAAACCAGAGGGCAAAATGAATCCACTGATCACCTCTTGAAAAAGATCCCAAAAAGAAAACTCCTAGGAATATTATAGCCAGGTTCTGGAGTTCCCAGATCAAGGAGAAAACATTACAAGCAGTCAAGAAGAAACAATTTGAATATTGTGGAAACACAATCAGGATAACACAGGATCTGGCAGCTTCTACACTGAGGGATAGAAGGGCTTAAAATATAATATTCCAGAGGTCAAAGGGGCTGGGATTAAAACCAAGAATCAACTACCCAGCAAAACTGAGTATCATGTTTCAGGGATAAATATGGTCATTCAATTAAATATAGGAGTTTCAAACATTCTTGATGAAAATAACAGAGTTGAATACAAAATTTGACATTCAGATACAAGAAGCAAGAAAAGCATGAGACGGTAAACAGGGAAAAGAAATCGCAAGGAATTATCAAAGTTGAACTATTTACATTCCTACATGGAAAAACAATAATTGTAACTTATGAAACTTTTCTCAGTATATGAATAGTTCAAGGGAATATAAATGTATATGTATATATATATATATATATATGTACACATACATATATATGTCCATATAGGAGGGCATATGGGAATATGAATACATATGTGAGTGTGTGTATATATGTATGTGTGTGTGTGTGTGTGTACAGATATACATAGACAGAGGGGACAAGACCAATTGAATAGGAAAGGAAGATAATTAAAAAGTGAAATTGAGAGGTGAAAGAGGAATATAATGAGAGGAGATGGGGAGAGACAGAATGGAGTAAATTATCTCATATGGAAGAGGTAAGGGGAAAATGTTGCAATGGAGGTGAAAAACAGGAAGGCAAAAGGGAATGGGTCAACCTTATTCCCACTGAATTTGGCTTAAATTGTAGGGTATCTAACCCTACAGGAAAGTAGGGGGGAAGGGGATAAGAGGGGGTATGGTGGAGCAGAGGGCAGGTTGTGGGGGAGGGAAGTTAGAAACACACACTTTTCAAAAGGGACAGCGTCAAACTAGAGAATAAAACAAGTTGGAGGTGGCATAGAATGGAGGGAAATATAGTTAGTCTTTTACAATATATACACTATGGAAATGTTTTGCATAGCTACACATGTGCAACCTATATTGAATTGCCTCTTTTCCCAGTAAGGGTGGGTGACAAGGGAGGAAGGGGAAGAATCTGTAATTCAAAGTTTTAAAATCAAATGTTTTTTTTTTACATGCAACTGGGAAATAAGATATACAGGCACTGGGGTATAGAGATCCATCTTGCCCTGCTGGAAAGTCAGAGGGGAATAGGGGAGGATATAGGAGAGAGCAGATTGGGGGAGAGGGTATACAGTGTGATCACTGTTTTGGGGTGGTGGGTAGGGGAAATTTGTAATTCAAAATCTTGTGGAAATGAATGATATAAACTAAAAAATAAACATAAAATTTAATTTAAAAAATTAAAAAAAATAATTTGACCAGAGTACAAATTATAGAATTCCAGAATTTCTGGATTGGAAGGAACATCAATAGCCATCTCGCTCAGTCTCTACTTGAAAAGAAAACCCATTGAGACATGCCTGACAGGTTATTATCTAGCCTTCATTGAAGACGTCTAGTGAGGAAGATTCTGCTATGATGGAAAAGAAAATAGAAGTTTTTCCTGATATCAAACCTAAATTTGCTTCCATCCAAGGCTCCTAGCTCTCCTCTGTGAAGTCAAACAGATAACATCTAAGCCCTCTCCCCAATGGCAGCCCTTGGATAACTTAAAAAATAGCCACTATGTCCCTTATGAGCAGACTCTTTTGGTTAACATCTCCACTTCCTTTAGTTTATTTATAAATGACATAGATTGAAGTTCCTTAAACATCTTGCTTGCTTTCCTCTGACTGTTTCACATTCCCAATGTCCTTTCTAAACCATGGTGCTCAAAACAGAGTATATAGTAGATACCACATCACTGGTATGGACTGATGGACAAAGTTGGTTTTCTGGACTATCCCTCTTAAGCTATTAGGAAGAAGGATAATCTGTAAATCTAAGATGGAACCTCATCATCATTATGATCATCCATCATCATGAAAATGTAAATATGCACAATTAGGACTGAATAGTAACATCATGATTCATGATTACTAATATTAACAATTATAATAATAACTCCTACCTTGAAGGAGAGACTTCTTATAGCCAAAGTACGTTTTTGAAAGGAGATTTGGCAAGCATTTGAAATAGGATATTATGCATAATTAATAAGCCACCCCCTGCAAATTGATTATCCAGAGCTGAAGATAGAAAGCTAGCAGCTCAAAATTATGTTGCACAAAATTTCATTCAGTCCTATCTTTCAGGTAGTTTATGGGAACACTGAAATGTTGCCACATTTGTAATGTACCACACATATTCACATCTTTTATTTAAAAGTAGCTTATTTTCTAAGAATTTCAAGAGTATTGCAGATACAAATCATCCTTAAAGGTTTCTTCATCTAAGAGCACTTTACAGGAATATCCTATAAATATTTCTAATTCTTAAAAATGTATATCAAGCAGTAAACCTTTACCTAGCTGGAAATCATATGACCAGAAAATTCAAAGAAGTATACACTTTCTGAACTCTTTCAAGGAAAAAAAGAGACATGTGAAAAATAAAGGGATAGATACATACATACATACATACATACATATACACACATATAAATACATACATACACACATATATATAAAATTACCCAAAGTATGCCATTATACTCATTGTAGATTCAATCCAAATTCCTATATTTTCTATAGCCACAGTATTTTCAAAGAAAATTGATATGCATAATGATGACATGACTAAGTTATTGTTAAATAATAAATAAATGGCTTCTGGATCATCCATGGAAAATTTAAATTACATTCACCTAGTTTTATTGTTAAGTGTATTTAATGGATAATGTTTTCCTCCTTCCTCCTATCTTGTTAAGGTGACTTGGGAAAATGGTGTCTGCTTGAGGGCAGGCATGAAAAAAGGAAGGAAGGAAGGAAGGAAGGAAGGAAGGAAGGAAGGAAGGAAGGAAGAAAGGAGGGAGGGAAGGAAGGAGGAGGGAGGGAGGGAAGGAAGGAGGGAGGGAAGGCAGGAA
>NW_027186349.1:11103552-11103815 GCF_028583685.1 Petaurus breviceps papuanus
GGAGGGAAGGAGGGAGGGAAGGAGGGAAGGAAGGAAGGAAGGAAGGAAGGAGGGAAGGAAGGAAGGAAGGAAGGAAGGAAGGAAGGAGGGAAGGAGGGAAGGAGGGAAGGAAGGAAGGAAGGAGGGAAGGAAGGAAGGAGGGAAGGAGGGAGGGAGGGAGGGAAGGAGGGAAGGAGGGAAGGAAGGAAGGAAGGAAGGAGGGAAGGAGGGAAGGAGGGAAGGAGGGAAGGAAGGAGGGAAGGAGGGAAGGAGGGAAGGAGGGA
>NW_027186349.1:11104215-11107264 GCF_028583685.1 Petaurus breviceps papuanus
GGAAGGAAGGAAGGAAGGAAGGAAGGAAGGAAGGGACTTCCTTAAAATCTTAATGAGGATGGGACATAATACAGGTCTTTCTCAGGGTCCCATACACAAAATGTTCTGAATTTAGAGGGGGTTGGCAAAACTTATAGCTTTTCAATTGTGTAAAAATAACAAAATTTAGTGCCTAAATTCCATGATGAGAACAATCAGTCAGAATAAGAAGCTACCAGATGTCAGACTGGAAAGAGTTCCTCCCCTCCCATGTCTTGTCTCCGTCTCTACTTCCATTGCTGTGGTCTCATGCTAGCATCCAAGGATGTGTGTCTCTTCCTAAAAGACAGGATTGTAACTCATCCATGAATGGCCACTTATAGACACTTGTCCAATGTATACTTTCCTTAAGCACAAAAAATTCCAAGTTATCCCTCACTTCATGTTAGGCAGGTCAAGTAACTAACAAAGAAAATCCCTGGAGGATTTGAATAATCTCAGTCCAGTTGCATTTGGAAACTCTCAGCTCCTGAATATCTGGGGAATATTCTTTTGGGGAGAAGACACAAAGCCTGAGTGCCAGAGTGAGAAAAGATCTCAAGATTTCTTGCTACCATATTTTAACTCGGAATTCTCTACAGAGTTTTATTGAAACACGAGTAGAGCAAGAAACCTGGCTCCAAGGAAGAATGTTATATATGCTTCAAGGTCGATAGAAACAGTAGGACTGGGACTACATCATAGAATGCAGCAAGGTGAATTACATCTACTACTGCAGGGGGAGAACTTTTGAGGTCTGTTTGAGGTGAGCAGGGTCATGTGTAGGACACAAAGCTTTATCTGGACAGAGAGAGCTTTGGGACTTGACCAAAAGAAAAAGAAAAAAAAAACTGCAGCCAAGGGAGAGAACCACATCAGGGGAGCCCCCTGCTGGGAAAAATAGGGAACTGCAAAGGAAGATCCAAGAGCTCTGGATGGACTAAAGAAAAACAGAGGGAATTCTGGGGGAACCATAAAGTACTCACTCACTTACATTGGAGGCATCCCTCAGGAATGTAAGAGGAAAGAAATCAGGAAACAGTCAAAATACCCAAGGACCACCTTCTAGAAATTACTTTGGATTACAATAAAAGACAAATTCGTGTTTTTGAAGCTCTAAGTGACTAGAAGTATACATACATTAAAAGGAAGGAAACAGGCAATTCTTATTACTGCCCAGTATGTGCCAGGGACTGTGCCAAGCATTTTACAAATATTATCTCATTTGATAATCAGAACAACCCTGCGAAGTAGGTACTGTTATTATTCCTATTTTACCATTGAGGAAACTGAGGCAGACTAAGTTTAAGTGAATTGGCCAAGATCTATTAGTCTAGTGTCAAATGCAGGAAATGAACCAGGTATCCCTGGCTTTGGGCTCAACTCTTTGCTCCAGCAACACCAGTTTATCCAGCAGAAGTACATGCATGCATGTCTCTGTGTGTGTGTGTGTGTGTGTGTGTGTGCATATAATAGTATCCCAGGCATAGAGCTGGAACAGACCCCAGTGATCATCTAGTTCAACTCTTTTATTTTACAGATGAAGAAATCAAGGCCCCAGGAGTCTGAGTTGACCAAAGTCACACAAACAGTGAATGTCAGCAGCAGGGGCTTTTCTTGTCTTTTTATTCTTTAGCGCTCTTTCTGTCTCCTCATTCTGAGGAGACTGAGAAGTTAGAGTCCAAACACAAGTGGTTCTACAGATAGTGGTGACAAAAAGTGGTTTGTTACAGAAAGGCTAGATATCTGTTCATTGTCATCTGTCCTCCTTCCAGTTCCATTTTTAAATGTCCTTGGGGTGATCTGGTTTAGCTGGTTCTCATGCCAAGCTTTCTGCAGACTAACATCCCCCTCCACTGCTCCTCTATTTCAGGAAACAATACTCCTCAAAATCTTTCCCCAATCCTCCTTGCAAGGTTTTTTAAATGAGCTTTTATTCTAAACCTGCATTGACCTCTGCCACCAAGTCTGTCTCCTTGGCTAGATGATCAAGTGTCTGTTGGCTGACAACAATTTAGATGCCTTCTGTTTTTTTGTATTGTGCTCATTTCTGAATAAACTCCTGAGCAGCCCACCACCACTACCACTATTCCCCAAGTCAACCATCTCCCTTATAACAACCATATTTTTTAATTGTGTTAGGCATGTAAATTCCAATTGGGCATGTAAATTCTAACTGGTTCCATTTTCTTTTTTTAATATTATGATATTTCCTGACATACTCCCCCACATCACATGAAATTCTCCTTTATAACAATTTTTAAATAAATATGTATAAGTTTATATTTTTACTTTTTCTTTTTAAAACATATTTTCCTGATATCTCTCTCTCCTATTCCTTCTCTCCTGCTTCTGCAAAGCCTCCATTACAACAAAGAAAAACAATGAAACAAAACTAACTGATATAATAACCATTTCTGTCAAAATATATACAGTATTTGGCATCTGTTGTTGTCTCCTCTACTGGAAAGAGAGTATTTCATCATCTGTTATCTGGAACCAACATTTTTCAAATAAAATTTTATTTTATTTTCAGATCCATTTTCTTTCCCTCCCAGTCCACCCCAAATTGAGAACTAAAAACAAAATTGCTTTTATGAACATGCACAGTCAAGCGAAACAAATTACCACATTGGCCATGTCCAAAAAAGAAAGTCTCAATCTGTACTCTCAATCACTTCTTTTACAAGTAAATAGCCTATTTCATTTTGAATCGTCTGGAATTGTAATCATTGTGTTAATCAGAGTTCCTAAGTCTTTTTAAAGTCATACTTTGTCTACACTTACACTCGTATACTATTTTTTTATACTATATACTGCATCTTGTAGTTTCTCTGAAATCATGGCCTTCATCATTCTACAAAAACTATAACTTGCTTAGTCATTCTCCAATTGATAGGTACCCCTCCAGTTACCAATTTTTTACTCCAACAAAAAGACCTTCTAGAAAGATAGATAGATGGATAGATAGGCAGGTAGGTAGGTAGATAGATAGATAGATAGATAGATAGATAGATAGATAGATAGATAG
>NW_027186349.1:11107274-11119517 GCF_028583685.1 Petaurus breviceps papuanus
TAGATAGATAGATAGATAGATAGATAGATAGATAGATAGATAGATAGATAGATAGATAGATAGATAGATAGATAGATATTTGGTACATGAATGCTTTTCCTCTTTCTTGGATCACTTTTGGGTCTAGACCTAGTAGTGATATCACAAGGTCAAAGGGTATGGATAGTTTAACAGCTTTCAGAATATAGTTCTAAATTGTTTTCTATAATGACTAGACCAGTTTACAATTCAAATAGTGCATTATTGTATCTGTTTTTCCAAAGGACCTCCAGTATTTTTTATTTGCCTTTTAGCAAAGCAATCAGCTTTGCTAATCTAATGGATATAAAGCAAAACTGCAGTCTTTATACAATTTTCTTTATTCTTGAACTGGAACATTTTTCATATGGTTATTGATATCTTGGATTTCTTCCTCATAAAACTTCCTATTCATATAATTTGACCATTTATTAACTGTGGAATGGCTCTTATACTAAAAAATTTAAATCAATTCACTATAATTCTTATAAATAAGATCTTTGTCAGAGAGACTTGTCACAAAGTGGTTTTTCCCCCATTTTAATGCTTTTCTTCTAATTTTAGCCACATCAGTTTTACTCATTCAAACTTTTAAAAGTACAATTTATTTAAGACCAAAATTATCCGATTTTACTTTCTGTGGTCCTCTCTGTCCCTTTAGTCATAAGCCTTTACACTATCCAAAGATTTGATATTTCTTCTTTATTTCTCTAATTTGTTTATGATGTCACCCTTTATATCCAAGCCCTGGAACTAGTAGTGGTCATTACATTTACTCTCTATTTAGCTGCCTTGTAGCATTTTCATTTCTATTACTGTAGACATTTTATTATTGTTTTCCCAGTTCTGCTTTTTTCCACTTTCATCAGTTCATCCAAGTCTTCCCATAGATTTCTCTGAGTTTCCCATATTCATCATTTGTCACAATGGAATAATATTTTACCTATCTAACTATTCTCCAAGCACACAGATGCCCATCTTGTTTTGTTTTCCTTTCACAAAAAGAGCAGCTATGAAAATTTTTATATGTTTGCAGTCTTCTGTCTTTATCCAGTGATAAACCATTAGGTCTAAGGAACTGAACAGTTTAGTAACTTCTTTTACACAATTCCAAATTGTTTTCCAGATGGTTGAACCAAATTATGACTCTACCAACAGCATATTAACATGTTTTCATATAGGCCTGCCAATACAAGTTGTTTCTGAGTTTTATCAGCAGGTGGTGGCTTAGTGTATTGAGTGGGAAGCCTGGAGTCATGAAGACACATTTGAATCCCACCTCAGACACCCCCAAGCTATGTGACCCTGGGTAAGTCACTTAACCTCTTGTCAACCTCAGTTTCTTCATCTGTGAAATGGGGATAATAACAGCACTTACCTGAGAGAATGGTTGTGAGGATGAAATGAGTTAACATATGCAAAGTGTTTAAAGTGCTATATACATGCTAGCTTTTATTATATTATTATTATCTTTGCTAGTTTGATAAATAATCAAGTCTTGAGAGTTGTTTTACCTTTCATTTCAGGTCAAGTACATAAAGAGGTACTCCATAATGGATACAACACAATTTTGAGGAAAATAAAAGATTAATTGTCAAGATATCAAAAAGAGAGGAAGATATCAAATAATTAGAAAAATATCAATTATATTAATACAAAAATTTAAAAAAGGATACTGAAAATTATCAAACATTAGTTTCTCACCTCTTTATGAGCATGTTCTATCATTGTATCAACTAATCTTTTGCTACCAGTGTGTTCAGAATGTATGGAGTGTTCTCAGAAAAAGAATCAGTCCTTCTGCCTCAAATGGACATCCTGGTAGCACAGTGGACAGAGTGCTAGATTTGAAGTCAAGGAATCCTGAGTTCAAATTCTTCCTCAGACATTACCTAGCTGTGTAATCCTGGGCAAGTCACATGACCTCTTTGTAACTGTTTTCTCATTTTTAAAATAGGGTTGATAATAATAACACCTACCTCACAGAGTTGCTGTGAAAATAAAGTGAGATACTATTTGCAAAGTACATAAAGAGGTTTTATGTACTTTGTACTATGTACTTTATCAACTAATCTAAAAGATTAGTTGATACGTTGGTAGAACATGCTCATAAAGAGGTGAGAAACTAATGTTTGATAATTATCAGTATCCTTTTTGATATTTAACTATATAAAATTTAAAGCTAGCTATTATCTACTGGACACTTATCAGGAAAGAGTGAAGGCACACACCTGGAGGACATTCTGTGTTTGTATTCCTCATTAATCATATTTTCCCCACTTTCTTTTTTATCCTTATTCTGGTCAATGCATGAGGACTATAAGACTCAACAATAATGCCTTGATAATCTAAAACTGATTTTGACCCAAAAGGAGTAATTGGTTCCAAAAATGCTGGATTTCCTGGTAGAAATGATGCAATCATGAAGCCATTCAATTAATGAGCAAGTCAATAAAATACTAGGTTACATCCCCTCTGAGCCATATGGCAGACTGCTACAAATACAGGTGATACTAATGGGGATTGCATCCTGAGGTAAGCTATAGAAACAGTTCCAACAGTGGTTAGTATAGCTCTGTATTGGACAAAAGGCAGAACTGACTTCTGGGCAATGGTTTGTTTGTTTTTTCACTTTCCATCAGCAGTTCAGCTTGATTTTGTCTCGATAGAATATGATGTCCCCACACTGGGTACATCCTTGTATTCCTCCCTCCTTTTCAGCTTTTTTTTTCACACTAACTTCTCCCATTAGATTATAAACTCTTTGAGGCAAGGATTGTCTTTTACTTATCTGCATTCCCTGTGTTTAGCACAATGTCTGAAACTTAGTCTGTGCTTAATAAATGCTTTTAACCGAATTAAAACAAATTGATATGCATTGAAGAGAATTGATTTGAATCTGGAAAAAGACCAAATCCTCTAACCATAAGATCATGACTGAAAGATAGATTTCTACAAAGTTGTGGCAGGGGGGGTCAAAGGAAAAGAATGGTCTGTGGGATTAAAGGCAGCCAAGAGAGAAAATGCAGACACCGTGGTAGTAGAGCCAAGATGGCAAAGAGAAGACAGGGACTTGCCTAAGCTCTCCTGCAAACTTCTCCAAAGACCTTTAAATAATACTCTAGAACAAACCTTGGAGTGGCATAACCCACAAAAGGATAGGATGAAATAATTTCCCAGCCCAAGACAACTTAAAAGTTTGGTAGGAAAAGTCTGTCACACTGAAGTGAGGGTGGAACACAGTCCAGCTCGGGACATGCCAGTACAGACCAGGTCACAGCAAACTAGAAAACAGGCCTTGGGCAAGAAAGAATCAGAAGCTACAACAGCTGCTTCAGGAGCTCTTAGCCAACACATAGTAAGGGGGTTGAACAAGTGGTCAGATGGAAATTACAGGGGTCCATTGCTGGCACTGGGGGCAGGACTTTTTTGCTTTGCCCATACTCAGATCCACATTGCAGTCCTTGGTGGCAGAACCTGGCCAAGGATGAGCACTAGTCTCAGTGGAGCAGAGACCCTCATCACAGATCCAGGGCAGAAAAGAATGATTGTGGTTGGTCATAGACCAGAGCACAGTCCAGGGAAGTAGTAAGCTCAACTTTCCTTAGATCATACCACCTTGGAAAAACTAAAAATTTACAAGTCCCTAGAAGTATCTCTGAAAATAGCTGTGCAAAATCCCTGAAGCTTGAGATAGCACACCTTTCACCCTGGAAGCAGAGTCCCACTTTCAAAAGAGTTAAAAAGTCAAGAAACAGCCTGGGAAAATGAGCAAACATCAGAAAAAAAAAATTCTGACCACAGAAAGTTTCTATAGTGACAAGAAAGATCAAAACATATTGTCAGAAGATGACAGCAGAGTCAAAATTCCTGCATCCAAACCCTCCAAGAAAATGTGAATTGGTTTCAAGCCATGGAAGAACTCGAAAAGGATTTTGAAAATCAAGAGAGGGGGTGGCTAGGTGGCACAGTGAATAGAGCACTGGACCTGGAGTCAGGAGGACCTGAGTTCAGATCTGGCCTCAGACACTTAACATAACACTTACTAGCCATGTGACCTTGGTCAAGTCACTTAACCCCAGTTGCCCTGCCTTCCCCTTCTAAAAACAAAGAAAAAAGAAAAAAAGAAAATCAAGAGAGGTAGAGAAAAAAGTGGGAAGAGAAACGAGAGTGATAAAAGAAAATTATGAAAAACAAGTCAACAACTTGGTAAAGGAGACACAAAAAAAAAAAAACACTGAAGAAAATAACACCTTAAAAAACAAAATAGGCCAAATAGGAAAAGAAGTACAAAGAACCAATCAGGAGAAGAATACCTTGAAAGCAGGATTGGAAAAAGGGGCACAAAATTCACTAAAGAAAAAAACTTCTTAAAATATTGAATTGACCAAATAGAAAAGGAGGTATAGAAGTTCACTGAAGAAAATAGTTCCTTAAAAACTGCAATTGAGCAAATGGAAGATAATGGCTTTATGAGAAATCAAGAAACAATGAAACAAAACCAAAGAATGAAAAAATACAGGACAATGTGAAATATTTCATTGGAAAAACAATTGACCTGGAAAAGAGATCCAGGAGAGAAAATTTTAAAAATTTTAGACTACCGGAAAGTCATAGCAAAAAAAGAAGCCTAGACATGATCTTTCAAGAAATTATAAAGGGAAAGTGCCATGATATTTTAGAGCCAGAGGGTAAAATACAAATTGAATGAATCTATGGATCACCTCCTGAAAGAAATCCCAAAATGAAAACTTCCAGGAATATTATAAACAAATTCCAGAGCTCCTAGGTCAAGAAGAAAATATTACAAGCAGTCAGAAATAAACAATTAAAGCATTGTGAAACCACAGTCAGGATGACACCAGATTTATCAGCTTTTACATTAAAGAATCAAAAGATTTGGAATAATATTCCAGAGCTCAAAGAAGCTAGGATTACAACAAAGAATCATCTATCCAGCAAAACTGAGTATAATCCTTCAGAGGAGAAAATGGAAATTCAGTGAAATAGAGGACTTTCAAGCATTCCTGATGAAAAGACTGGAGCTGAATAGAAAATTTGACTTTAAACCACAAGAGCAAAGAGAAGCATAAAAAGGTAAACAGGAAAGAGAAATCATATGGGACTTAATAAAGCTAAACTGTTTACATTCCTACATGGGAAGATGATACTATTGACTCATAAGAACTTTCTCACTATTGGGGCAGTTAGAATATATATACATACATAGATATAGATATAGACAGAGGACACAGATGTGAGTTGAATATGATGGGATCATAGCTTTAAAAATAAAATTAAGGGATGAGAAAGAGAAATGCACTGGGAGAAAGGGAAAAGAATAGGTAGAATGGGGTGAATTATCTTATATAAAAGAGTCAAGAAAGAGCTATTATAGTGGAGGACAAAATGGGGAAGGGGGTGGGAAATGTTTGAACCTTACTGTCATCGGAATTGACTCAAAGAGGGAATAACATACACACTCAATTGGATATAGAAGTCTATTTTACCCAAAAGGAAGGTAAAAGAGGAAGTGAATAAGAAAAGGGAGGGGTTCTCATAGAAGGGAGGGTAGATTTAGGTAAGCAACAGTCTGAAGGAAAACACTTTTGAGGAAGGACAAAGTGAAAGGAGAAAGAGAATAGAGAGGAGGGAAATGGGATGGAAGGAAATAATTAGTTAGCAGTGATAACAGTGAAAAAGTATTTGAAGCAAGTTTCTCAGATAAAGGTCTAATCTCAATTATATGGAGAAAAAGGTCAAATTTATTAAAATATTAGCCATTTCACAATTGATAAATGATCAAAAATGTGAATTCAGTTTTCAGATGAAGTTGTCAAAACTATCTATTGTCATATAAAAATAATCTAAAACTCCATTGATTGGAGAAATGCAAATTAAAATAATCTGAGGCACTACCTTGTACCTATTAGATTGGTTAATGGGACAGAAAAGGAGAACGATAAATGTTGAGAGAATGTGGGAAAATTGAGATACTAATGCTCCCTCCATTGGTGGAGTTGAGAACTGATTCAACCATTATATAGGGCAACTTGGAACTATGCCTAAATATTTGTAGTAGCTCTTTTCTAGTGGCAATGAATTGGAAACTGAGGGCATATTCATCAATTTGGGAATGGCTGAACAATTTGTGGTATATGGTTGTAATGTAATACCATTATGATATAAGAAATGATGAGCTACACACTTTCAGAAAAACTTGTAGGGAGACTTACATGACCTGATGCAAAGTGAAATGAATAGGACCAGGAGAACATTATACATAGTACCAACAATATTATGAGATGAACAACTGTGAATGACTTAGCTATCTGAGCAATACAATGATCCAAGACAACTCTGAAGGACTTATCATGAAAAATGCTATCCATCTCCAGAGAAAGAACTCGCGGAATCTGAATACAGATCGAAGCGTACTTTTTGACTTTATTTTCCTTGGGTTTTTATTTTGGTCTATGTTTTCTTTTACAACATGATTAATATGGAAATAGATTTTGCCTGATTATGCAATTTATATCAAATTGCTTGCCTTCTCGGTGGGGAGAGAGGAAGGGAGAGAATTTGGAACTCAATTTTTTAAATGGAAGTTGAAAATTGTTTTTCTTGTAATTGGGTGAAATAAAATATGCAATTAGTAAAATTCTAAAAGAAAAAAGAAAGAAAAAATGCAGACACTATACCTGATAACTGACAAAAAATGTGAAGAGCTCTAAATTTATTTGAATCCTTTCTTGTGGTCCTCTTAATGGAAAAAAAAGCTTAGGAAGAACTCTGATAGTGTCTACCCCCAAAGTGATGATGGAATAGGATGAATTTCTTATTTCTCTACCACCAAACCACCCACCTCTTTTTTTTCTGGCAAACTAGCACTGCCTACTCTTAAGTGTGTCCTCTTCTTTTTACTACTGTATTCTGAACTTAAAGATGGGTTTTTGTCTCGATAGAAAGGATCATTTTAACTGCATTCCTAATAAATGTCTTGTTATAGAAGGTTAATGCAGTGGCTAATTTGGTTCTGAAAGAATATAATTATCCAAAAAATTTCATTTTACATAATGGCAGCAGAATTCACCTAGGAACTCATGGACTTCTATTATTTCTTTATTATTAACAATCCATTTTTAGATGCCTAAATTTCACAGAGAAAATAAGCCAATCTGTCTCTAAGCTAAAAATAAGAAGTTTATCTCTTTAAATATCTCAGCAGTCTAGATCCCTTTTTCTTCTCTAGTAGTATCCATCCCAAGGAAAAAAATGGAGTAGAAGGAAGAGGGTTAAAGTGCTGAGTTATTTATCACAAGGATGCTTATTTCTCAGACATCTAGAAGATTTAATGATGTACACCTGGTCTATGCAACAGCCAGGTGCTGAGCTTAGAGTAAGGAAGATCAGTGTTCAGGTCAAGTCTCAGAAACTTATTAGCTGAGTGACAGCTACATTCACTTGACCTCTCTTGGTCTCAGTTTCCTTAGCTGTAGAATGGGGATGATAAGGGCGTGTTCCTCCTGGGGTTGTTGTGGGATCAAGTGAACCAATATTGGTAAAGCACTTCGTATGGTAAATGCTTGTTGAAGGAGGAGGAGAAAAAGAATTAAATCCCTGATCCTGGTTGGAGAGTGTATAATCAGAAAGTCATCTCATGTGTTTTCTGTTGGGAGGGGTAAATAGCCCCTCGCTCAAACTCTGCCATCCACAGCCTCCTCTGCTGGCAGCACTGAGAAATGCAAAGTTATCTGAAGCAGAAACTCAGTGTGAGGTCTGCGGTTTTTTCATTAGATAAGTGGGAAGCAAGGTGTGCTCAAGAAACTGCATACAGTAGTCACGTCATGAACACTAACCATTATGAAAATGGTCTTGAATATTGTCCCAAGAGAAGACCTAAGGAGTCGCCTTGAAGAGCTCTTGGGTGCTGTCTGAATTTTACTAGAAAACTTCCTTAATAAAAGGATTCGTTCTATGAAGTTTGGATTCAGTCAAGGGCCACACTTGAGAACCTAAAGAGCCACATGTAGCTTTGAGAATGCAGGTTCCCCAGACCTGCTTTAGATTCTCAAAGCTGGGAGGGACATAAGAGACTATTTAAATCAACTTCTATTTGTACAAGAATTTACTCTACAACATTTATAAGGGAGAAGAAGTCACTACTTCCCATGGAAACTTCCATGGTTAGCTCTAATTGTTATAAAGATTTTCCCTTATGTTCTCTATAATTTCTACCCTCTGAGAATGACCAAACAGAGTAAGTCTTCCATAAGTGTTCTTAAAATACTTGAAGCCCACTATCATGTTGAGTAATTTTGAGTAGCTTTCTCTGTTCTACCAGTTTAGTAATCCTCCAAAAAGAGAAATGAAACAAGTTTGGTATCATTCATTTCTTGATCAAGCCATGATGACTCTTTGTGGTCACAGTGTGCTACAGAGGCCAGAGCACTGGACTTAAATCAAGAAGACCTGAATCCAAATTCTACCTCCAGCATTTATTAGCTCTGTGACCCTGGGCAAATCATTTAACCTCTCTAAGCCTCAGTTTTCTCTTATGTAAAATGATAGAGCTGTACCTTATGGAGCCTAAGGTTCTTCTAAATCTAAAACTATGAGCTAAGTCATCTTTTTAATAAGATGTTTAGAATGTTTTAACCTATAATTGAACTTTAGTTCATGAGACTATATTTTATAGACTCTAATTTCTTTCTTTTTTTCCCCAGAATTATACGTCAACTTTTCTAATCCTTGACATCCCCTTAATTTTCCACAATCATCACAATCATTGACATGGATTCATTGATCACATCCACCATTTCTTTTGGTGACATGGGATATAGCTTGTGAAGGACTGCTGGCTTGAACTTAGAGGACAACCAAGTGTTCTCTTACTGTCTCCTTACTTACCTTGGGTTTCAAATCCTCATAAACCATTTTCTCCTGTTCCAAGGACTATAATTTTTAGCCAAGGAAACAAATGTGAAATATGAACAGAGTGTGCCCTCTCCCTGTCATTTGATATTGATATCATCATATCTACCCTGCACAGTGTTCCTGTACCAACTTGGCTCCTCCTTTTGTCTCAACAGCTATAAAATTCCTTTTCATTGTCCTCCACATTTATTTTTTTAAATGCTTTATTAACTTCTGATTTACATCATTCGTTTCCGCCAGATTTTGAGTTACAAATTTTCTCCCCGTTTTTCCCCCACCCATCCCCCCAAAACAGCAGTCCCAAAGGATATCCCCACCTCCAATCTGCTCTCTCCTATATTTTCTCCCATACCCATTTCTGCTTTTCCAGTGGATCTCTATGCCTCAGTGCCTGTATATCTTATTTCTTAATTACATGTAAGATGGTATTAATAATAGTATATATATATATATATACATATATATACACACACATATTTATATATATTTGAATATTTCATTTTAAAACTTTCAATTCCAGATTCATTCCCTTCCCCCCCGCCACCCACCCCCACTGGGAAGACAAGCAGTTCATTATAGGTTGTACATGTGCAGCTAATGCAAAACAATAACATAGTAGATATATTGTAAACGACTGACTATATTTCCCTCCCTCCTATCCCACCTCCCACTTGTTCTATTCTCTACTTTGATCCTGTCCCTTTTTCAAAAGTGGGTGCTTCCAACTTCCCTCCCCCCCAGCCTGCCCTCCCTTCCATCATCCCCCCTCTCATCACCTTCCCTCCCTATTCTCCTGTAGGGTGAGATCCCCTATTTAGTGTGTATTTCCCTTCCTCCTCAAGCCAGATTCAATGGGAATAAGGTAGACCCATTCCCTTTTGCTTTCCTATTCTTCCCCTCCATTGTAAACATTTTCCCTTGCTTCTTCTGTATGAGATAGTTTTCCCCAATCTGTCTCTCCCCATCTCCTCTCATTATATTCCTCTCACCTCTTAATTTCACCTTTTAAGTATCATCCCTTCCTGTTAAATTGGTCCTGGTGCCCTCTATCTATGTATACCAGTAAACATATATACACACATTCACATATGTATTCATATGCCCACATACCCTCATATATAGACATATATATATATATATATATTTCTAATCCCTTCAATTACTGAGAAAAGTTTCATAAGTTACAATTATTGTTTTTCCATGTAGGAATGTTAATAGTTCAACTTTGATAAGTTCCTTATGATTTCTTTTCCCTGTTTACCTTCTCATGCTTCTCTTGCTTCTTGTATCTGAATGTCAAATTTTCTATTCAACTCTGTTTTTTTTTTCAGCAAGAATGCTTGAAAGTCCTGTATTCCACTGAATGACCATATTTAAAAATGAAACAGGATACTCAGTTTTGCTGGGTAGGTGACTCTTGGTTTTAATCTCAGCTCCCTTGAACTCCGGAATATCACATTCCAAGCCCTTCGATTCCTCAGTGTAGAAGCTGCCAGATCCTGAGTTATCCTGATTGTGTTTCCACAATATTCAAATTGTTTCTGCCTGGCTGCTTGTAATATTCTCTCCTTAATCTGGGAATTCTGGAACCTGGCTATAATATTCCTAGGAGTTTTCTTTTGGGGATCTTTTACAGGAGGTGATCGGTGGATTCTTTCAACTTCTATTTTGCCCTCTGGTACTAAAACATCAGGGCAGTTTTCTTTGAGAACTTCCTGGAGGATGCTTTCTAGGTTCTTACTTTGGTCATGGCTTTCAGGTAGTCCAATAATTTTAAAATTATCTCTCCTGGATATATTTTCCAGGTCAGTGGTTTTTCCCATGAGATATTTCACATTGCCTTCTATTCTTTCATTTGCTTGGATCTGTTTAACAGCATCTTGATTTCTCATAAAGTCATTAGCTTCCATTTGCTCCAATCTAATTCTGAAGCAATGATTCTCCTCGTTGGGCTTTTGAGATTCTTTTTCCATCTGGCAAATTCGACTTTTTAAGGCATTCTTCTCCTCATTGCCTTTTTGAGCCTCCTTTGCCCTTTGAGTCAGTCTGCTTTTTAAGGTATTATTTTCTTCAGTCAGGCTGTTGACTCTCATTTCATAATTTTCTTGCATTGTTCTCATTTCTCTTCCCAATTTTTCCTCCACTTCTCCTATCTGCTTCTTAAGGTCCTTTATGGCCTGTAACCAGCCTGTATTTTCCTTTGAAGCTTTTGGTGCAGGAGTTCTGACTTCACTGTTTTCCTCCTGTTCCATGCCTTGCTCCTTCTTGTCCCCAAAATAGGAGTGTAATGTTGGAATCTTCTGTCTGCTTTGTTTCCTTTGCCTGCTCATTTTGCCACTCAATTATTTGACTTTTGCACTTTTTGCCACAGTAGGACTCTGCCACCAGACAGGGGAGTTTTCATCCCAAATGCTGGTGTTTTCTCAGCTGCCGGAGGTATTAGATGGGTGTCCTCTCTGAGGTCTCCACATGCTCTGGCAAGCTGGACACACACCCCAGGACCTCCACCCTAGACTGCAATCCAGATCGAATCAGGTTAAAGCAAGAGCGATTACCCCTCCAACTGGTGCTTGGTCCCCCTACACTCTGCAGGCCAGGAGCTGAAGCCACCACGTGGTGCTGGCTGGCTGTGCCAGCGTCTCAGTGGTTTCTCGTCCCAGGGGTAAAAGCCACGCACTCCCACTTACTGGGTCCCAAAGTCCAGACTGCACTGGCCTCTCACCTTTTCCTTCGCAACTGTGTATTGATAAATCTGGAAACGGCCACAGCTGCTGCTGATCTGGAGTCCCTCTGGCAGGCGGCTGGTCAGGCCCGCCCTGGGGCTAAAGCCTCGGGGTGGGGCTGGGTTTGGCTCCCAGAGCTCTGCGTTGGATTCCTGCCGTCCTGCCAGGCTGTCCTCAGCTGGAGGTTAGCTTCTCTGTGTCCTTTTGTGGGTTCTGCAGCTCCAAAGTTTGTTTAGAGTCCCCTTTTTACATGGATTGGGGAGGGTGGAAGCCGGAGCCGCAGGAAGGTTGTGCTTCTACTCCTGTCCTCCACATTTATTATTAGTCTCAACTCATTCAGAATTTTAGCACTTCTCACTCAATTAAAATTTTTATGGTACTGCACTACTTTTATATATTTTCTTTATTATCTGCCCTTGAATCCATCATGAAATCAAGGGAAGATCATAGAGAATTAATCACTTTCTCATTATTCGCATTTAATTCTATCATAGCTTTCATAGATTTATGTGTATTTGTAGATAGATAGATAGATAGATAGATAGATAGATAGATAGATAGATAG
>NW_027186349.1:11119527-11160186 GCF_028583685.1 Petaurus breviceps papuanus
TAGATAGATAGATAGATAGATAGATAGATAGATAGATAGATAGATAGATAGATAGATGAGATAGTTATATTGCAATAGAATTTGAAGGCTAAAAGGCCATGAAAGTCATCTCCTCTAAAACATCCCTCCCTTGAAAAATTGGTCATAAAGACTCTGCTTGGAGACTCTAGTGATGTAGAACCATCTTCAAGTTGGAATCTTGAATTCCAGTATCCTAGAATAGAATTGTTCAGCTTTCCAAACATCATGTTCATCATACTTGAGATATTTAGTACTGAATCCCTAACTTCTCAAATATGAATAGCTTGGTATTATTTAAAGTTTAGGGTACTAATTAATTATTGTCTAATATTTAGAAGTCTTTATCATTAAATTCATGACTCCCTGCTATTGACTCAGTTTAGAAGTCATTACAGTTTACCAAGCAGTTCAGTCCCTTCAGTGGAAAACTAACTTTGGAGAAAACATCTCCCCTGCTTGAATCACAGCAATCATCTATGACAGGGATGCTATATTTAAAGAATTGGGTACTAGGAACTGCATTGAACTGAAAATACCATTTGGGAAGTTTCTACTTTAGTCCATTTCTAAATGGTAAGATTAGCCTCAGTCCAAGTTCTTCTCTGATGCCTTATCGTAGCAGGAAGATGGAACCTTGGGAGGCTATGCCAGCAGAGTATAAGTTCTAGTAGTCTGGAAAAGCTTCACACATAGGCCTGATGACAGACTTGGTCTTTGGACCTGACTAGCTAAATTCAGAAAAACTTATCAACAGATAAGTAGCAGATTAATGAATTTCTCAACAATTCACAGAGATCCACTACTAAATTGTTGATTAGGATCTGTTTCTCAGGAAGTAATAACCATAGAAATTAAATCACAGATCTTTAAAGAATTGAAGTAACTTTATATTGTAGCATCCATTGAATGGATTTTCTGGACTTTTATTCATGTGGTAACTAACCATTTTCACCATATACCACTTTGGGAAATTCAACTTAAGACCATGCCATCTATAGAGAATCATTTTTCTTTTTGTTCTGGATATCTTTCATGACGCTGGCAAAGATTTCCATTTTGTCCCCTTTCATAATGATAATCATTGAACAAAAATACTGCAACTCTGTTGTAGCTATCAAGAAAATCAGGATGGTTTAGTAATTAGGACTCAAATCACATCAGGAGTAACTTCAGTTTTCATATGTACAAGCAAAAGTATGGTTAGAATAATTCATGTGAAGCCTGTCATTAATCATTTCTTAGTTTGAAAAGCATGACTATGAGGATAAACCATGATTTTTAAAATAAGAAAAACTATTCTTGCTGTTAGAAAATAGAATCTGTATACTTGGGCTCACAATTTTAGTTAAGTGCATTTGTTTCCCCAAGTACCATTTTGCACTCTTAGCACACATACCAAATATTTTGACCTTCTAACATGAAGAATGAGCTGTGCATGAATTCAGCTTGTGGGTTCCCCAATTGAAAGACTAACATTTACACTTCATTTGGCTTTGGATAATCTA
Source organism: Petaurus breviceps papuanus (assembly GCF_028583685.1). Classification (NCBI taxonomy): domain Eukaryota; kingdom Metazoa; phylum Chordata; class Mammalia; order Diprotodontia; family Petauridae; genus Petaurus; species Petaurus breviceps. The sequence continues at coordinate 11,121,054 of NW_027186349.1, forward strand.
AAGGTTACATTGTTCTGAAAAGAAAAATCATTAAGTATAGTTACTCAAGCACCTATTCATTTGAAGAGGAATTTATCAGGAGGCTGTCATAAGAAGACAATCTACATTCTTTATATCCAGACAGCAAGTTTGCACCGTGGCTGTCTTTGGCCCAGACAAAGAAATCACACTTGAGACTAACCTAAAGAGGATTTATGGAGTAAGGAGACCGCATTTGACAAGAGTATCCCAACAGTATCCTCCTCTCTCCTCTATAGGTTTTGGTTTGGCATCAAGCTAGTTCAAGTGGTAGGCCTTATGTAAAGAGTTTGACACCAAAATCCCTAGGAGCTTACATTGAGCTATTGCCTTAGTTTGGACTGTATCCAAAGACAACTGCATAGCTGTCAAATTCTATTTCCATTATTCCCTTCTGGAATTTACTGAGTCTGTATTGGACTTTGGGCAAAGATGACCTTGGTTTAATTTGTCACAGTTGCTGCAAGAGTACACATCTGAATCATTTACACTTGAAGGCTGTGTAGATTCAATGATAAAAGATAACCAATTCTGAATGAGAAATGCTTTCCTCTTGAATTATAGATGCTGGCTAAGCATTACAAAATCAGTGATACTCTGGATTGGTAAAAGAATATCATCTGGGACTGGAATTCAGCCTTTGATCCACAAAAAGAGTGGCCTTCCTTAATTTCTGTGAAAGCAAACCCAGTAGGTTGGTTCCTTTGAGTCCTTGTAAAACACTAAACAATATCACTTGAAATCTCCCTCTTGAAAGTTCTCTTAACCTCATTCAGCATTCATGGAAAGAGCCCAGCTTTTCATTATGTCAAGTAAAGGTTTGTAAAGAATATGAACATGCCTAGTGCAATATTACATATTTCAGGGCAACTCATAAACTTGCATTCATTTTGTAGATGAAGAAACTGGGACCCAGAGAGGTAATGTGGCTTTCTCATTTCATATTCATATAAAATAATAGCCCAGTAGTCTGTCTTTGGCAACTGATTTAAAATCATAGAATTTCAGAGCTAAAAGGAACTCATAGGTCATGGAGTCTAATACATAAATTAACAGAACCCTACAATATCAACATTAAGGTCTCACCTAGTCCCTGCTTGAATAGCTCTAGAAATGAACATTTCACTGCAATCAACCGAAGACCAGTCCATTTGGAGATGGTTTCGTTGCTAAGTATGTTTTTATTTGTTGGTTTTATTTTGTTTTGTTGGAAACACAGCTGATATCTGAGTTTGAGAATTTGCACTCATCTCTCCTACCTCTTGCTGAGGGCAAGCAAAACTAGTTAAATCTCACTCACTTTCACAAGACAACCTTTCAAATATTCAAGGTCTTCTCTTCTCCAGGCTAAATGGCCTACATTCTTTTAGTTAATCTTCAAGTGTCTGAGAGGAGAAATAATTTTCCTAAGATCACAAAGCTAATGTTATCACTACTGGCTAGGGCCATATTCCATCCTATTTATTATTCAGTTTTTTCAGTTGTGTCTGACTCTTTGTGAGTTTGGGGTTTTCTTGGCAAAAACACTGGAGTGGTTTGCCATTTCCTTCTCCGGCTCATTTTACAGATGAGAAAACTGAGGCAAACAAGGTTAAATGACTTGCCAAGGGTCAAACAACTAGTGGATGTCTGAGGTCAGATTTTAACTCACATCTTCCCGATTCTAAGCCAGGCACTTTTATCCCCGATCCATCTAGCTATTAATTCCATCCTATAATGATGTTAAAACACAATCTAGACCAATGAAAATATTGCAAATTCAGTGGGGATTAAAGTTTTACATCAGAACCTGGGTATAAGGCTAGGCTTAGTGGTGAAGCCAGAAGCTGTTGGTGGCTTCAGCAATGAGGAATAGAAAGAAAATAGTCTTGAAGCAACTGGTCTACATGATATAGCAATATGTGTGGACAAAATCAGCTAAATATATAAGGAGGAAAAGCTACTAAATCAATCGCAAAAATGTCAATCACCACCAGATTTAATTACACTGGATAACTTTTTAAAGTTCAGTTGTTCAAAAAAGCAAGAATCAGATGCAGGGGAGCATCTGGATCTTGGGATCAGAAAATTCCATTGTCTAGGGCTCCCAAAAGTTTCCCTAACATGGCTGTGTCTCTTCTCCAAGCTATTATCCAGCAAAAAAAAGTTACTATGGATTTATGATGTCTCTGTGTGACCCTCTTCCAGTATCTCTTGGCTAAGCTTCTTGTACCTCTCCAAAGCCCAGGGTTTAGTTTTGCTATAAGAGCAGAGTCTGTGATCACAAGAACATTAAGAGACAGCCTGATAGCTGTTTGATACTATCCCATTACCCTGATGACATGTTAGAAAGCTCAAACATAATAATAAATCCTAGGAGAGTCAAAACTAAGCATAAGGTCTCCTGACTCCATTTAATGTTCATTGCACTATACAAGCCTGACTATCCTGAAAGGTATAATTGTTTAAAGTATAAAAATGTCTTTCATGAGGATAATCAGTATATGAAGCAGGAACAGTGGAAGATGTACTAGATTTGGAGTTAGAAGGATTAGGTTTGAATTCTTCCATTTACTATCCATGTGACCGTGAGCAAGTCACTTAAACTTTTTTGGACTCAGTTTCCTCATTTGTAAAATAAATGGATTGGAAGAGATGATCTCCAGAGTCCCTTCAAATTCTGAGTCTTTGATACTATTGAAACAAGTTTTTGCCATATTCCCATATCACTTAAGATGGTAACCATGAGGGAGATGCCAGAGATCGGTTTCTGGGAGAAGATATCTGTGTTGACTACTACATGTGACTCTTTTCATTGGCTGAATAGTCAGAATAATTTGCATCTTGAAAACTACTATAATAAGATAGTCTTTCTCTTTCCAGTGATATCCCTACGTGAAGGTCTTATTTGTCCATAGCATGGGCACCCATCAGTAAATTGGGTGAGAGAAGGGTCACTTGTCCCCACCTGTGGCCCAAGAAATGGGTTTTGGATTTTTATCTTGTTTCATCTGTCCTTTCCAATTCAGTGTGCAGGGAGTGATATTTTGAACCTAGCCTTGGCAACCTCTGAGCCCAGGATTCCAGGTAACATGTTGCAAAAAATCTAGTTGCAAAAAATTCTAGAGAAGTCAGGGTCCATGGGCACAAGGAGTGGGGGAGGGGGAGAAGGAGGGAGAAGGTTGAACTTTGAACTTGGTGGGACTAACAGTATTTTGGAACTGAACTAAGCTATGAGCCTAATCCCCCTGCAGCCCTTCCCCAGAGATGAAGAAGGTAAAGGGGTGATTATGTCCTGAGGTATTGGAAAGAATGGTTGTATTTTTGCTCTTACTATAGCTTTGAAGTAAATATTCAGTCAGTAAGTCAATCAATCAACATTTTTAAGCAACTACTAAAGGCCCATAGACTCCTAAAACTCAACTTGGCCAAAGAAAGAAGGTGCAATGACAGCCTGCTTGGTCTCTCTGCCTCAGGTGTCTCCCATTACCAGTCTATCCTGAACTCAGCTGCCATCTAACCACACTCCTCTTTTGAATATATTACAGTGCTTTCTATTGTCTTCAGGAACAAAAATCAAATCCCCTAAGAGGATTCTGGGAAGATGGCAGAGTAAGTCAGAAAATTCCAAGCTCTCAAGATTTTCTCCCACAAAAGAGTTAAAATAGCACTTTTGGGTGAACAAAGCGTGGGTGGAGATAAATAAGAACAGGGGCATAACTGGGGTCCTCCTGGAACAATTAGAGAAAATCAGAAGAAAAGTCCCAGGACAGGTTTGCTCCCTGTGAAGAGTAAACAGCTCCAGGCCAGGTTCCATTTTAATAACAAGTGGCAAGTCAATTAAACAACAAGCAGCAAGTTCCGAGGTTAGTTCATTTGAGAGGCTGCATTGGTCCCAGCCACAGGAACTTTTACCCCTTTTAGTGAGGGGAGTGGGGTATTGGAGCCTGGGAAGTTTGAGGGAACCTCTGCTGACAAGGAACAACAGACCCTGCTGTGCTGCAAAGAGTGGAGGGGGTGAGAAGGAACCAGCACATGCCCAGTGTGTGCAGAAGCAGTGGGGAAGAAAGCCCCTGGCTGTGGGCACTTACAGGAGGCTGGAGGTTTGGCTTTGGTTCCAGGCTAGAGGAGAGAACTGAAGATCTGGGGCAAGAGGCACCATTTCCCATACCCAAGGGCTAGAGGTGATTATAAAAATTAAGCTATTACCACCAGAAAAAATGAACAGGCAAAGGAAAAAGAATCCAACTATAGAAAACTATTATGGGAATAGAGATGATGTGGTTCATCTTGAGAGGAGGATATTGAAGTAAAGAAATGCCCAAAGAGTAACATCAAATGATCACCTGCCCAAAAAGAATTCATAGAAGATCTTAAAAAATACTTTAAAAAATGACAGAGATGGTAGAAAAGTTTGAAAAATATAAGAATAATACAAAAAAAAACAAGAAGTCTATGAAAGGAAAGTCAACCAACTAGAAAAGGAGATCCAGATCTTAAGGAAGAAAAATTACACCTTGAAAATTAGAATTGGGCAAATTGAAGTCAGCAAAATTATAAGAGATCAAGAAATAATTAAACAAAATATGAATAATTTAAAAATAGAAGAGAAAGAGAAACATCTTATAAAAAACAACAGATTTGGAGAATAGATCAAAAAGAGAAAATATAAAAATAATTGGACTAACTGAAAGTTATGATCAAAAAAAGAATCATGATATAATAATACAAAAAATAGTTAAAGAAAATTGTCCTGAAGCATTAGAACAAGTGGGGAAAGCAGAAATAGAAAAAAATCCATTGATCATCACTTAAAAGAGATACTATGAGGAAAATTTATAAGAATATCATAGTCAAATTCTGAAACCTCCAGCTCAAGGATAAAATATTAAAAGAATCAAGATTAAAACCATTTAAATATGATGATACCACAATTAGAATTACACAAGACCTAGCAGCAGAGACATTAAAGGACTGCAGATCTTGGAATACAACACATCAAAGAGTAGAAGAACTAGGGCTTCAGTGGAAAATATCAAACCCTACAAAGTTAAGTATTAGCCTGAATGAAAAAAAATGTCATTTGATAAATTCTCAGACTTCCAAGTCTTTGTTAAAAAAAATATCCCGAACTTAATAGAAGATTTGACATACAAGAGCCAAGAGAAATACAAGGCACATACCAAAGACTGATAATAAAGGATTCATAAGGGCAGACCACTTCCTTTTTATATATGTAAAATGTATGTCTATGATTCTTATTAATAATTGAGTAGCTCATAAGAAAGATCTGGGTAAACCTGAGTATGATATGAGTTTTAAAAGTAAAACCATTTAGGAACAGCTAAAAAGAATAATTATTTTATACAAATAAGGTGCAAGAGGAAGAATCAATATAGAGAAATTAGATGGGGGAGGAAGGCCGGTACTTCTGGTAACCTACTTTCATCAGAAATGGATGTAAGAGGGAACAATACATAAACACACACACATATACATATTTAGAAGAGTATAAGTCTTCTACATTCAGAAGAAATAAAATGGTAGTGGCATAGGGAGGAAGGAGGGGACAAGGGAGGGATCTTTAGAGGGGAGGGTGAGGGAATAGGTAAGGTATAGAAGGGTGTTTAGATTTATGGGACTGGGAGGATAGGGGATGGATTCTTGGAGGGGGTAGGCAAGTAATAGAAAGGCAAGGTAGCGGGTAGAAGTAAAGTACAGGAGGCAGGAGAGATAGGAAACAAGAGAAATGCACAAAAATAAAAACAAAGATCAGGAGTAAAATATGTTTGGGAAAGTATATGTCTATATATGCATGTATATTTGTGTGTATGTATATATCACAGCTATAGAGAAGTATATATAAACTTTGTTGTAGTCTTCTAGGGGTGTATGGAGGGAGGGAAAAAACAAAGTTAAAAAGTGCACAGCAGAGAACAAAAGAAAATTCAGAAGGAAGCAAAGAAAAATGGACAATTCTCAACACAATGTGTATTATTTATCATACAGGCTTGAAAATTTATTGTTACATATTTTAAATCCTCTCATGTTCTCTTTTTTTATTTTTTGTTTTGTTTTTTTTTTTTGGAGGGGGGAAGGTAGGGCAATTGGGGTTAAGTGGTTTGCCCAAGGTCACACGGCTAGTAAGTGTTAAGTGTCTGAGGCCAGATTTGAACTCAGGTCCTCCTGACTCCAGGACCAGTGATCTATTCACTGTGCCACCTAGACCCCCCTCTCATGTTCTGCTATGCAAACAACATGCTTTTTTATTTCTTTGTATTCAAGTTCCAATATTTAAGTTTATCATATGTTTTTGTTTCTTTTCTCTATTCTATATTTGTGTTCTGGCTTTTGAGTCTAAAATAAAAATTTTTTAAATTAAATTTCCTATTTGTCTTTTAAATCTCCTTTACCATCTGGGTTCTCCTCATCTTTTAAATCTTCCATACTTTGCTCCCCTCCATGAGTGATATGATTCACCTGCAGTGGCCTTCTTGCAGTTCTCAAACACAAAGCTCCATCTCCTGGTTATGTGTCTTTCCATTGGCTGCTCACCGTGTCTAGAATGTTTTACTTCCTCACTTCTGCCTCCTGTCTTCACTGGCTTCCTTCAGTATTCAGCTCAAACCCTAACTTCTTCAAGAGGCCTTTATCAAGTTCCCCCACTACTAATATCTCTTTATATGCATTCAGATAGATAGAGATATTTAGTTAGATAAACAGAGGATAGACATAGATTTAGATAGATATCGATCGATGGATGAAAGAAATAATAGATAATAGAGATAGATAAACTGATATAGATAGAAACAGACAGAATGTATATAGTTATTTCTGTGTTGTTTCCCAGTTAGTATATGAACTCCTCGAAAGCAAAGACTATTTTTTTATTTCTTTGTATTTCTAGCACTTTACACAGTGCCTGGAACTCTGCAAAAAGTCAACAAATTATTATTGTAATGCTCAAAAGAAATAGAAGTCCATCAACATTCTCCAGATAGCTATTGGAACTATTGTTGAAGAATAAGGAATGCTGTCCTTTGCTTGTTCTCCTTATACTTCTTCATTAGATTGCCAAGTCTCTCACCTCCACCACTATACACAGAGTTTTTCTTAATATCTCAGAGCCCAAAATCTACCACATCACAGAGAATGAAAATCTGATCAAATAAACTATCACAGGCTGGGAATACCAATGCTATACCTACCATTAGCAAACCTTGTTACATTCAAGCCATGGAATGCTATCTTAAGAAATGAGTATGGAGATAATCGCCTAGGTATCACTGGGACAACTATTTTAATTAAAGAAGGTGATTTATTATAAAGACCAGTTTAGGACTGTCATAAGAGCTAGAGTGAACTCAGAAGAATAACCTAGGTTCATAGGATCTTGTATTTAGAACTGCAAGGACCCTTAGAGGACAACAAATTCAACCCTGGAATTTTTCTGATGAGGAAACTGAGGCCCAAAGATGTTAAGTGACTTAGAATAATAGATCTAGAACAGAAAAGGACCCTCAGGAACCAAATCCTTCTTTTTACATTTGAGGAAACTGAGGCCCAGAAAGATTAGGTAACTTGTCCAATGTTACATAATAAGTGGGAAAAAAGTGGGATAAGAACTCAGTTTTTTTATTCTAGAAGCAGTGTTCTTCCACTGGAACACACTACATACATAAGATCACAGATAGTAAGTGGCAAAGCTGGGATTTGAACCCAAATAATTTGACTCCAAATTCTATGTCCTTTTACTGTGCCATACTTTCTTTGCAATACTTTCCATACTTTCATTGCAAGTATTACACAGTTATAAAAGAAGGAGGAAGAGAATGCCATTACAAAGCTGTAATCCATTTCTTGCTATATTCAATGGTTGAGAAAACACTTAGGATCATAGAATTAGGTTTGGAAGGAATTTCAGAGTCCATCTATTCCAACCCCTCATTTTACAAATAATAATAAGAAACTGAGGCTTGGAGAACTTTGGTTATTTGCCCAAGATCATACAGCTAGTAAGTATCAGAGTTGGGATTCGAATCAAAACACTTCAACTGCACAGAGCTTTTTCTATTATATTCTCTCTTCTCTTTAATGGAGAGCATTTTAACCAATACTAGAGATTTTATTTATGAGCCTCTCACTCTTAGATTGGATGTTTGACCTTGTTTTCTTAAATAAATTATCCTCGACCTTGTTTTCTTAAATAAATTATCCTCGTAACAAAAGCCAAAGTTTTCAATGATTTTCTGAAAAACACCTAGTAAGTGGGTTGCTATTGCTACTGGTGCAGTGTACAAGGGGTGTGCTTCAGGATCTGCCAGTCATGCCAATATTAGCAGGAAGGTTCCAGAGAGTTCATTAGGAAGTTGATGCTGGAAGGAAATGGGAGTTGGGAGGGAGATAAATAAACAGAGGGTGGTACTTATCTCCATATACCAGAGTCTAAGGTAGCTTCAAACAACATTAAAAATAAAATAAGATCATGGCATTTGGTCCCATTACTTTCTGGGAAATAGAGGGACAAGCAATGGAATTTTACATTCTTGGACCACTGCAGACAGTGACTGCAGCCATGAAATAAAAAAATGCTTGATGCTTGCTCCTTGGAAGGAAAGCTATGGCAAATCTGGACAGCATACTAATAATCCAGTGAATGTTGGCAAGTTGATCTCTAATTCCTTGGCCTCTTCAAAATCTAGCCTGCTCTTTTGGTAATTCTTGGTTCACATATTGCTGAAGCCTAAGCATGACTTTGCTAATATTCCAGGTTCTTATTTTCATTTGCTTATTCTTTACCCTATTTCTTGGTTTTGAACTTTATGTTAAAGTTAGGCTCTGTTCTTTTTGTGGGGCATAAGGTGGGGGAGTCTATACAAAGCTTCAGGCTTATTCTCATTGTTATTTCAGAGCTAGTTTTGGGAGTTTGGAAGTTTTTGGTGGTTCCAAGGTGGTGGGATCTGGAGAGAAATGTGGTCATTGCACATTTGGTCTGCACTCTGGTCTTTACTCAAGAAGGGGCCCTTATCCCTTGGGAATGCAGTCAATATTGCTCTTCAGGTCCCCTGTTTCTTTGGGATTAAAAGTAGTGCTGCTTCTCAGAGTTCCTTATCCCTTCTGACCAAAAGTGACAATGCTTCTCAGGGCCCTTGTTCCCACTTGACCAAAAATACTCCCCTCTGCCTTCGAACTGCAACCCAAAGTGGCTATACAGAATGCAGTTGTTAACCAGCATTTGGTCTTGCATCCAGTACTGTGACAAGGGGCCCCTGTAATCTCTGATCAGTTCTCAGATCCCCTTACCATCTCTGGTTTAAGAGATTCTACCGCCTGGATTATGGAAAAAGCAAGGGAGTTCCAAAAACCTGAGATCTTGGCAACATGTCCTATGACTTGCTGGCAAATCAAAGGAGAAGAAATGGAACCAGTGTCCAATTTTATATGCTTGGGCTCAAAGACAACTGCAAACAATGACTGCAGTCATGAAATTAAAAGAAAAGCTATGGCAAATCTGAACAGTATACTAAAAAGCAGAGACATCACCTTGCTGACAAAGATTTCTATAGTCGAAGCTATAGTTTTTCCATTAGTAATGTATGGCTGTGAGAAGACTCTGGGAAGATGGAAGAATAGGTTAGAAAAATTTTTAGCTTTCCAAATTTCTTCCACAAAAAGACAGAACTTCACCTCAGAGGAGGAGAAATATGCACAGGATAAAGCATTTGTCCTCCCAAGACAATTTGAGAAGACCCCAGGAAAGACCTAACCTCCAGGGACAGAGGTTCTCCCTGAGTGACGTGCAAACACCCCCAGGCCAACTCTGGAGAATCAACAAACAATAAGCCCTGGGGGTAGGTAGGTTAAGGGGCAGCTTCAGCCTTTGAAACCTTCATTTTGCAGATAGTGCAGGAGTCTGATGGCTAAGTAGGAAGAGATTGAAGGACCTTCCACTGTTGAGGGTCAAGTAGAGCTGTGATGATCAGACCAGGCTGTGGCTGTGGGGTGAAGGAGCTACCACACACCTGGTGAGTGCAGTAGTGATGGATGGGGACCCTGCTGGATAGAAACTTGCAGGTGAGCAGAGTGATTGGTTTCAGTTCCAGGGCAGAGAGGACAGTTCTAGTTTGCAGCCACCAGAGGCACTACAAGTAACAAGTTCATTTTCGGGCAGGGTGGCTGGGGGCCAGAGGTCGGGCCCTAAGACAGACTTCAGAAAATACCAGTAAGCAGAACCTGAGATGAGGCATCATTCCCCATACCTCAAGGCTACAATTTGATTACACTAATAGCTGCTAAAAAAAAAAAACAACAACAACAAACTAAAACAAAAAATGAATAAATAAAAATGAGTAAGCAAAGGAGAAAGAACCCAACCAAAGACAGTTACTATGGGGAGACAGAAGATCTGGGTTAATATTCAGAGAAAGATAACGGAGCTAAAAAAAAAAGTCACTTCTTTTTCAATGAGAAGGGTCAACTAGTCAGTGCAAAAAGAGCTCTTGGAAGAACTCAAAAAGGACTTATAAATTAAATAAGAGAGACTGAGGAAATTTTTTTTTAAATAAAAGCAATCCAAGAAAATCAAGAAAATTATGAAAAAGTCAACCAACGTGAAATAGAGAATCAAAAACTTAATGAAGAAAGTAATTAGTTGAAAATGAAAATTGGGCAAGAGGAAGCTAATGACATTCTAAGACACTAAGAAATCATGAAACAAAATAAAAAGAATGAAAAAAAGAGAAAAAGAAATCAAACCTCTCATCAGAAATACAACTGATCTGGAGAACAGATCAAGGAGAAATGATGTAAGAATAGTTGGACTACTGAAAAATATGATTAAAAATAATCTTGATTCAATATTATAATAAATTATTATAAAAATGTCCCTGAAGTTCTAGAACAAGAAGGCAAAGCAAAAATAGAAAAAATCTACCAATCACCACCTGAAAGAGATCCCAGGAGGAAAACTTCCAGGAATATCACAGCCAAGTTTCAAAGCTCCCAGGTTAAGGAGAAAATATTGGAAGCAACAAGAAAGAAAAAAATATCTAAATATCATGGAACTACAATAAGGATTATGCAAGACCAAGCAACTACTATTCTGAAGGACTGTAGATCTTACAATACTATATCCGTAGAGCAAAAGAGCTTAGGTTATAACCAAGTGTAATTTACCCAGTAAAATTAAGTAAAATACTGAATGGAAAAAAAATGGACATATAACAAATGAAGGACTTTCAGGTTTTTGTGACAAAACTTCCAGAACTTAAGGGAAAATTCAACATATAACACCCAGGAGAAATACAAGGTAAACATTAGTGAACAATTATAAGGGACTCAATAAGGTCAAATTGTTTACTTCATTTATGTGAAAATATCAGTAGTACTCTTATGATTGTCATCATTATTTGGGTAGTTTGAAAAAAAGACTTGGACTGAACTGTGCTGTAAAGACAGATAAAGTGAAGTAATTACCTCATACAAATGAGATAATTAAATTAAAATTAAATTTAAATATAATTCCTCATAGAAGGAAAAATTGATACAGAAGAAGCTAGTAGGAGAGAGGGCAGGTAGTGCTGGAAACATTGTCATTTGGAATAAGTTAAAGAGGGAAGAGTATGTGTGTATGTGTTTGTGTACACAGATACATGCATCTATGTATATGTGTATGTATGTATAAAAATCTTCTAAATTCAGAAAGAAATAAGAGGGCAAGGGGATGAGGTGAGGAGAGAGGATAAAAGAACTTTTAGAGGGGTAGGTAGGTTAAAAAATAGGAGGCCAAGGTAGTAGGTAGAAGTAAAACAGAGGCGTAAAGAGAAAGTAAATAGGGTGGGAAAAGATAGTGAGGAAATATAGAAAGGAGGAAAATACACAAGTAGTTTAGAATGTGAATGTGATGAATTTACCCATAAAACAGAAATGGATAGCAGGTTAAAAATTTTAATTCAACAATATGTTGCTTTCGGGAAACATTAAAAAAATGAGAGATACACACAAAGATAAAATAAAGGGCAGAAGTACAATTTATTATGTTAAAAAAAAAGCAGGGATTATAATCATGATCTCAGAGAAAGTTAAAATTAAAATAGATTTAATGAAAAGTGAAAATGGAGAAATTAAACTATGTGTCAGCAATATTATTCTATATACTTTTAGACCTTTTAAAATATCTGAACAATATAAAATACTTGAGCATATACCTGCCAAAACAGACACAGAAACCATATGAACATAAACACAAAACACTTTCTACACAAATGAACTCAGATCTAAATAACTGAAGTAATATTTGTTATTTGTGGGTAAGTAAAGCCAATATAATTTTAAATGACAATTTTACCTAATCTATTTATTCAATGTCATCTCAACTAAATTACTAAAAATTACTTTACTGAGTTAATAAAAATAACAAAGTTGATTTGGAGGAGCAAATAGTCAAAGAAACCAAGAAAAAAAGATGTAAAGGAAGTTGATTCTGCAGTATCAGACCTTAAACTATATCATAAGGAAAAGCACTGTTGAATTATAAATAGGATAATTTTGATTATTTTTAATTAAAATTTTCTCGTATAAAGAAAACCTATGTATCAAAGAATAAAAGCAATGCAGAAAATAGGGGGAAAACTTTCATAGACAATCTCTCAGGATATGATTGGGTTGGAATACTGTTATGGTGTAGGAAATAATGAGCTGGTTAATTTAGAAAAACGTGAAAAAACTTGGACCTATGAAGGAAGATGCTATCTACCTTCAGAAAAATAGATGACAGATAGAAATAAGCATAGTATGGTGTATGAATATATACATGTGTATGTTTATAGATATCTATATATATATGTGTGTGTATAGATATACATATACATACAAACACAGAGACACATACACACATACTATATATGTATTTAATTGTAGCCTTCTTATGGGGAGACAGGAGCCAGGGAGAGGAAAAAATAGAGTAAACTTTGCTCAGGAGAGAACAAAAGAAAACCAACAAGGAAAGAAAGAAAAGTTGGGCAGCTTTGAAAACAATATATTGTATTTATTGTAAAGGTTTTATTGAAATGGAAATTTATTTTTTTATATTGAATCATCTCCTGTGGTCTTCTGTATACATGGCAATACATTTATGTTTTTTTTTCTCATTTTGTATTTGTTTAAAATTAAAAAAATATAAAAAAATAACTTATGGCTGTGAGAGTTAGGAAAACTGAGAGCTGAAGAATTGATGCTTTTGAATTGAGGTACTGTAGAAGACTTTTGAGAGTTCCTTAGACAGCAAAGAGATCAAATTAGTCAATACTTAAAGGAATTAATTCAGACTATTCACTGGAAGGCTAAATATTGAAGCTGGAGCTTAAATACTTTGGCTACATAATGAAAAGACAGGATTCATTGGAAAAGACCCTGATATGGGGAAAGATTGAAGGCAAAAAGAAAAGGGGATGGCAGAGTATGAGGTGGATAAATTGTGTCATGGAAACAATGACTTCAGGAGAGAGTGGAACCTAGAAGGATTTGGTATGTGGTCCATGGGGTCATGAAGAGTCGAACAAGACTGAATGACTGAACAAGTTTTTGCACAAACAAAACAAATGCAGTCAAAAACAGAAGAAAAACAGAAACCTAGAAAAAAAATGATAGCAAGTTTCTCTGATAAAGGCCTCATTTTTCAAATACATAGGGAACTGAGCCAAATTTATAAAAATAAAAGCTATCCCTCAATTGATAGTCAAAGGATATAAACGGGTAGTTTTCAGAAGAGGCAATCAAAATTATCAACAATCATATGAAAAAATGCTCTAAATCACTACTTATTAGTGAAATGCAAATTAAGACAACTCTGAGATGCCACTTCAAACCTATTCCATTGGCTAACAATCTAAAGGATTCGATTAGATGGGACACAGAAAAGGAAAATGACAAATGGTGAAGGGAACATGGAAAAGCAGGGATATCATTGCACTACTGAGTTGTGAATTGTTCCAACCATTCTGGAGAACAATTTGAAACTATGCCCAAAGGGATATAAAACTGTTTATCTTTCAATTCAGCAATACCACTACTAGGTCTATACCCTAAAGACATCAAAGAAAGGGGTAAAGGACCTATAGACCTGATGTCTATACCCTAAAGATATCAAAGAAAGTGGTTAAAGACCTATTTGTATAAAAACAATTATACAAAATCTTTTTGTGGTAGCCAAGAACTGGCAATCAAGGTGATACCCATCATCTGGGATATGGCTGAACAAGCTGTGGTATATGAGTGTGATTCAGTACTACTGTGCTATTAGAAATGACAAGCAGGATGGTTTCAGGAAAACCTGAGAAGACTTATATGAACTCATGCAGAGTGAAGTGAGAACAAGGAGAACATTGTACACAGTAAGAGCAATATTATAATAATGATGAACTGTGAAATACTTACCATGTTTCCCCGATAATAAGACCTATCCCGAAAATAAGCCCTCCCCTTACTGTGTAAGATTCCTCTAAAATAAGCCCTCCCCCGAAAATGAGACCTATTGAGATTGCTACTGTAGTGAAGGTGATCCCCTGCGCTACACGCTACATTACGGTACCCTCTGTATGCACCGTCCCCCTCCCTCCCCCCCGGGTGAAATGCACGCTGCGTTCTGAGCTGCATCCAATCAGAGCTGCAGCAGTGAGCGCGTCATCCTGTTCTTCCCCAGTGATTTGCTTATTGAATAAAGGTACATTTTTTTGTTCACATTTACCTGTTTATTAAAATTGCTGTCAATGTTCATTAAAATAAGCCCTCCCCTGAAAATAAGCCCTCTGGTGTTTTTCTGTCCAAAAAAATTAATAATACAGTGTCTTATTATCAGGGAAACACAGTAGCTACTCTGAGCAAGACAGTGATCCAAGACAGTTCAAAAGGATGCATGATTAAAAATGTTGTCCACTTCCAAAGAAAGAACTGATGAATTCTAAATGCAGACTGAAGCATTTTTCCTTCATTTTTCTTGTGTTTTTTATCTGTGTTTTCTTTTACAAAGTGGCTAATATGGAAGCATGTTTTGCATCACTTTGCATGTATAAGCAATATCAAAGTGTTTGCCTTCTCAAGGAGGGGAGAGAGAAAGGAGAGTGAGAAAGAATCTGAAACTCAAAATTTTTTAAAAATAAATGTTTAAAAATGTACATATAATTAGAAAATATTTAACAAAAAATAAAAATACATTGAAAAAATCAAATATTAATTTCATAAAAGAAGACTGAAGAATGCAAATCATAAAATTTTACAAGTACATGGAAATTTGAATTGGCTTATTCAATAAGGAAGTGTCCATCCAATCCAATAAACATTTATCAAACACCTACTATGTGACAGGCAGCATGCTCAGAGTTGCAAATACACTTTAAAAAAGACAGTCTCTGCCCTCAACAAGTTTACACTCTAAAGGAGGAGATTACAGACAAAAGGAGGCAGAAAAGCAAGGTGGGTTTGGGGAGAAGGGATGAGTATATGACACCAGGACAACTTAATCCACACTGGGACATCTTGTTCCATGGAGTTGAAATAGGACCAGGCAATGTGGAATGAACTGAGTCTAGTTTTTGCCCTCTATAAAGGAAGGCATTGAGAGGAGTTTGGTATTCCACCTGCTAGCCTTCTAATCAGTGGAAAGAGGAGAGATGATGGCAACTACTCAACCCCTATTTTATCATTGGGTAACACTTTTTCAACTAGGAAAACCTTAGTTTCTGCCCAGCGTCCCCTCTAATAAGAAAGCTTCTTCATTTTAACTCTGTTCTCCTCCTCTTTTTTTTGGGGGGGGAGGGGGCGGGACTTCCTAAGTACTTGGTAAATAGCTACTTCCTGATACTTTTAAATTCTTTTCACCCAAAAAAATAAAACCACAGTGTGGTTACCTAAGTGTGGTTCATTTGGGGTGAGAGAGAGATAAGTTAGGGTCCAGCTTCCACCAAGGGCAGGAAATGTAAACCCTGGCATGACTCTAGCTGCTGAGAAGAGTCTCTTCTATCTCTTCCTATGTCTGAGTGGCAGCTGGATGTATTGGAGAGAATGCTAGACTTAGAACCAGGGAAATCTGCATTCAAATCTTTCCTCTGAAACTTATTGGCCATACGAAACCAGATAACCTTTCTGAGCCTACCTATTTCCTCAACAACAAAATGAAGACAATAATACCTATTTTACAAGATTCTTAAGAGGTTTTTGTGATATTCTGCACATAAAGTGCTTCATATACTTTTAAAGTACTATATAATATTAAAAATGCCAGCTATTATTCTAAGGGAACTGTTACTAGTTGTTGTGATAGGCTTCAGAATTATAGGCCTGCTTATTTCTACCTGAATTACTCTTCCTATCTTGGAAAAAAAATAAGTCCTGCCACTAACTGTGAACATACCTTTTTGATTCCTGGGAATCTTTGGACTCATAAATTCTCTTAGAGCTAGTCTGAGGACTAACATAGGAAGTTATGTTGGTTCATTAGGACTTGATGTGCTATTGATTATCTTTAATTCACATAAAGCATTATCAATTTCACAAATGTGTCTGCAGATGGCAAGGACATTTTCCTTACAATGATAAAAGTTAGTCACCATCTTGAACCAAAGGACAAAAGACTTGTACATCTATCTTTGTCCATTCAATATAGAAGCATAATTTACATTTTCAGCAGTACTGCCACAGTTTTTAAAGAATCAGGAAAGAAAGGTTTTGCCATCCAAGTTCTTGGCATTGTTAAATGGTTCAACAAAAGAAAGCAATGTAAGAGGCACTACTATTTGTTTTGTCACTTCGCTCTAAGGATCATTGGACCTTTCCATCTGATTTTTAGCTAAAATTTGCCTTATGTGAAGTGTTTCTTCCCCATTCGAATAAGAGCCCTTTGAGAGTGTGGACTCTTAATTTTCAAAGTATACTGCTTTGCAAGCAAAGTAAGTACTTCATAAATGCTTCATTCAATTCATTCATTCAATACACGTCTGCCTATAGGCACCAGTCTCTGAACTTCATATAAATTTCATTTTCACAATTCGGTAGACATAGTTTTTATGTGCAACACAGGAATTGATGAAGAGGAAGCACACAAATATATTTCAACTCTGATTTTAGAGCTTTGAAAATACCAGTATGATTCCTTGCCCTTTGGATATATTTTTTAAATTACCTAAGTGCTCTATAAAAGATAGGCACATTCGATATATATTTTTCAGGGCAGAATTTTCCTGCAGTACAGATGTCAAACATTTCCTTTACTTCTCTGAGCTCAAATGGAGGGAGTATTTGTGGTGTATCTTTAATGAAAGTACACATAGTACAAAGCCTTCCTTGTGTTCTTTATCCAGCTATCTCACCCTTTTTGCCCACTCTCCCCATTAACTTCCAAAATGGTGGATTTGTCACAAGTTTCACCCTTTCTTAGGAAAAGAACCTTTGACATGTTTGGTCACATTTTCTTTTGCTGCAATAAACTTCAAAGTATTGGCAAGGGAGAGAGAAGAAGAAAAATCACATTATGCACACATAGTACATTATTTTTTCTCATTTTTAAGTGGGTCAAGATGTTAAGATGATATAATCATTCACACATGTACTTATATCAGGAGCTCTGTACATTGAAATAAACACAAATGTGTTTATCCCACTGATGACAGAATCAAATAATGAAAATGGTGTGTTTATTTAAAAAGCCTCCGTATTTATAAGAATGTACAAATGTGGCATTGAATGTGCTGATTACAGTAACTTGATGAGTTTTTTTAGAAGAAAATGTAGAGAAATATTTCCACACAACATTATGGCAAAAAAAAAAATGAGCACAAATTGGCAGGAAAAATCCCAGATGTAATTTCCACCCTTGGTAGAACAGAGCTGTGTTTCACAGGTATCTTAATGTAACAAATACTTTGCATGGACACAGAAAAAGTCTGATTTTTCTGAGAACTTTGAATTGCAATTGACTTATTGTTGTTGTTTGTCTTTCCTTCTCTAAGAGGACCAATAACAGAACAAGGGGAATGTCTTGACTTTCACAAGAGTGCCTTGTCTAAAGTGATCTTGGGTGGATTTGAGATGGAAACACTCAAAAAGTGTTCAAGATAAGAGGATCAGGTTCATATGCCCCTAATATTTTAGACTGACTTGTACTGGCAATATCTGCCTCTGAAGAAATTACGAATTAATCAGCTTAATTGCTCAGATACATTATTAATAACTCATATTGGTGTGATCAGTCACACTGCAACTTGACTCTAACATAGTGACATTTTTATCCTCTCCCAGAACAACAACGAACCAACATTATTAGTAACTAAAGTTGTAACTAGACAATGACAAAGCAACTTATAAATAAATATAAATTCACTCAACCAATTTGGCCTATCAGTGAAATCAATTGTTTCTATGGATATTATGCTTTGATAATAGTATAGGGACTAGAGTATGGAATTTGGAATCAAGAAGACCTAGTTTCAAATCTTGCCTCAAACACTTTCTTGCTATTTTTGACAAATCACTTCACATCCCTGTATATGTTTCCTCATTTTTAATATGAAGTAGAGGTAGAACAACTAGATGGCTTCTCAGATCCCTTACAGCACGAAATCTATGGTTTTCTGTTGTCATTCTCTAGTCCTTCTTCTTCTTCGAACAGGACCAATGACATCACAGGGAGATGTCTTGACTTGCACATGAATTGGATTTTAAGTGAGTCAGAGTTGCACAAAGTCATCAGCTTCACTCTCTCTTGCAAAGTCAACAGAGTCTAGTGGCAAAACAAAAGTAGAATTGACTAGCAATGGCCCAGGATACAATAGTTGACCATAGCCTTGGCATCTTCAATGTCTGACCAACTCTAAGTGCTTCACAGTCCCTACTTCAGCTGCTTTCATGATTGTTGGAACAAATTATTCTCATCTGCCCATTCTACCAGGGGAAGTTTTCACATGCTTGGGGTAGACATCCTATGAATCATGGTGCAATAGAGAAGGCTCTAGATTTAGTAGGGAGAGGTGGGTTCAAAAACTGACTTTATACTGTATGTCATCACAGTTTAAAAAACTTTTTTTAATATCGTTGAACCTGTTTGTTCATTTGTAGACTAGGCATTGTTATACTTGTATTACCTACCTCATAAGGTTGATTATTATATTACTCCCTCATCCTTCCTCCTCTCATGGCCAACACGGTCAAAATAACAGAGGAAACCTGAATTTATCCATGTATTTTGAGGTTATATTACTCTGGGCCAATGGCAAATATTTTCCTCTGGATAATGACCTTGTATGGAGTAAGCCATATCCCATTCTTCTCCCATCCCATCATAATTGCTGTGCTTCTCCTTCTCTACTCCTTACCAAATGTTACCCAAACATCAATTTGAGATGCCCCAACTTATGGCATGGGGGAAAGGGATTTGGAGTCTGAGGTCCTAAGTTTGAATCCTCATTCAATTGCTTGGGCATGGTAGTGTGATGGTGGGCAGTTTACTTCCTTTCTAAACTTCAGTTTCTGAAAACTGAAAGGACATATAAGATGATCTGCAAGGTCTTCTCTAGTTCTAAATACTATGGGGGAGGGAAATCAGTCTGTTACTGTTTAGTCTCATTATGATATCACTCATGTTCATTAATAATATAGTCCTGAATGGATTAAGTACAAACTTCCGGGGGGTGGGAGTACCTTACTGTCCAGTTAACAGTCTGAACAATCCCTTCCCAGAGCCATTCACTCAACTTTATTTACTCCTGGACCACTTTAGAAGTGAGTAAAGTCATGTATAACCTCTAAAGGGTTATAGAACCATGCACTATCATTATTGCTATTATTGTTATCATCGCAGCTGACCTACCCCCAAATTTCATGTAGATGCCTACAAACCATTTAACTTCATTATCTTTCAAACTACTGTTCACAAGCACACATTTTCTTTTGTATCTCACCTTCCCAGACAAAATTATGTGTGACATAATAGTAAGGGAAAAGGACATTAAATTAAATTGAAAATCAAAGTAAACAACAAAGTACCACAGCAAGAAGTAAACATTCCCAGCACCCATTTCTGCAAACCAGCTTCCTCTTCTCTCTCATTACCTATCTGTCTCTTCCCATAAGGAGGGAAACTGAGCACTCTAACACTCCTCTAGTAAAGTGGTTAATATTTGTAAGCAGCTATTTCAGATTACCTCTCCTTTAGTCTTGGTCAAATGGTACTATTTCATCAACTTTTCAAAAGGTTAAAGATGAAAATGAGACAACAGTGGCAAAATTTCTGATGATGTTTGAGAGAGACTTTTCAATAGAATAATGTAGACAGAAGACAGAAAGCAAGCAAGTGTTTCAAGAGTGAATTGCAAGCAACAAAATGGAGATGGAAAAATATGTGTTGGTCATCTTAAAAGTCTAGAGATAAAAGAGAAGAAGAAATGGGATAATGAACAATATATTAAAAGTGTTGAGAGAAAGGTATTTGTTTTTATATATCAGGGAGAAATAAACATGGTTGTCAGAAAATGAAACAGTAGAGTTGAAGAGACTGACAATGAATGAGATATTAAAAGGAATAAGATAGAAAGGGATTAAGGGCACAGTTAGAATGGTTGACCTTTGAAAGCAGGAAGAATCCTTCTCTCTTTGAAGTAGATAAGTATGGGTGATAGTAATTATTGAGGCATGAATAGATAGATTCATGCATTTTCTCATACAACATGAATAAAGAGAAAATAGTTAGATATCTTTATGTATCTAGAGAAGATGTTATAAAGATATGTTCTACATGTTAAAAGTGATATGAATTTGATTCCATGATATTTCTAAAGGATTATTTTGTATTATTGATCTTGAAATGGAGTTAAGGACAAAGAAAGGACATTAAGAAGATCCAAGAACTGTGTAGTATCAGTGTGCTTTATTAATTTCTGCTGCTGTTATGAAGTCTCCACCTTCCTGAATTCTACCTTATTTGTTTGAGATCATTTGGGTGAAAGAATACATTTTAGAGAATGGAATTGCACGTGTCCTCCTGGATATCATTTGTAAAACTAGGATGCTAAAATAAAAAAAAAAAAGACAGACATTTATTTTAACATTCTTTTTTAAAGTTCAAGTTC
This sequence comes from Petaurus breviceps papuanus, assembly GCF_028583685.1. Lineage (NCBI taxonomy): Eukaryota > Metazoa > Chordata > Mammalia > Diprotodontia > Petauridae > Petaurus > Petaurus breviceps. The sequence continues at coordinate 11,142,164 of NW_027186349.1, forward strand.
CAAATTCTCTCTCTTTTCTGCCCCTCCCACACCCATTGAGAAGGAAAGAAATATGATATCAATTATACATATGAATTCAGGCAAAACACATTTCCATGTTAGCCATGTTGCAAAAAATAATAATAAAGGCAAGAAACATAAAGAAAGATCTCTTTCTGGAGATGGATAGCGTTTTTCATCATAAGCCCTTTAAAATTGCCTTGGATCATCATCTTGATCAGAATAAATGACTCTGATTTAAAGTGTAACTCTGTAGTTCAAGGACTTGAGCTTTATAGACATTTAAGAAACATGTCAGCCAGCTCCCTCTCATCTTATAACCCATTACTAAAGCAGCCCACAACCTCTTTTAAGTACAGTGGACATAATGTGGTGGTAGACTCCCAAACTGAGATATTGGCAAGGTAAATATCCTGGTTAAGGTTACCACTAGATTCTTGTTTTCAGGATCCTGGAACTGCACCCAAAGAGAAAAGGGAAAAAAAAAGAAAAATGCCAAATTTTAATTGTGTTATTCTTTTACACACTTTTCTCAGGCCTGAAAGCAACTGTAAAACTTTTGATCCTAGTAGAAAAAGCCAAAGCTGACATTCTTCAGCTGTCTAACATTTACCCACATATTCATCAGTGCCAGCAAGAGACCAATTTGCAAATAGACAACCATGAAATCTTAGTAAATTGATTCATCAACTGCCATTGAGCAGAATGCTTTTTTTCCTGTTATCTTTGCAATAAAGTTTCTTTGTATGCTGATCTAACTGCTGCATTAACAGATTTACTGATTTTTTAAATAAAAACTGAAGTCTTTTTTTCCTAGTCAAAGTTTTCTGAGTTCTTCAAAATTATATATACATATATGTGTACATATACATATATACACATATGTGTCTGCCTATATATACATATATATGATCAGGGAAAAAACTAATGACACTGAATTTTGAAAACCTGAAAAAATTTACACACAAATATAGAAACACACATAATTAAAAAGCTTATAATTTGTTGTTGTTTCTTGGGAAGGCAAAAGAAACCCCCCCCCTTTTTTTTCATTTGTCAGGTCAAGTACAATTTTAATGCATTGGACTTTGGATTATGCAACTTTGCATTTTTTTTAAAGCAAACTAAACATTAAAAACTGGGATGAAGAAAAAAATCAAATTTCTTCCCTAGATTCTATACTTCTTTTATGGTTCTGATTCTAGTAAGGGAGTTTGAGTTTCAGTAAGCATCCTCTAGCAACTAAGGTCTAGTCAAGGCACTTTTTTCCTACTTTTCATAATAACATAGACTTAAACAACAAGCACACCTAAGTACTTGATAAATAGCCATCATCTAAGTGATTCCTGGACAGAATAGTTACGCTTTTTAAAAAATCTCTTTCCACTTGAATGGCTAATGTAGAATGCTTAGAAAATTGCCTTTTTGCATGAATACTCAACAGAATTTTCTATTCAATAAGAGTCACCTGAGCCCTAGTAGGAGGAGGTTGCCACACACACCATATGAGGCTGGGTCAGTACTCATGGGCTTCCTTCCAACTATGAATGCCAGCCAGTGTTTCACTTAGTTCATGACTTAGAAAAGAATGAAGCCAGTGTTAGCAAATTATTTCTTTGTTGTGTCCCTTATATTACAATAGTTGGGATTTTTTTTTTTCTTAAAGCACCACTAAGCCTTTACATTTGGGATAACCAACTAAAGAAAAAGTTTTCTTGAGTGCTTCCAGCCAGAAGCATGGCTCTACATAATGTTCTTTTCCCCAAAATTACAATCTCCAAAGTATAAATCAAACCCTTGAGGGAATGATATTCAAAGAGCTACATTAGACCAAGCATCAATGGTAGAGGGGAATCGCAGAGTCATTGAAAACCTCAATGCCAATACTCTTCAATGTATTATGGCAATTTCCTACAACTATGACCTTGCCTTGCCACATTAATTTGCACATCCTATCTTTTCACCTAGCAATTATGGTTTTTAATTTGCCCGAAGCAATGGATAATCATTATATTAGAAGAATGAGAATAAAAATGTTATGAGATTGAAAAAGCTTTGGAGGACTAAGTAACCACCATAAACCTTTATTATATCCATGTCATGCTGAAGCTAAATAGTCTACATGCATTGCATACAAAACCACTCAGACTTTCAAAAGTTAAAAACCATTCTCAAATACCATGTTCAAATTTCCAGAGAAATTATGCCTTTTCATAACAAACCAGTATAAAAGTAACCTCTGAGCCTTCAAAAATGACAATCACTTACCTATTAGATTAAAACTAGTCATTCTAATTGCTGTCTAAATCTCTCATTAACCTAGGTTCCTTTCTCCCCCTTCTTTCATCAACTGCTATTTTTACAGTACCTACTCCATTACTCAACTGGTCAGTCAACAATGATTAAATTCCTACTATGTGTCAGGCATCATATAAGCACTGTGTCAGGCATTATATATTGCACTGTGAATATAAGAAAATGCCTTTTTAAATCCTTTCTCTCAAGGAACTCGTAGTCTAACGGAGGGGATAACATAAACTATGTACAAATAAGATATATAGAGGGGAAGAAAAGGGAATAAGAATCCATATAGAGCCTACTATGTGCCAGACACTGTGCTAAGCACTTAACAAATATTGTTGTATGGGATCCTTATAACAACCCTGTGAGGGAGATGCTACTATTATTTCCATTTTATAGCTGAGGAAACTGAAGCAAGCAGAATTTAAGTGAGTCACCCAGGGTCACACAGGTAATAAATATCTGAGCAGGGATTTGAACTCAGGTCTTCCTGACTCCAGACCCAGTACTCTGTTCACTGTGCCACACAGCAGCCTCTAGATACATACAGGGAAACCTGGAGATAGGGTTGGGGGGAGGTAGTCTCAAAGGGAAGGTACTAAGATTAAGGAGGACTGGGGAAAAAGTTACTTTCAAAGGGTGGGACTTTGTCTGAAACCCCACAGAAACTAGAGAAGTTGGGAAGCAGAGATAAAGAGGGGGAGAATTCCAGGCGTATAAGACAGCCAGTGAAAATGCTTGGAGTCATGAAACAGTGGTGCATTTGAGGAGCAGTAAGGAGGCTGGTGTCACTGAATCACAGAGTATGTGGGAAAAAGCAAAACATAAGGCTCAGGTTATGAAGTGCTTTGAAAACCAGAGGATCCTAGAAACAATAGGAAGCCACAGGGATTTCATACCTGGGCCATGGGGTGACATGATGGGAATTGTTCTTTAGTAAGATCAATTAGACAACTGAGTAGAAGATGGAGTAAAATGGTGAGAGGCTAGAGGCAGAGACACCAATGAAAAGGTTATTGCAATAGTCTAAGTATTACATGGTGAAGGCCTATCCCAGGACTGTGGCAGTGGCAAAAGGGAAAAGGAAAGAAATACAAGAGATGTAATAAAAGTACAAATAATTAGCAAATGAGTAGATATGAAGTAAGATAGAACTTGAGTATGGGAAAATGGTGGTACCCTGGATATAATAAGGAATTTAGGAGTTAATAAGGAAGTCAAGAAGAGATGAGGGTTCGGGGATTAAAAATGATGAATTCAATTTTTTATGTGTTGAGTTTAAAATGTCTATAAGATATCCAGTTTTAGATGTCCAATGGGCTGTTAGGGATGTGAGTTTGGAGATCAGAAGAGAGGTTAGGGCTAAATAAGTAGATCAGAAGAGAGGTTAGGGCTAAATAAGTAGATCTGTGAATAATCTGCATAGAAATAATAAGCAAAACAAGGGGAGCTGATAAGATCACTAAGCTAATTAGTATAAAGGGATGTGATGGTAAGGGGAATTTGAAGACCTCTCCTGCTTTGAAAATATACTCTGCCACCTAATAGGCTGAATGTAGTCACATGGAGCCTGTGGTGGGAGGGGTTGGCTGAAAGGTGGAGTAGAGCCCATAGGAAGATGGGAGTCAGAGCCAGAGAGACGGTGGGAGAGAGAGGCAAGAAGATAGATAGATTTGTGAATAAATACTGATCTTATTTTGATTTGTGGGAAGGCTAAAGGACACTATGATGCTCTGTGTTGTTATGGGTTATTAATTTCTTTGCTACTATGATGGAATTGGCTTACTGGTTTGGGGATTTGGTTTTCTGGTGTCTGAATAAATACTTTGCTTCTGTCTTCTACATGGAGAATCTGTTATATTTTGAGATCAAGCACTATACAGGAATATTTATCGTCACTGTCAGTGCTGTAAATATTGCATTGGCACTCCAAGGAATAAGGGGAATGACTCCAAGATGGAACCTTGAGGGACACCCAAGGTTAGTGGACAAGACCCAGATGAAGATGCAGCAAAGGGAACTGATAGGGAGTAGTCAAACAGAGTGGAAGAGAATCAGAAGAGATCAGTGTCTCAAAAACCTAGAGAGAAGAGTATCAAGGAAAAGAGGGTGATTGACTGATAGTGTCAAAGGCTCCAAAATAGTCAAGAAGGATGAGGATTCAGAAAGGCCTTTAGATTTGGTAATTAGGAGAGAAGTGCTTCAGCTGAATGATAAGTTTGAAAACCAGACTACACAGAGTTTAGAATATGAGAGGAGAGGAAATGAAGGTACCTATTGTAAATGGCCTTATTAAGGAGTTTAACTTAAAAAAAGGTGGTAAGTGATATCAGATGAATGGATGAATCAAGTGCAATTTTTTTTTTAAGCAATCGGGGTTAAGTAACTTGCTCAAGGTTACATGGCCAGTTATTTCTGGGTGTGGTGCTCAGTATCTGAGCCCTGATTTGATCCCCAGGTCATCCCGACACTGGAGCCACTGCTCTTACTCGCTGAGCCACCTGGCTGCCCCTAAGCAATTGGGGTTAAGTAACTTGCTCAAGGTTACATGGCCAGGTGTTTCTGGGTGGGTGCTAAGTGTCTGAGCCCGGACTCGATCCCCAGGTCATCCCGACACTGGAGCTGGTGCTCTTACTCGCTGTGCTACCTGGCCAACCCTCAAGTGCAATTTCTTTGAAGGTTGGGGGTGGGGGCATGGGCATGTTCATAGGCAGTAGGGAAGCAGGCAGTAGTAGAAAGGAGTGATTGTAGAGTAAGGAGAAGGCCCGATAGAAGGAGCATTCTACTGGAAAAGATGAAAAAAAGTGGGATAAATTGTGCATGTAAAGAAATTTGCCTTGGCAAGAACAAAGAAGGTCTTCATGGGAGAAGGGATGAAGGAGGATATGATTGCAGAAAGCATCTGAGTGATGTGAAATGAGGAACAGAGGAGAAGAGGGAGCTCTGCAAAATGCCTCAATTTTTTAGTGAAATATGAAGCAAAGGTCTCAGCTTAAAGGGTTGGGGGAGAGGGAGCTGTGGGAGCTTTCCAAATGGATGAAAAGCTTCAGAAAAGCCATTGTGGTGAAGGGGATAATGAATCAAATTGGGGAGGGAGGTGAAAAAGGATGGTTTTGCCACAGTGAGGACCCATTTGAGATTATGTAACCTCAATTTGTAATGGATCCTGTTGGCATGATTTTGTGGGTTTTCCCAGCTTCATTCAGCCACACATGAAGGTTATTAGGGATAATCTCAGACTGTGGTTTTGCAGGGCAATATTTTTGATAAAATAAAAGGATAAGGGACTTGAGAAAGAGGACAGTGTAGAGTTGAAAAGGATCAAGAGAGGGAATGGAAGAGAGTGTAGCAGGTACAGGCATGATGGCCTGGAAAAGAACTGAAGGGTGAAAGAATTGGAGATCACAGTGAGGATGAAGAACAGGAATTGGAGTTTGCAAGGGAAGGGCTGAATGTCTACAGATTGTGATAAAATAAAGGAATTTCAGAGTTCATGAATATGAATGTGGAATACTTGTGGGTGATGGAAAGATCAAAGGTATGACCATCTCTGACTGCAGTTGAGGTGGAATAAAGAAATTAAAATACCCTATTATGAAGGCAGGAGTTGAGCAGGAGAGAAAGACTGTAAGCCAAGCACTGAATTCAGTAAAGGAGGAAGGAGAGTGTCATGGAAGTCTGTAGTCAATAGCCACAAGAGGTTACTGAGTGAAGGTGGTACAAGAACAATCTTGAGCAAGGAGTATTCTAACACCCCCATCACTATCAGTGAGTGCAAACCATTTCTGGAAAGGGTGTTCAGGGAAACTGTCATCAAGAAGGAGCCAGTTCTCAGTGAATGCAAAAAGATGGAAAGAATAAGAAAAGTAAATGTTTCATATGAAAGTTAGTTTGTGAAGCAAGTATTACAAAGAGCACAGAGAAAGAATTAGGTAGATTTAGAGTGGAACTTTGAGGACTAAAATAAGTGTATGGGGGAGGGGTAGAAATAAGGGAAGGAATAGCAGGGAAAGAAGAACAGTATTTGAAAAATAGTAACCAGAGGTTCAGAATCACTAAAATGAGGGCAACGTGGTGAGGTGGAAGTCTATTAATCATAGAGGAATTTGTTCAGATACGTTATCATTGTCCATAGGAGTTCAGTACCAAGTATATTTGTCCCAGGACATCAGGCAGCTGTGTGTGGATGGAAAAACTTGGGTGAGGAGAGGAAGAGCCATGTTTGGCAGGGCTGTAAGTGGCAAGCAAGGATGTCTGGACCACATGGAGCATTATAGAACTCCTAGATTTTCTTCAGAGACATAGCAGTTGTATTCAGGACTCACTGCAGAAATTTTGTGTATTACTTTTCTATTTTTCACTTTTTTGGCTTAATTCATTTTTGAAAACTATTTTTTTATTTTATTTTTTAATTTATTTTCTTTTTCCTGTCAAAATCCAACCCATCCTTTTCATTCATGTGTCTGGCAAGTTACAATTCTACCAAATTGGGTGGAGGGGGTATCATTTTTTCTAAGTAGTCTAAAGCTAGTGTGCTTATAATTACCTATTAAATGTTGATTTAAAGCCAGCCACAGATTAAATCCAGGTAGACTTCTCCAACATCCTAACCCAATGTCTAGTACATTGTAGATACTTTTAAAATAATTACTAAAATGAATAGAATAGAATTTATGGTTCCTACTATAGCAAAAAATATTTTCTTTTTAAGAGTTCCCTTTTCAGGGTGGCCAGGTAGCACAGTGAGTAAGAGCACTGGCCCCAGTGTCGGGATGACCTGGGGATTTATGACCCGGGCTCAGACACTTAGCACCCACCCAGAAACACCTGGCCGTGTAACATTGAGCAAGTTACTTAACCCCAATTGCTTAAAAAAAAAATACTTCCCTTTGCAATGAAATCTCAGGTCTGGACCAGCAAGTTCATCAACAAGAGCAATAACAGAATGTAAGAGGTGACATGTAATCGAACCCCCAAGGAATCTGCAGGCCACATTTGAATTAACAGCTATAACATCAACTCTCATCAAAAAACTTATTGGAGTTGCTGACAATTAGAGAAGTTATTGGATTGAGTTTCACCTGATCTCTCTGTTCAACTTCAGAAACAGAAAGATAATCAATGGAACACAGCTGGTAGCCAGAGCTAAAGAGGTGGAGGACCATGGTTCACATTACCACACCACTTTATGTTCACAAAGTGCTATATATATATATATATATATATATATATATATATATATATATATATGTTATATATGTGTATAGATATAGATACATATATATCTATATGTGTATATGTAAATACATACATATATACACATACACATGTGTGTACACATACATACATTATATATCGATTTATAGTTAGATATATAGCTGTGTATATGAATATATATACATGTATGTGTATATATGTGTGTGTATGTATATCTCACAAAGATTTTCCTTACCGTGCAGAAATTGCTACTCCAACTCCCCAAATTAATGCAGTTCCCACAATTACATACATTTAAACCTACAGGGTTGTGTTTCTCATTCCAATCATTTCATAAGCTACTTACTTTTAGACATGAGCAGAATCTATTAAAATCTCTCCACGATGCTAATGAAATCTATTTCATTAGATTGATTAGCTACCATTACCTGTAACATTCATCCTGCTTCAATTCTTCCATCATAAAACTGTCATCAAACTACCTCACAGGGGTGGGTGGGTGTGGCGGGGGGGGGGGGGGGGGGGGCGGTGCGGATTGTTAAGAGGAAATGAGGAAAATACCTTGAAGGCTACCAGTGAACATAACCATACATTTCAGAGTCCCGTCATGTAAGTGCAATCACAAATCAAGACATCAGCATTTCAGTGGATCTGTGAACCCACCCATGCAGATGGTTCTTCCAGCAGTGTGAAGCACAATCCATCCCTGCTTTCCCAATCTGTGATTTTTATCCATGTCCTCTCCATAAATCTTCTAAAGAAGGACTACCCCACCCCCAGGAGGCCTCCCAGAGTGTTTAACATTTAGTGGCTACCAATGCAACACTATGACAGTTCGTTCATTATTCCTCCTCTTGCTACATGACTAGTCTACCTCCTTTTCCAGTTATTCATTTCCCAGTGGATATCTTGTGTACTACTTCTTGTGCATGAGGTATTGCTGGTAATAAAACACAATCTACTCCTGCTGGTCAGCTTAAGTAGGCTGTGACACATTATATTTTAATAGTGTTTAAATTTTAATAACAAAGGATCTCAATTCAATCCTAACTATAATCTAATATTTGGGGTTGCACAGAGATAAATAAGATCATCTATTATGAATAGATAGAAAATCTGATCAATGAAAATTGCAGCTAGGTTTGGCCTACCAAAGGATTTTTTTTTAAAGCAATTGGGGTTAACTTGCCCAAGGTTACACGGACAGTTTTTTTGTGTGGGTGTTAAGTATCTGAGGCCGGAACCGAACCCAGGTCCTCCCAACTCTAGGGCCGGTGCTCTTACTGCGCCACCTAGCCACCCCCTACCAAAGGATTTTTAAAAGATTTTGAAATACCAAAAGTTTTTGTTCCTCTTTAATGAGTAATTCCCCAAATTGAGTGTCTGATAAATATCTTAGTGATGAAATTAGGGAAAGTTAGAAAAAGTACTTACCAGTCTATGACTAAATTAATAATGTGCCTATGATTATATTTCCTGAATTTGTCTAATTCAATGCTTCCCAAACCATGTTCTGAGGAACTTTGGTGTTTGGGTCAGAAGAATTGAAGCAGAAATATATGATTATAGAGAAATTTTCAAAGCTAATGATATTTGCCCTCTGAATTATTTGTTTATATTTTGAGTTTCAAATCTCCCTAGGCCTTTCTGTATCTACCAGCTGGCCAAGAGTCAACTTTGCCACCTAGTTGAGGTATTTCCTGGTGCATAACCAATCTCAGTCTTCTAACCCCTAACTCAATCATTTTCCCCAGCTATTTGACTATTTGGTAGATGGGACCAGTGAGGTCTTAATTACTATGCTATGCTCACCTTGGTGGAAGGACATGTACAGGGCACCTGCCACTAACAACTTGAGTACCACCTATAGCCTAGCAAATTAGAGCCTAGAGCTGAGAGCCCAATTCCCACCTTCAAACCCCACCTCATCCCTTATGCTATTGAGAGCTCAATCTACCTTGGTAGATTGTGTTCAGGAATCTTTGTGAATGAATTTTGTATGTATTTGTCTGCTTTGATATCCTTGTATGAAAGTTGAATGAAGACAAGAGCTATGTCTGGGGTACCAATTTGGGGTCAGAGAGAGAATTCGCTGGGCTTCTGAGGGTTCACTAGGACAATTCATCAACAGAACACTGCCTCCTTCTCTGTTTGGGGTTCTCTCATCCAAAGTACTCAATGACTATATCACCACCCACCAATCCTCCAACTTTCTTCTCCTCAGCAGGGAAAATGTTGATATAGGTTATAGCAAAGAACTAGTGTGGATATGGAACACCTGACATCAATGTTGCTTGGATCAGAGTAAGAAATACATTTTTTAGGCTTACAGGTTGGGGGACCATGCAGATCCCAGAGTATATAGTATCCCATAGGCAACATACAAGGTGGCTGGGTGGCAAACTTGCACCCTGTAGGAGTGTACCAGGTGTCAAGCAATGGGGCTTCTATGGGGTTCCAGTTACTGGGAAGAATGTGTAGGCTCAGCAGTGAGCATATAAATCAGATAACAAGAGCAGCAAAGAAGAGGTTTGAGAGACAAGGGATGGGGATATGGTTTTGGGAAAGAGCACATTTGGAAAAGGTATTACATGCTTTAGGCTACTCCTTGTATGATGGGGGAGGGGAGGGGTTTATGGGCGGTGCCATGGTTGTTTTGAATGAATATGTATAAGCTTGATGGGGTGATCTCCATATAAGGCCATGGGGTGATCACCATATAAGGCCATAAATGTAAGACTGCGATGTGATTGGCTCGGACTCGCTATATATTTTCTTGTGTGAGAGGGCTCTCTCTCTCTCTCCGCCATGTAACTGCTGAAGAATAAACCACCCCGCTTCACTCCTCCGCCTTCTGTCTGGTGTTTTTCCCCGTGAGGGGCCGGTGACGACCGAAGACCCGGGATGGGTAAGTAAGAGGGCCGTAGGGCTAGTCGTCTAGATCTGTTGTAAGGGCAAACGCCCGCAACAGATTTTGGCGCCCAACGTGGGGCTGACCCTTCGGGACGACTAGCTGGCGGACGGCCTGCTGGACGCAGCTGGTCTGCTCCAGTCGCCAGGCAGCCTCGAGGCCACTGTAGCCTCGGGAAGAGGATAGGATGGGAACAGGGCATAGTATCCCTGTATTTAGGCCGGAGGAAAAGGGGGTGATAGCGGCGCAACTTTATAAGCTCTGCGCCAAAAGGGGGGCAAAAATCCCCATTAAGACCTGTAGGGAGTTTATAGATAAGATCTGGGACATATGCCCTTGGGTCAGGCATGTCGGCATACAGGCCGATAGATGGAGAGTTGTGGGACAGCAGATGGCAGCTTTTGAGAATGGCTGCCCTGGTTCGCTGACACCCACTGATTTTTCGGTTTTTAAGATAGTGGACGCGGCATTGAATCCTTCCCCGATTGCCGCTTCCCGGTCCTTGGCCACACAGGTAGGCTCCTCATTAGCCGGGTCAGATTTAGAGTTAGAAAAAGGGAAGAATAAGGAAGTGAAGGACCCAGGGGGCTTCGGTCAGTATCCGTGGGAGGACTTAAGAGCTGTGGTAATGAATCAGGCGGCGGATAGTTCCGCTAGCAGTTCAGAAGGGGAAGATGAAGGTAAAAGGAGTGGGCGCCAAGATGGCGCCCGGGGATCGAGGGAGAGAAGAAGGACCCGGAAGGACACTCCCTCACGTTGGGAGAGGAGGGAGAGACGGGAGAACAAAGGGGAAACGGATGCAGGGGGCGTGCTCCCCGCTTCCGCGCCCTTTACCTCCGCTTTGCCACCAAGCACCTCCTGTTTGCCAGGCAATTACTGTCCTGCCCCGTCTTTCGCTGCTAGTTCCGCATATGTCGCCCCTCCCTGCCCTCCGCCCCCGCCTCCTCATTATGAGAAAGGGCGAGAGGCGAATATTTGTGAGGGAGAGGGGTTAATAAGGCGGAGCCTTCGTGTGGCGGCGGAGGCAGGCGCAGAGGTGGACTTCGCCTCTTGGGATGTCTATCCCATTTTGACTGATCCCCTTACGGGTCAGCGTACTCATTCTCCCATCCCATATAAGACACTGAAAGAGTTCAAAGAGGCGGTGACTAAGTATGGCCCTTCTTCACCCTATGTTAGGAGGCTACTTATGAACCTAGTGACCGCTCACCCCTGGACCCCGGGGGATTTTGACGAGCTAGCTATGTCCTGTCTAGACCCTGCTATGCATCTTGCCTTCCAGGCACAAGTGAAGAGGGAGGCCCGGCATTTGGCCCGACTTAGACCCGGCAGGGCCCCTCAAGACACTGAGCACTTAATTTGTGGCACTGGCCATTTTTCCAACCCGGCCGTGCAGGCAGCCTATGGGCAGTTAGAATTAGATGATGTCAAGGCCGCACACATAGCGGCCTGGGAGAAGGTTTCTGCCAAGGGTATGACAGGGGGACCTAAATTAGTCGGCCTGAAACAAAGACCTGATCAGACCCCCCTTTCCTTTGTTAACCACGTTCAGGAGACGGTCCATAGGACCCTAGGCAGCGGCCCTGGAATGGACATACTCATTAAGCAGTTGGTTAAGGAAGGCTTGCGCTCCAGGGAGGCAGCTGCGGTGGCATCCCTGCCATCGGAGGCCCCCTTGGAGGACGTCATAGACAAGTTAATGGACCTGCCCCCGGAAAATCCTATTGCACAGTTGGTTTGCACTGCCCAGGATAGGGACCGCCAGCTTGTACAGGCGCTGGAAAAATTGACAGTCTCGAATACAGAGAGGGAACAGAGCCTCTTGGCGGCTATACAACAACTCAGCTCGTCAGCCCAGAAAGGTCCCGGCAGGCAGGCTTGTTTTCAATGTGGTCAATACAGCCATTATAAGGCCCAGTGCAAAGCCACCTCCAGGGGAACACCTCCTAAGTGTTTTAACTGTGGACGCCTTGGCCACATAGCGCGGTTTTGTCGCGCCAAAAACAAACAGGACAACGGACAAGCCCCTTTGGAGGCCGGGGTCTCCCCCGGATCTCAACCGCAGGGAAACGGCGGGTGGAGGGGCCCAGCCGCAGGGCCCCTCCCCCATCCTCGTTAAGCGGCAATTATCCTCAGTTTGTAAGAGTCAGGGCCTCTCCTGGAAAACAACCCTCCATCTTTACACTTCCCCCTGGAGAGGCGATAACAGTCCCTGCCCATTTGCCTTTCCACCCAGCTGTAGTGACCGGCCTAGAAGGCTCTCCTGACTTTGAGGTCCCCACCCAAGTAGCAGAGGATGTGGAGGCAATGTTGACCCTGTTTAATCCACACTGCACCCCCGTCTCCATACGGGCTGATCAGATCATTGCTAAGGCGTTTCCCTTCGGCCCCTCATCCCAGCATCCTTGCCAATTGAATTGGGCTCGTTCCATCACTTTGAACCGTCCCACTTTGATTATTCATGTTGAGACTTATCCGATCTTAGGGATCATTGATACGGGGGCTGATTGTTCAGTCATTAATTTGGATCAGTGGAGGAAAGAATGGCCCTTGATGGTTGCATCCACGCCGGTCCAGGGAGTGGGGGGGAACAAGAGAGCTCAGAGATCGGCTCGTGCCCTCTCGTGGTCGGTGGATGATAATGCAGGCAGGTTCACTCCTTTGTGTCTCCCCGAGCTGCCTTATGCTCTGTGGGGGCGGGATGTCCTTGCGCAAATGCAACTCTCCTTAGTAACCCCGGACTGCTTACCGGGAAATGGATAGGGACCACTCTCGATTTGAGCTTCGCCCCGAAACTGACCTGGACGAATAACCGCCCGGTCTGGGTTGAGCAGTGGCCCCTTAAAGCCGAGAAGCTCACTGCTTTACAAAAAATTGTTGGCTCCCTTCTGCGGAATGATAGGATTGAACCCTCCTTTAGCCCATTTATTCCCTCTTGATAAAAAAAAAATATTCAGACTTTTGTGATCTGTGTGTGTTGATCCTCATCAAAAGGCTCGTTCTCTGGGTCAGAGTCAGTGGTGTCCGGGTATCTATAATGATCGGGCTCATTGTCACTAACGTCCGGCGTGACCGAGGTGGAGCTGCTGGCCTCTGGGTTTGACGGCTCTTCTACAGTTTTTGTGAAGAAAAGCTTCACCTTAAAGTTTGGAGAAAGTATCTGTTGGCCTTGTCTTTGTTCGCTTTGTCCAGATCGTTTTGGACAATGTGAGTATGAGATATTCCTTGTCGTTGTCTGACCGCTCGGCACTGCAAGTGCTGTCGGTCTCTTGATCTCCACAAAGACTTCCATTTTCTACTTTGTCTGAGTTTTCCTCTGGTCCTGGTGTGAAGAATGTGTTTACCCAAGGGTGAAACATTTTGTCCTTCTTGAGCATCTTGTTCTGCTTGTGGAAGAATTCCACTTTGATGTCACCACACACGGGCAAAGGCTGTGGGTCCCATTTACTCTGGGAACGCACAAGCGGACCAGGCCCTCCACGCAGTTAGCCTTTCCCCACCTTCTCTCCCCCCGAAAGATTCCCCTGCACAGTTGGCACATGCTAAGTTCCATATCTCAGCTCGGTCTCTTAGGGCTCTTTATGGTGTGCCGAAGAGCGAGGCCAGACTTATTGTCCGGTCATGTATTGTGTGTGCCCCCTTCCGCCCTCGCATTAAGGAGGACGCATTTAACCCCCGAGGTACTGCCCCCAATGAGCTTTGGCAAATGGATGTTACACATCTTGGCTCTAAGTTTATCCATGTTTGTGTTGATACCTTCTCATCTTTTGTCTTTGCTTCCCTGCAGCCTCGTGAGTCAACCAGAGCTGTTATTGCCCATCTCTATGAAATGATTTCTATCCTAGGAGTGCCATTAGCCTTAAAGACCGATAATGGCCCGGCATATACTTCCAAGGCTTTTGCCTTGTTTTGTACTGAATTTTCTATTCAACATGCTACAGGCCTCCCCTACAACCCTACCGGGCAAGCCCTTGTTGAACGGGCAAACCGTACACTTAAGACCGTCCTGTTTAAACAGAAAAGGGGAATATGCAGGTCGGTCACTCGTCAAGAGTTGGCCCAGGTTGTCTTTACCTTAAATTTCCTGCAAGTTAGAGATGACGGCACCACTGCCGCCATGAGGTTCTGGAGCACCTCCGGTGAGAACACCACCTCTTCTCCATTGACCCTCCCCGCACCTAGTCGGGCACTGCCCGGTTCCAGGGTAATGTGGCAGGATCGGGGGGGCCAATGGCACGGCCCTGTAAAAGTAGTTGGAAGAAGGCCCGGCCACCTTTCCTTTTTTCCAAATAATGACCCAACAGCGGTACAGCAATGGGTGCCCCTTCACAAAGTTAGGGATCTTGATTAAGGCACCACCCCCGACAGGTTGGGGGGTGAGGAGAATTCTTGTTCTTCTTGTCTTTCAGATTGTCGACTCACCCTCCTCATCCTGGGTCTCCTTGCTGAGAATGCCGTGACGGAATTACGCTGGGGACTGCTTTCCACCTTCCCGAGACCCATGCCTGTGACTTCTTCGGCACAAGTTTTTCCTCGTTTATTTACAGTTAACAACACCCTTAAGCTCCCTGTTCTGCACCTCAACAACGACACTAGGCCAGTGGAAAGTAACAGGACAATATCACTTAATGGGACGTTATGTTTTCAAATCACACCCACAGTCGATCCGGAACTGTCACCATGTGTCGGGCTGTTTCCTCAAGAGGCTGTGTGGTCTGACCGCCTCAACTTTACAAGCAAGAGGGTGAACGGCTCCCTATTGAGAGGACTTTGGCCGGCCCGCACAATGATTAGAGCGAAAGATAACAGTGGTCTCCTTTGTGGAGAGGGTGGAGGGGAGTGGCGGCCCCAGCCCAGCGCCCAGCCTCGCTGTCGGCCCTCCCGCCACAAGGATTTTTGGCCCTGGACGGAGTGCCAGTCACCCGCAGCTGTCCCTGTGCACCCGTTTTTTACCTTTTCCCCTCCCATCCCTTCTGGTAATGTTACTGCGGGTGTGGCAACCAACTGGACTTGCCAAGATGCTAAACCTCTTATGTCCACTGTTACCTCCGATATAAACTCGCGTCATCTTCATTATGAAGATCCTGGGGTCACTGCAAACCCTTTTGATTTGTGGTTGCTCTGTGGGGAGGGGGGCGCTTGTTTGGATTTGCGCCCCATGGCCATGCTGTTGGGCGGGGTCATGGGGTGGGGAAATGGTACATGGACAGAACTGGACCCCTTCGATTTTAATATGTCAAGGCCAGTCAAGCACGTACAGATATCACCCACGCCTGTCTGTGTTTGGCAACCCTTTCTGTTTTTGGTTTCCAATCGGACAGGACACAATGAGTCCCTTCTCCAATGTAAGAATGACTGCTTTTATTCTTCCTGCTGGAATGCTCAAGCGTTCCCATTGGCAGTTGTCCTCCGCCTCCCACGGTGGGTTCCCTGGACACTTAACATTACCAATTCTGCTTTGCAGTTAAGGCCCAAAAGAGACTTCGGCATTTCTGCTGCCATTATTGCCGCCATTGCTGTTGCTGCCGCTGCGGCTGCTGCAGCAGCCGCCAGTTTGGCTTATGCTGTGCCGACTGCGACGGCGGTTGCCAATCTGAGCGCCTCCGTTACCATGGCCTTGACAGCCCAAGAGGGAATAAATGGGCATCTGTATACCGGAATGATGCTTCTGAATCAGAGGGTGGACCTGATTCAGGAGGAGGTTGATGTCCTCTGGGAGGTAGCCCAAGTTGGGTGTACTCTGCGTATGCCTGGTTTATGTGTTACTCCTGTTTTGTATGAGAACTTTACTAGAGCAGCTAACCTGTCCCGTCAACTTTCCGCTCTCCTCCTAGGCAATTGGTCTGCCGAAAACGAACAACAGATAAGACAATTAAGACTGGCTATTGCATCGGTGAATTCCACCTCTGTCGATCCTGCCGTTCTTTCCGGACTGTCTAAGTGGCTGCATGATGTTACAACCTGGTTCTCACAGTGGGGAGGCTTAACCTCCTCCACCGTGGTGTTTGTTCTTGTGATTATTTTGCTTTTATATTGTGTTTGCAAACTACGGCGCCGTCAGGATGGCTACATGCTTCTGACCCAACAGGCCCTTTTTACCCTCCAAGAGGGGGGAGATCCTCAGGTATGGTTCCAGGCCATGGAGGACGTGTGACACCTGGGGTAAGACGGGGGTGACTCCATGACGGGCAACTCCTCCCTCCTCGGCCGCCTAAGACAGGACCCAGGGTGTCGGTGTCCTACGATGGGTAAGGTTTGAGTGAATCGGAGGTGACCCAAGCCAGAGGCCCCCGCACCGCACGTCAGAGTCCTTGGGACAGGACCCCTGAGTGGTAATGGGATTTTTCCGTGGTCTTTCGGGTAAGAAGCATGGTCACCTGTGTCGCCTGTAGCGAGAAGCTTAGCAGCCTGTACTGCCAATTCTTTTGGCATATAGGATTTTCGTTTGCTTTAAAGAAAAAGGGGGAGTTGATGGGGGAGGGGGAGGGGTTTATGGGCGGTGCCATGGTTGTTTTGAATGAATATGTATAAGCTTGATGGGGTGATCTCCATATAAGGCCATGGGGTGATCACCATATAAGGCCATAAATGTAAGACTGCGATGTGATTGGCTCGGACTCGCTATATATTTTCTTGTGTGAGAGGGCTCTCTCTCTCTCTCCGCCATGTAACTGCTGAAGAATAAACCACCCCGCTTCACTCCTCCGCCTTCTGTCTGGTGTTTGTCCCCGTGAGGGGCCGGTGACGACCGAAGACCCGGGATGGGTAAGTAAGAGGGCCGTAGGGCTAGTCGTCTAAATCTGTTGTGAGGGCAAACGCCCGCAACACTTGTATACATTGCACAAGTGTTGCCTTAGGACACCCAGAGGTTAATTTTGCTCAGGAATGACAGTCTGCCCCCCACAATAAGTATGAATATGTTTATTAAATTTGCTAAATATTAAATTTTTGATATAGAAATGGTCTCATTTGCTCTACAGTAATCCAAAATTTAACCAAATATCCTTTATTTTAGGACCATTACATGCCCCTAGAATCTCTAAACATGCATTTATAGATTCTGTCAATACTGGTTTCAAATATCCAAATGTTCAGTGGCAGCATTAGTTTAATAATTTTTAATTAATTCTGTATATATCATAACTAACGGAGTAGGGACATGCACTCATATAAATGTTTTGTAACTTTAGGAACGTCAAAAGGCAATTCCCTAAATATCTTCCCCAATAGCCTCCAGCTGGGATAGTTGCTCCTTGTACAACAGAAATGTTCATCATCTTAAATCTGTATTTTCATAATTTTCCAACATTCTCATGGTAAAATTTGCTGCTAGATCATTCATGACTTCTGTACAATTACAATTTTGAACAACATAAAGAATAAGATTGTACTGTTAATGCATTTTTTGCTTAATGGGAAAATCTTTCCCATCCATTAATAGGCCCATGTGACCTGTTTAAGTTACATGGAAGCCTAAGTCACATGAGTTTGTGTCACATGAGCCTGGGTCACAAGAGTTGTGATGACTTCTGACCCTGAAGAAGAATACACACACACACACACACACACACACACACACACACACACACACACA
>NW_027186349.1:11160196-11174046 GCF_028583685.1 Petaurus breviceps papuanus
ACACACACACACACACACACACACACACACACACACACACACACACACACACACACACACACACATATATATATATTAGCATTTAGCTTTGGGGCTCACTCATGAGAAGAATGTTCATATGATGTAGCCTGATGAGAGCAGGTATCCATTAAGGAGCCCCCTGGCTTTGAAAACCCAGCTGTTGGTGCTTCTCTCTCTGGTAACTATATATGTATATAATGGTCAGACGGTTGGATCTGTCGGTTGATCTGTGATATATGTATTATTTGGTCAGATGGTTGGAAGCCCTGTCTGTTGTTTGTTTGTTTGTTTGTTTTTTGCTATTATTTCTGCTTGTAATTTCTGTTTGTATTTTCTCTGAAGTTCAGGTTGCCGACTTTTTCCCCTGAACTAAATGATATATATTTGATTAAAGTAAGATTGTTGACCCCTTTTGAGTTGCTTTCCTTAAGAAAAGCAGATCCAAGAACCTGTGCTAGCAGCTGTCTGTCTGCTGGTATTATTGGTCTTACACCCCTACAGCAGCAGCAAGTAGCATTGCTGTTACAAAGATATTGGATGATTTATTCTACATATCCTTATAGATGGACATATTGAATCCTCCTTCAAGCTATAAGTCCTTAAGAGCAGGGACAGTTTCATTCTTTGTATGTGTATACCACGTGCCTAGCAAAGTGTCTGGCACATAATAGGCATTTAAAATTGTTCATTAAGCACTTGATAAGGTGGATAGTAATAGGTGGCAGCATGTTATATACTATGACTTGAATGAGAGAAATGAAATTTAAGATATAAAGAATAGTTATGACTAGAAATGGAGGCGGGATAGTACTATTAACGAGAATTAGAGAATACAGATACACAGACACTGGTACCTCCATGATGCTAAGTGAACAAAAAGGACTCTAGCATATTTGTTTGGTCCTATAAGGTCAATTTATGGGAAATTAGAGAGGATTCACACAAAATTTTTAAAAAGCTCCGATATGCATCAATCAAATAATAGATCTTTCAAACACTTTTGACTGAGCTTGGTAACATATATATGCCTGTAATCCTTGGTTCTAGGGAGCTGGGGCTGGTGGATCCCTTGAACTCAGAAGTTCTGAATTATACTATACTAGGCCAGTCAGGTGTATGTGTTCTAAGTCTGGCATCAAGATGTGGGAAACCACTAAGGTCCATGAGTAGCCACTGCAGTTCCTGCTTGGATGAGATAAGGAGACCCAGTCTCAAAAATAAATTCTTTTGTATTCATTATTTAATAACAAAAACAATCCCGTGAAGTAGATTGTTTTGTTGTTATTATGTTACATCTATTTTATGGATGGGGAAACTAAGGTGTAGAAGGTTTAAATTATTTTCCCGAGGTCACAAAGCCAGTTAGTAATTGAAGAAGTAGAAGTTTGATGTCTTGACTTTGGGGATGCACTATACCCCCTCAGCTGATATAAGTCGACTCAAACACTCAAATGGATCTGGCATCTCATCAGTTTGGAAGCTTTCTCTAATGGTGAAGATAGTAATCCATCCATGTCTTCCTAGGCTGTGCAATGCTAGTCCATGATCTCTCAGAAGTCTGCAGTAGGTGGCCCATTCAAAGTACTCCAGTTCTTCTTTGCTTTCTCCTGACAACACAAGGGTCCCAGGGGAGTAATCAGGCCATCTATTTTGCTTCCTTGGACCTCATGGCAAACTATTGTTTTACTATTATAAAATTTCTTTATACCTTTTATTCTTTTTCTTTTTCAAATTTTTCCATTGGTTATGTGCTGCAGCCTGCTCATGACTACCAGGAGCTTTTCCATTGCTTTTGGATATTAGTATATGGTATTTGGGGACCATTGCATCTCCTAATTCATTGCCATATAGAAACACCAGAGTAATGCTTCTGTTAAAAAGATGTCCATTTGCTTTCATTAATTGGCCTTTGAAATTTCCCGAAAGCAATCCAGTCCACTCTCCTCCCCTGGCTCAATTGCAGACCTACTAAATCATTCTCCCTCTATATTATCTGCCCCAGATGCATGTGCATATGCATATTGTGTATATTTACACACAGATGTGTGTGCATATATGTACATTTATGTAGTGTGTGTGTGTGGAGAGAGAGAGAGACTCTCCAGAGAAGAATATCTAGAGAAGCTCCATCTATCCAAATACATGCTGTAATCTTAGAAATAGACATTATTCATTCACTTGGCCTTGTCTGCGTGGATGTCCAGGTGACATTCCTTTAAATAATTAGAGATATCTTCCACGAGACTCTAATATGTTTAGGTTTGCTGTAAAATATAAATCCAGAAAATGTCATCCAGAAACCTCAAAGCCTTGAGTCAGTTCCACTTCCCACTGCCTTTGCTCCTACTGCTTCACCCCAGTGTTGCTTAAAGAAGGTGGAGAAAATCATGCAACTCTTCCAACAAGGTCCCCTCTAGATTTCTTATTTAGTTTTTTTTATCTTTAACTTTATTTTATTTTATATTTTGAGTTACAAATTCTCTCATTCCCTCACATTCCCTCCCCCAACCACCAAGAAGATGAGAAATATATCAATTATTCATGAAAAATCATGTAAAACATATTTCCACATTGTGAGAAAATTAGACATCAATTTGTACACAGAGTTCATCAGGTCTCTCTGTGGAGGTATATAGGATTTTTTTTTTACCATGAGTCCTTTGGACTTGTCTTAGATCACTGTATTGATCAGAATAACCCAGCCTATTGTTAATCGTCATTACAACATTGCTGTTACTGTACACAATGATTTCCTGGTTCTTCTCACTTCACTTTGCATCAGTTCACATAACTTTTGCAATGCTTTTTCTGAAATCACCCCCTCATCTTTTCTTATAGCATAATAGTACTCCACCACAAACATGCCACAACTTGTTTAACCATTTCCCAATTAATTAGCATCCCTTCAATTTCCAGTTCTTTGCCACCACAAAAAGAGCTAATTTAAATGATTTTGTACAATTAGGTCCTTTTCTTTTTTCTTTGTTCTCTCTGGGATACTGACCTAGTGGTGGTATTAATGGATCAAAGACTATGCATGGTTTTATAGCCCTTGGGGTCTAGTTCCAAATTGTTCTCCAAAGTGGTTGGGTCCACTACAGACATGATATAAAGCCTCAACTGGACCTTTGATGATGCTGAGCAAGCCTTCTTCACATCCCTTATCAATTCATTATCCCATTCTTCACAGTGACTCTCTGAAATGTTTTCATCATCTCTCTTAGTTCTCCCATTGTTCCCCTTCTCCCTACCCTCTCACTCAAGAACCCTTGCTCATAATTTATGGGTGGAAATGAGCTTTCATTTTCATATTTTCATATTCACCAAAGAGCTCCTTCTTCTCCCCTCTTCATCTCATATCACTTAGATGTCTACTGCCATTATCTCCTCTTTCACCCTGTCTCACATAAATAGACAGCCCTACTCCTTACCAAGGCAAACCCTCGACATGCACAAGCAGTATCATTCTATCCTAGCTTTCACCAAGAGATTGCAGCTTCTGTGATAGACTTATCTCCTGTCATCCTCATCTTTCCTTGTTCACTCACTCCTACTCTGTTGCATGAAAACATGCCAATATCCTATACTGTTAGTGTATTTTTGGCCCGTGTGACCTGCTTGAATCATGTGGAAGCCTGAGTCACATGAGTCTGTGGTGGGAGGAAGATGCTGAATGGCTGGCGCAGGAAGGGTGGAGGAGAGCTCAGAGAAAGTTGGTCAGAGCAGTTAGAGCTGAGGGAGGGAAGAAGCAGGCAGCGAGCTGTGAGTGTTCATTTGTGGGAAGGCCCTAGCAGGGGGAAGGCTTGCTCCAGTTTTCCAATGGAATACAGGAGGTGGATGAATAACCAAGAAGGGAGTGTTTAGAGGAGGAGTGTACTGAGAACCATCAGTTAGTTCTGAGGCAAGACATAAAAATACTGGGGAAGACAAAAGACAAATGCTAATTACTCACGTACCCTGTGCCAGCATAGACTTAAAGATAGACACTTGCTCAAGCACCACAAGAAAGAAAGGTCTTTATGGTCCCTTCCACCTCACCCAACTCTGTTCCTTCCCCACCCCCAAGAGTTATGGCACCTTTGGGTTGTGTTCAAAAGAAGTATTAGGAACATTGTGTTTTAATTTTTAAAAAAAAATCTAACACCTTCAGGGAATTTACCCCTGGAATCAAATTCAAAAGCTAATTCCCCCAAGAAAGATATTGAATATCATCTTCTCTAGAAGAGCCGAACCACAGAGATTAGATATTAAGTTGAGTAGCTGGGTTGGAGGAGAGAAGTTCTACTAGCTGCAAAAACCTTAAAAGTGCTTAGAGAGTTCATCACTATATGTGAATGACAAAGACAAACATCCTCACTTAAAAAGGTTCCCCAGAGCCAGTCCTGTGGAATTTTTTTTAACCTGATATTTCTTAATCTGATATCTAAGCATTGAAACAAGGTTTCACATTAAGATGATAGCATTTTTGCAAATAAGAACACAGAGACTGTCAAAGCCCCAAACAAGCAGACTCTGATTTATAAGCTAGCATTTTACTCTAAAATCCAACCGCCCCTTGAATGCAGACAAACTGACATTTCTGTGAGTGTGTGTTTATAATAGCACTAAACAACTTATTGGGAACAATGATCAGATTTCATGACAAACCCCTTTTGGGTTAGTCATCATAATGGCAAATGAGTCTTATTCCAAGAATTTGAAGTTTTCCTTTAGTGTTCTCTGAATGTGTATCTACTTTCTTCCAAAACTTCAAGCTAAATCATGTCAGCCATCTTTTGAGTTATTGAGGAGGTAAAAAATAAACATTTCACTTCAGAAATGAATTCTGACTTTTGGCCAGTTAAATAATTGAAAATAAGTTTGGAATCCTAAACTTGGAACTTGGAAGGAAGGTGGAGTGCTCACTGGAAAGGAAATCAGCTCAAATTTGACCTAAACTGGGCATTGTCTCAAGTTTAAAAGGGCGTAAATGAAAGAACTACTTTGAAAGCATGAGGAGACTTTCAGGGACACTGAGATAGGTTGTTGGTTTGTTTGGGGTTTTGTTTTTTTGAGCAAAAGTCAAACTCTAAGTTATAAGGCAATTAATAGCTAGGAAAATTTCTTAAGGAAGGCCAGCAAGTGCTTGATTTCAGTATAAAACTATATAGTCTCCTAGTGACTCTACCATATCAAGGGCTAGCCCCTGGAATAGTCTTAAATGAAAATCAGAAAATCTCAGTGTTGGGGTGACCAGGCAGCACAGCGAGTAAGAGCACTGGCCCCAGTGTCGGGATGACCTGAGGATCAGATACTTATTACCACACCCAGAAGTAACTGGCCATGTAACCTTGAGCAAGTTACTTAACCCCAATTGCTTAAAAAAAAGAAAAAGAAAATCTCAGTGTTGGGAAGCACTTTGGAGATCCCTGAATTCAATGATTCCATCTAACAAATGAAGAAATCAAAATCCAGAGAACTCCTTGAAGGCAGAAACTTTTTTCAAATATGTGTATGTAGACAGACAGATAGATATGTGTAGATATAATAGTGTAGACAGATAAGTAGATATGTGTGTATGTACACACACATATACACATACTCAAACATATACTTGTACACGTATACACATGTATATATACCCCTTTACATATAGAATTTATATATATATACATATATATATCAATATATAAATAAAAAGAAATGAGAAAGAAAATATCTATAATGCCCTGCCCAAAGTAGGTACTTAGTAAATTCTCATTACATAGTATTAGGCTGGATTGCCCCAAGTCACACAGTAAATTAGTAATAATAATAGCTATCATTTATATAGCATCTACTATGGTACTGTGCTAAGCATTTCACAAGTATCATTTTATTTGATCCTCACAACAACCCTGGTAGGTATTATTGTCATACTCTTTTTATAGAGGAGGAAATTAAGGTAAACAGAGATTAAGTGACTTTTCCAAGGTCACAACACTAGTATCTGAGTCAGATTTGGATTCCGATCTTCCTGATTTCAGGTTCACCTGACCATACTACCTCCTTGCCTCTATGAATGAGGCAGTGACGAAATATAGACAAAAAATCCGATCCATACCATTCTGTCTGGGTAGTCTATATCAAGTGAAGATACACCTTGAGGCGGGCCCTAAAACATTCTGTGAAAGCTACCTCAGAGACCCCTAGGAAGTAGTTGGAACTGAGAAGCACATTCTAGTATTCCTATAGTTCTAATCCAGATCTCCCAAGCAACAACACCTCAAGGAAGATTGCTTGACAAGATAAAGTTCCATGGCTAAAAGTCAGGCTTCAATAAATCTCCTATCTGTACCACCATCCCCCTTCATTTCTGGGAAAATTGCCAGACTAAAATTTTGTTATGTTCCTGAAAACACTATGCATTTTAATGGTGTCCTTGCGACAAACTAGAATAAGCAAGCTGGATGCCCTGAGGCTTACCCTGAATGAAACCATGTCCCCAAGGATCTGACCTGAAGCCTACCATTTCCTATGTATCTGCCACAAAGTTACTCTTCATTCTAATTTTCTTTCCTGACAGAAGAGAGGTGAAATACTCTGGAGGATTCTTCTGTGATGCAGAGGGGAAAAGACAAGGAGTTGAGGTGAAACTCAGTCCCCCTTTTCTGCCCACAGCATTAATGTATGTTTGCAAATGTATGCTAACTGGCCTCTGGGGCAGTACCATACTTATGGGCCAGTCTCCCCGGTTTCAGGAGAGCTTAAACGTCTCACTTAACTCAATTTATTATCCAGTTTTTCCTTTAAAAAAACAATTGTAGGAGTGGTTGGGTGAGATAAATGAAGAAATAGTCTCATCAACATCATCATCATGGCTAGTATATATATATATATATATATATATATATATATATATATATATATATATATATATATATATATATATATATATAAAACACTTTAAGATTTGCAAAGTACTTTAAATGTTAAGTTACTTGACTCATGATGGTTAAAATAGAGAATTCAAGCAATCATAAATATACCCCCATAAGAAATTATAGTTTATGACAACATAGGTGGTGGGTATTATAATGAATAGCACTGTGAATACTGCTAAAGGCAGGCATTCAATTCAATTCAATTTAGTTCAATTCAACAATCATTTATCAGATCCTTACTAGGAGCCAGGTTCTATGCCAGGCTCCTTGGGATGTAAAGACTAAAAATGAAACAGTCTCTGCCCTCAAGGTACTTACATTATATTGACATGGTGGATTTCAGCATTTTAATGTCTGCTGTGGTCACTTCCAATTCGTCAATACAAAGCTGGTAAAAGAAGGAATACAGGCAATGTCATTCATATACTAGGATGTATTGTGACATGCAGCTAGCTTCTCCAAGGTCATGAAATCCTTTGACCCTTCTAGAAATACTCTACTATCTCCTTAAAAATGTATTGCTATTCAGAATTTTCCTAGCCTAAGGGGGAAATATGTCATGGTAAGAAGGAGAGACAGACTAACATACAAAAGTACCAGAGTGACACCAAGCTAGATGCAGAAAAAATCACAGAATTTAGAACTAGAATCTTAGAGATCACCTAGTGAGGGGTTCTTAGCCTTTTTTTGTAACATGGACCCTTTTGGCAATCTAGTGAACCCCACAGAATCCCTTCACAGCATAATGTTTTTAAAAGCATAAGATAAAATATGTAGGATTATAAAAGTAATCATTTATACTTACAGTTTCGTGTACAACCATTTTTTTCAATTCTACTATGTTATGCATGTTTATTTTTTAAGTTCAGAATTAAATATTTTTTAAAATAAAGTTATCAAAATATGTAATTTTAAATAAATTCACAGCACTCAAGTTAAGAATCTTTGATCTAATCTAACTCCTGCCCCCCTCTTCCAAAGATGAAGAAACTGCAGTCAAGAAAGACTAAATATTTTGTCTAAGGTCCAACCAATAATTAGAAAAACTCAAATAACAAGTGGCAGAACAAAAATTTGAACCCAGATCCTTTGACTGCAAATCCAGTGATTCCACTGTTTTGTTTTGTGGTTTTTTTCCCTTATCAGGAGCAAATATAGCCCAATGCATACCTGCAGTTTATAAGGAAATTCAAAAATTAGAAAAGATTTCATCTCTAGAAAAGGCCCATGGATCAAGCTTTGGAAGGGACCTGTAGGGCCAAGACTCCCCTTCATTTTAGAGATGAGGAAATTGAAGCTGAGGAAGATCTGGTGACTTACTCAAAGTCACATAGGCAGTAAGCACAAGAAATGGGATTTGAACCCAGTTCTTCCAGGACAAATGATTTTCCCATTGTAGAAAGGGTAGGTGTGAAAGCTGAAAAACTCTTTAATTTATTGGAAGGAGCCCTGGATTTAAAGTAAGGAGATCAAGGTTCAAGTTCTGACTGCCATTCATTAGCTATATGGTCTTGGGCAAGTCATTTTACCCCCTATGAGTCTGTTACCTCATTTATAAAATGGATACACTGATACTTATACTCCCTTGCTTATTAAGTGGTTGAAAAAATCAAATTAAATGCCATATGAATATTAGCCATTTCATGGAGATGATTATATGGTTTCTCAGTGATGTAAACCATGTTTGTCATCTGAAGACCAGCCTAGATGAATTCAGAGAAGTTTATCACTAGACCGATGACAGAATTCACTATTTAAAGAATTCATGGAAATTATTCCTAAGGTATAAAAGATTTTGATCTGCATCAGTGAAATGGGTAAAGTGTCCATGGTAACAAAATTGTAAATGCTTTGAATATTTTTCCTATTTGTCTGGAATTTGAGTGTGGAAAACTCAGTATGGTTAATCAACAGGTTGAAGTCATTTAAGACTCTTTGAAAGAAATAAAAGAGATAATCTCACTCAATGATCTTCTAATCATAAACATCAGACAAAGTATAAAACAGGAAGATTTACACTTACCAAAGGGGTTCATCACTATGATAGAAGAGATCTAGCACAGACATCAAGTTGAAAGGCTTTCTGTGGATAATTAAGAATTTCCAGATTTCTGGTTTGCAGATGATAATGTGTCGATTGCATCTGACTCTGGAACATTGTAGAGCTCACAATAAGAGATTGTTGACCACAATAAAAAGTTGATCTGACCATCCCCATAAGAAAAGCAAAGTAGATGAAGAATGTTGATTGTACTTGGATGAATAAGCTGTAAAGTATATTGGATACACAGTACAAAGGACAATGATGGATAAGTATTTGAAGAGGAAAAAGAGAGCAGGCTATATTAATTTAAGGAAATGGCAAAGCAACTTTAATGTGACCAAGCTTTCCCCAGAAACAAAGGTCCACCTTTTTAAAATTATTATTATATAAGTGTTGCTGCATGACGAGACAGGAAATTCAATAGCTTTCTAAGAACTGAAAGTTAATATTACCCAGAAGACAACAGAAGGTACGTGGTGGATACATCAGGCTGTAACATATAATCAATAATGTACTTCAAATAAGAGGCATAGAAAACATCATCAGAGAAATGTATAATTGAAAGAGAATATGAACTGGTCATTTGGCAAATGTGAGGGATGACAGGTAGGCTATCCTTGGAATGTCAGGAGAAAAATGAGGAAGGCCTCCAGCACATGGGGTGGATCCCTTGTGAGGAAAAGCACAAGAGGGCATGGGCAAGAGGGATGGAGTATACAGATGTGGAAGGATTGAAATCTGCGTCACAATAAAGGGATACTGTGGTTACTCAAATGGTTGAGTATTGGGTTAATCATTATTAGTGTATTTACTTGGCTTCTAGTTATTCGAGTTTACTAAATAAATTCAACTAAAGGAGATGACTATAGTATAATATTTGATAGAATAGAGTAATATGAGACACAATTCATTTAATAAGTGCCTGCTGTGTTCAAGGTTCTAGAGATTAAAAAAAAAAGAAAAATTGATCCTTCCCTGATCTCAATAAGCTTACATTCTACTGGCAGAATGATACAAAACATTCCCAGGTAAATACAATCAAAATAGAATGTGATGGGGGCTAAGGGAAGATCTAGGCAAAATGTTCTAGAACTATATGATTCAACACATTTTCAGCTGTGGTCATCCAAGTAAGCAATTATTTGTCTTCTCTACTCTTTGAAATACAAATTATCCCCTTAGAAATTAATAGCTTTTCAAGTATCCTCATCAAGCCTTCAATCAGATTTTAATTGAGTTAGCCACAGCAGTCCCTAGATGAGGAATTATTCTAAGGGTTAGAGCAATGTGACCTGAGCAATATTCTGCCACAGGAGGGCCTGCCCAGGGATGGATAAAATCAAGCTGAGAATCAGAGAGTCTCAGCACCAAAGCCTTGCACCTCTGCCTTATTTAACACTCACTGTGAATAGATTTTAAAATATATGTGTGTGTTTATTATTCAACCTGCAAGGACAGGGACTCTTTTTGCCTTTTTTTCTTTAGTATTTAGCACAGTGTTTGGAACACTGTAGGTGCTTAATAATATTTATTTACTTGACTTGATTTTATGTTTTCAAATAGTTCCAGTAGCTAGGTGACATGGTATTAGATTTGTAGTAAGAAAGATCTAAGTTTGAATCCTACATCAGATACTCATTAGCTTTGTAAGCTTGGGTAAATCACAAAACTCTCCCTGATCCACTTTCCTCTTCTGTAAAACGGGAATAATAATAGTACCTGCCTTATAGAGTTGTTGTAAGAATCAATTAAGCTGGTATAATGATCTCATCAAAAATTTATTGAATTAATAAAAATAGTTTAAAAATTAAGAATAGAAAAAGATAATTTTCAAATAGGAAATAGAGATCTAAAATATTCTCATAGGTCTATATATATGCATTATATATGAAAGTATTATTTTCAAATATATACTTTCATCCTATTATCACCAAGAAACTCAAGTCAGATTATTTAAAGGCTTAACCTTCCTAGACTTCACTCCAGGGGCTCATAACCTCAACAAATACAGTATTCTTTCCACTGTAGCATCCTACCTCAATAATTGAAGCCCCAACAATGATCAATTAATCAATCCACAAGCACTTCTTAAGTATTTCCTGTGTGAGGTATCTGTTAAATGTTGAAGATACACACACATATGAGAAAGAAAATCAGTCCTTAATTCTAAGGAACTTACTTTCTAATGGATGAAAGTAAAATAAAGAGGAGAAAAAAGGTAAGGGAGGATTTGCAAGGTTCTTGGTTTCAAAGTGGCCAGAGGTCGGGGAGGCTAAGTGGCACAATGAATAGAGCACTGGCCCTGGAGTCAGGAGGACCTGACTTCAAATCCGGCCTCAGACACTTAACTAGCCGTGTGACCTTGGGCAAGTCACTTAACCCCAATTGCCCTGCCCTCCTTCCTCCAGAAAGAAAAAAAAAGTAGCCAGAGGTGATAAAGAAGCATGTTTCTGGGCCAGATAAAGTAAAAGTTCCTGTATTAGATCTCAGAGTCCCTGGGTGAGTGAGGGAAGGGGGGAAATCCAAGATATGATAGGGAGCTTGGGGGGTGATTAAGAGGGTGATTCAAGTGTAGGTAACATAGTATCCTGGATTTTCACACATAATTATATATTTTTAATATAAAATATGACTTTGTCTAACTTCCTTTACCTATCTTGGCTTTTAATTTTTTTTCTTTTCTAACATCTGCTCTGAATCATTTAATTTATTGAAAGAGAATAGGCTGAAGGAGTGCCTCTTCTTTACATGGAATTAATCATTTTGATTTTTTTTTTGTTTTTTCTACTGGAAAGATTAAAAAAATGTTTTACATTATTTTCACTCCATGTAGTTTATATTTATATTTGTGCTTTATGTAATTCTAAAATCTTTCATATTTGTTCTCTCTTACTTTGGGGAAAAGAAAAGCTTTTTTTGGCTTTTTTCAGCACAGGATTAAAACTTTTGTAAAACTGAGGTACTATGGGGCAGAGTCAAGATGGCGGAGTAGAAGCAGGACCTCCCTGCTGCTCCGGCTTCCACCTTCCCCAATCCATGTAAAAAGGGGACTCTAAACTAACTTTGGAGCTGCAGAACCCACAAAATGACACAGAGAAGCTAACCTCCCGCTGAGGACAGCCCAGCAGGCTGGCAGGAATCGGCCAGCGCAGGGCTCTGGGAGCCAAGCCCAGCCCCACACCTAGGCTTTAGCCCCAGGGCAGGCCTGACCAGCCCCCAGCTGAGGGACCCCAGATCAGCAGCAGTTGTGGCCGTTTCCAGATTTATCAAAACATAGATGCGAAGGACAAAGTGAGAGGTCAGTGCAGTCTGGACTTTGGGACCCAGTAAGTGGGAGTGCATGGCTTTTGCCCTTGGGGCAAGAAGCTGCTGAGCCACTGAGCCGCTGACACACAGCCAGCCCCACCTGGCAGCTTCAGCTCCTGGCCTGCACAGTGTAGGGGGACCACGCACCAGTCTGAGGGGTAATTGCTCTTGCTTTAACATGATTGGATCTAGATTGCAGTCTATCCTGGGGTCTGTGTCCAGCTTGCCAGAGCATGTGGAGACCTCAGAGAGGGCACCCATCTAATACCTTCAGCAGCTGAGAAAACACCAGCATTTTGGACAAAAGTTCCTCTATCTGGTGGCAGAGTCCTACTGTGGCAAAAAGCCCAGGGGTCCAGTGACTGAAGGGAGACATGACCAGGCAAAGGAAACAAAGCAGACAGAAGATTCCAACATTAGACTCCTGTTTTGGGGACAAAAAGGAGCAAAGCATGGAACAGGAGGAAAACAGTGAAGTCAGAACTCCTGCACCAAAAGCTTCTAAGGAAAATACAAGCTGGTTACAGGCCATAGAGGACCTTAAGAAGCAGATAAGAGAAGGGGAGGAAAAATTGGGAAGAGAAATGAGAACAATGCAAGAAAATTAAGAAATGAGAGTCAACAGCCTGACTGAGGAAAATCACAGCTTAAAAAATAGACTAACTCAAATGGAAAAAGAGGTTCAAAAAGGCAATGAGGAGAAGAATGCCTTAAAAAGCCAAATTTGCCAGATGGAAAAAGAATCTCAAAAGCTCAACGAGGAGAATCATTGCTTCAGAATTAGATTGGAGCAAATGGAAGCTAATGACTTTATGAGAAATCAAGATGCTGTTAAACAGATCCAAATAAATGAAAGAAGAGAAAGCAATGTGAAATATCTCATGGGAAAAACCACTGACCTGGAAAATCGATCCAGGAGAGATAATTTAAAAATTATTGGACTACCTGAAAGCCATGATCAAAGTAAGAACCTAGAAATCATCCTCCAGGAAGTTCTCAAAGAAAACTGCCCTGATATTTTAGAACCAGAGGGAAAAATAGAGGTTGAAAGAATCCACCGATCACCTCCTGAAAAAGATCCCAAAAAGAAAACTCCTAGGAATATTATAGCCAGGTTCTGGAATTCCCAGATTAAGGAGAGAATATTACAAGCAGCCAGGAAGAAACAATTTGAATATTGTGGAAACACGATCAGGGTAACCCAGGATCTGTCAGCTTCTACACTGAGGGATCAAAGGGCTTGGCATATGATATTCTGGAGGTCAAAGGAGCTGGGATTAAAACCAAGAGTCACCTACCCAGAAAAACTGAGTATCATGTTTCATGGGAAAATATGGTCATTCAGTGGAATATAGGACTTTCAAGCATTCTTGTTGAAAAAATCAGAGTTGAATAGAAAATTTGACAGTCAGATACAAGAAGCAAGAGAAGCATGAGAAGGTAAACAGGGAAAAGAAATGATAAGGAACTTGTCAAAGTTGAACTATTAACATTCCTACATGGAAAAACAATAATTGTAACTTATGAAACTTTTCTCAGTAGTTGAAGGGAATAGAAATATATATATATATATATAT
>NW_027186349.1:11174146-11195467 GCF_028583685.1 Petaurus breviceps papuanus
TTAACAGGAAGGGATGATACTTAAAAGGTGAAATTAAGAGGTGAGAGAGGAATATAATGAGAGGAGATGGGGAGAGAGAGATTGGGGTAAACTATCTCATATAGAAGAGGAGAGGGAAAATGGTTACAATGGAGGGGAAGAATAGGAAAGCAAAAGGGAATGGGTCAACCTTATTCCCATTGAATTTGGTTTGAGGAGAGAATCAAATACACACTAAATAGGGTATCTCACCCTCTAGGAGAGTAGGGGGGAAGGGGATGGGAGGGGAGATGATGGAAGGGAGGGCAGGCTGGGGGGGAGGGATGTTGGGAGCACACACTTTTAAAAAGGTATGGGATCAAAGCAGAGAATAGAACAAGTGGGAGGTGGGATAGGAAGGAGGGAAATATAGTCAGTCTTTTACAATATATCTACTATGTTATTGTTTTGCATTAGCCATACATGTACAACCTATACTGAACTGCTTATCTTCCCAGAAAGGGTGGATGACAAGGCAGGAATGGAATGAATCTGGAATTTAAAGTTTTAAAATAAAATATTCAAATAAATATATATATATATTATTAATACTATTTTACATGTAATTGGAAAATAAGATAGATATACAGGCACTGGGGCATAGAGATCCACTGGAAATGTCAAAAGGGGTATGGGAGAAAATATGGGAGGGAACAGATTGGAGGAGGGGATATCCTGTGGGACTGCTATTTTGGGGCAGTTGATAAGGAAAAAACGGGGAGAAAATTTATAACTCAAAATCTGGTAGAAATGAATGATGTAAATCAGAAGTTAATAAAGCATTCGAAAAAAAATAAATTCACCATCACATAAACAAAAAAAAAAAGAAAAAGGATAAAAAACTGAGGTGCTACTAAGAAAGGACAATTGATGAAAATCAAATGAGATCCAAGTGTAAGACAAGTGCTGGTGCCTGTTTTCCCCTGATCATGAGAATAGCCAACCACACCGAACTCCATTCTTGGATGCAATGGCCATAAGTGCTTGGGTGTGCCACCAATTAATTAAAAACTCAGCAAGGGAGATAGAGATGGTATTGTCTGCCATGTATACGATGCAAAGATTCATGGGAATCTCTTTGAAGAGATCCCGGGTTATGCCTCAGAAGCACTTTCCTATAGGATCTGCTTAAATCCTCCATCTATGCATTCCTATCCAAGTAACCTACTAGATACATGGAATCTTCCTGGCTACTTCCCTAATCACTTCTGTCCACCTAGGCTGAAGACACAGGTGGTGCTATCTTCCACCTGTGGTATGCTCAGCTTAAATGACTCATTTGAAACACTGACTTTGGTTTACTATAAAGCTTCCCTGGGTTATTGTAGCGACCACCTCCTCCTAACAGATAAAAGAGGGAAGAGGCTCCCTCCTTGTTACTCCCTTACATGAGGCTCCCCACCCTCCCCTGAAAACAGCCTCAACTCCAAAGCACCCATGTAACCCCCAATCTTGTTCCTTTTCAATAGAGCATTTATTTTCCAGTGTCATTCATCAGTCATAGGTTCCATCCCAAGAAATCACAGTAATAACTAGGGGCAAAATTTTTCTCTTTTCATTAGATTATATTGCCTACTTTGCTTATTGTTTATTGCATAAGCTTTGTGCACTTGTTTATAAACAATAAGGACCATGGGTTTAATTCCTTACTTTTTTCCTCTGTTATCTAACATGGTAGATTTAGGCAATTTTATCCCATCTCCTTCCTTTTCAGTTAAAAGTCCTTTGGATTAGTCAGTCAGTAAGTCAACCAGTACTTATTAAGCTCCTTCTGTGGTTCCAGACACTGTGCTAAACACAACTACATACACATTTAGTTTAACCAGCACTTGCTTGGTGCATTCCAACTCTGGTCAAGAGCCCATCATACCAATACTTTAAGCTCTGATACAGAAATTAAAATTCCATTATCACATGCCAGTTTTTTTTAACCAACTCTTCACTTCCCAAATTTGCCCTTTTCTACAGCACTCATCTTAATGACAATAATGATGAATACATATCCACGATGTGTTTGTGTTTGTATGCATGTTTGTCTGTGTGCATGTGTTTGTGTGCAAAATATAAGTTCTTCAGTTTCTTATCCAACATGATTTCAGCTCCTTAGCAATTCTATATCCCTTCTGATAGGAGCATTAGTTTGTACCATCATCAGAAGTATTTGTGTTCTGTTGGTATGGTGGCACCATGGTAAAGGGTGGCAGTTTGGTTGATAGGAATGATCACATTTGAATTCAGGGCATCTGGGGTCAGTCCTTGAATAGACTACCACCTGGGTGATCTTCCATGTGTCACTTACCTTCTATGGGCTCCTTTCCACATCTGTCAGTTGAGGGTATTGAAATACATGTATCACCTTTGAAATCCTTCCTAGCTCTAAATCTATGTTCCTATGACCTCCACGTGAATTAATAGGCACTGAAGTTGAACTTTTTGAAAGGTGTGTGTATATATAGATACATAAAAACATGGAGATAGATATATATAGAGATGATCTAGATAGAGATCAATATATAGATGATAGAAATGAAAGAGAAAGAGAGAGCGATTGCTGAAGACAGAGATTAAGGTAGAAGTAGAGGTAGAGACAGATACAGGTATAGATATAGCTAGGGATATTGATATGGAAATGGAGGTGGACATAAAGATTCAGAGAAATATAGATATCAATGTAGATATATATAGCTATGTATTATGTAGGTATTAATATTAGTTACACATATAATTTTATCTTTACACAGAAGAGATATGCATTTGTAACAGCAATGCTACTTGTAGCTGCTATGGGGGTGTAAGACTGATAACACCAACACACAGGAGGGCTGCTAGAACAGGTTCTTTGACCTGCTTTTCTAAAGGAAAGCAACTCAAAGGGGGTCAACAATCTTACTTTAATCAAACATATATATCATTTAGTTCAGGGGAAAAAGTCCACACCCTGAACTTCAGAGAAAATACAAACAGAAATTACAAGCAGAAATAATAGCATAAAGACTTAACAGACAGGGCTTCTAATTGTCTGACCAAATAATACATATATCACAGATCAACAGACAGATCCAGCTGTCTAACCATTACATACATACATAGTTACCAGAGAGAGAAGCACCAACAGATGGGTTTTTAAAGCCAGGGTGCTCCTTAACAGCTACCCAGAGTCTCATCAGGCTACATCACATGAACATTCTTCCCATGAGTGAGCCCCAAAGCAAAATGCTAACCTCAGAGTATATATACACTTTTTCAGGGTCAGAGGTCATCACAACCCTCGTGACCCACTGCCTAATTACAAAGTAACAAAAGGTGTAGGCCTTCCTGAAAAACAAGCCTCCACTAATCAAGCTTCTCTTGTTGGGCTCCACATGAGGCCTATTAATGGGCGGGAAGATCTTCAACTCCCATTAACATTACAACATTTATATAAATATGCATATACACATATATGTTTAACTATATAAAGACTCTTCACCACCATTTTGGTTTGTTTTCATGTTTACTCCCTGGGAATCTTGAAGAACATAGGTGTTAACACTCAATTGCTAGATCCAGGAAGTATGAAAATTTCAGTTTCCCATGACTGTGTCTCTCTAAGCCACTTGTCCAGAATAATGAAAAGACGATTCTAGTTTGTTTTTTTTTTTTAGTTGAACTAGTAAGCTTCTGAGGTTCCTTCCAACTGAGGGATTCTGTGATTCTTTGGTATCATGCATATTATATTCACAACTGATTTCTTGAGACAAATTGGGCATTTAATTCTCCCAATGGGACCTTTCCAGGACAGCAGGGCAAAGTAATTCAACACAGGACAATCCTATACATACTGATGCCTAAGAATCCTAGCTTTTGTTTTTTTTTTTTTTTAGTGTGTTGTAAAACAACAAAATTTGCTTACTTATTCAGTAATATTTCATCCTATTTTCCTTGTAACTCTTCATGCTTCAGGTCATAAAATGATTGGTTCTGCCTATGTAAAATAATAACCCTGAAATGTCCTTATTATTTAGTTTATGCATCCATGAATGTAGATCCTTGGACTGAGGAACTTCTTTTTGTGCCAATAGCATCTTAGTCAGTCTCATCTCCTGCTACAGCAATGAGAATATTGTTTTTTTGTAATGTTCTCTTCATTCCTCCTTAAAAAAAAAAAAAAACTTGTACTTCCCATTGCCTTCACAGTAATGCATACTCAAAATTTCCTAAGGGTTTATAAAATAAAGTTCTCATAGGCAGGGACTGGTCCTTGCTGTACAGTGCCCTAGCACAGTGGTCTATCTGGATGTTATTTGCTGATGAGTTAGTGGAAATCTGATTATTCTTTTCATAATCTAAATTATATTCAGGGAAAATAATAAGTCCCCACTCTAGAAGCTGTGTTGAGGCACCCTTATGAGCAAAAGATGTGGAACTTGAGGTTCTATTGAGGAGGTGATTAACTTAGAGAAAAGACAAATGCCTGAAGTGAAACACTTGGAGAAGAAACTTCCAAGGAGACAGTAAATGAGCTGATCTAAGAAACAAGGGAACTGATCCTTTGTGCCAGAAAAATCCATTTTATGCTGCTATGAGGAAAATGCTAAAGGAGGCTCAAAAAGCTGAAAGCTGATTTCCCCTGAAGCACAGATTATAAAATCAAAGCCAAAATCCTTTCAGCAAGATTATTAAGTGTTACTCATGGCATTCTCTGGGAAGATCTAGTGTCACAAGGAACCCAGGAACACGGTTACGAGATAATCTCTGTTGTCTCCAAATGCATTTGAGTTACAGCCAGTGAAAGGAGGGGTTCTGCCTAACCGTAGCCCAAAGGATGAAGACCCGACAAACTGGGAATAGCTGCATGATGAGAGACAAATCATGTCATGCCAATGTGGTGGTGAGATAAATAAAAAACAAGCTGAAAGTCAAGATTTCACTGAGAAAAGAACTATTTTCTCTAAGTTGAATGCCATTGATAAGAAGATACAAGGGGATGATTTGGTAACGTGTACCAGACTGCAAGCCAGGAGACCTGGACTTGGTCTTGGGCCATGGCTAGTATTCTGTTCATGACTATATTCCACTTGACCTCATTTTCTTCATGTATAAAGTGAAAAGATTGTACTACAAGATTCCTAAGGTCACTTTAAACTTGAACCATCTATGAAATTATTGCTCTATGACTTTTGATCTTAAAATATAGCTTTTGAGGTCAATGGTTAGGAAAATGGGGGAAGGACAGGAGAGAGAGATTTTCTCCCTTCTACACCATTATACCTAGTGGGAGAATTTGGATAGAGACTGGATTTATGATTTCATTGGCAAAGGATATTTCCAGATAAAGGAACACTTCCTGCCAATGCAGATCAGACTTTTATCTACAACATATAGTCTTAGAGCCTTGCCTAGGGCACCAAGGAGTTAAATGAGACAGTAAATATTAATTAAATTGGATTAGGAGCCAATGGAGTATGCTGTATTTGGAATCAGAAAATCTGGTTGAATTCAAGAATTGATTCTGCCATTAGCTAGCTATGTGACCTAGGGAAAGTCACAGTCTCTTTGTGACTTAGTCTCTTCGTGTGAATATATGGGAGTCAATAGATAACAACTGTGGCAGCCAAACAACAGTGGATAGAGCACTTGGGTCTGGGGTCAGGAAGATCTGAGTTCAAATTTGACCTCAGAATCTTACTAGCTGTGTGACCCTGGGTGAGTCACTTAACCTTTGTTTGCCTTAATCCACCAAAGGAGATGGCAAACCACTCTAGTATCTTTGCCAAGAAAAACTCATGGACAGTACTGGTGTGCTATACAGGATCACAAAGATTTGGACATGACTAACAACTGAACAAGATAACACCTAACATTCCTTACCATTCTAAATCTATAATCCTAAGATTTATTCAACAAGTCATAAGCAGATTCCAGTCAAAGACCTCTCACTATATTTTGATGCAGTTTTAGAATGAGATGTGAAAGCATAATATAATAGAAAGAACACTGTACTAGGAGCCAGGATCTCTGGGTTCTAGTCTTGGCTCTGCCGCAGCTTTTTATGTGACCTTTGGCAATTCACTCAATCTCTGTGGGCTCCACTTTCCTCATCTGTAAAATGAGAAGATTGGACTTTATGGTCTTTAAGTTTCCTTTGAGCTCTAAAATGCTATGATTTTTCAGCAAAGTCTTGAGTTTCAAAGTTGGATGACTTTCTGACTCCTTATTCACCTGAGA
Organism: Petaurus breviceps papuanus; assembly: GCF_028583685.1. Classification (NCBI taxonomy): domain Eukaryota; kingdom Metazoa; phylum Chordata; class Mammalia; order Diprotodontia; family Petauridae; genus Petaurus; species Petaurus breviceps. The sequence continues at coordinate 11,180,372 of NW_027186349.1, forward strand.
AAGAGAATATTTACTGACTCTCCAACAAGAGAGTAATATTTCCTAGGGAAGAAAACAAATTGAGTTATTACTATGGAAGCAAGAAAATTCCTTGCCTTCTAGAAGAGGTTCATACGTCTTAAAGATAAATGGACAGAAATTACGAAAGATGGCGTGCTCTGGATCCAAAGCCAGAAGTTTCGGCTTAGATTACTGGTTCTGCTACTGAGATTCGTTTTCTCTAGTGGTAAATTGGAGATCATGATATTTACACTATCTGATTCACAGGCTTGTCATAAGGATCAAATGAGATATTGAGTACAAAGGTCTTTGTAAACTGTAAAGCGTTATACCCATCAAAGCATTTGTTGTTGCTCAGTCATTTTCAGTTATGCCCAATTCTTCATGACCTCATTTGGGATTTTCTTCCCAAAAATACTAGGATGGTTTGCTGTTTCCTTCTTCAGTTATTTTACAGATGAAGAAACTGAGGCGAATGAAGTTAAGTGACTTGCCAAGGGTCACACAGCTAATAAGTGTCTATGGTCAGATTTGAACTAGTAAGCTGAGTCTTCCTGGCTCTAGGCCTGGCACTCTGTCTGTGTTATCTAGCTAACTGTGCAAACCATTATGTCAATCAGTCAATTAATATTTATTAAATATCTAGTGTGTGACAAATCCTGGGCTATAGTCCAGGGATATAAATCAAAAGAATGAAATAAATGCCTACTCTCAAGTAGCTTATATTCTAACATATACATATATATGCCAAATAACCACAAAGAAATCAAATAACAAATAAAGTAAAGGTAGTTAAATAAATAAACACCATAATTTTTTTCCTTAAGACCTTGATACTGTAAACAATAATGGACACTAGGACAATTTGTTTCCAGTACATAAACCCAATCAGATGTAAAGAATGAGAATAAAAATGTAATGATCATGTCTTTGTTACCTTAATGTGATAGCCTATGAGATGCTAAGGGAATTTTAAAGTAATCCATGTGTCAAAAGTAGGACTATTTTACTAGACACTTTTAATATCCCATTATACTTTTTACTGTCATCCTTGAACTTCACATGTTATGCCTTCAGTTTTCCTAGTACTTCTCTATGTCTCTAACTCTTTAGGGGTAATGAATCCCTTAGTGGAATTAAACTTATTTATTCACGAGTAATCTTAAGTAGTTCTTTATGATTGCTCTAATTGAAGCTAAAATAGAAAACCATCTAATTGATGTCCTGTACTTACTTCAATGAGACTCTGAAACATAAAGAATGAGCATGGAAGGAGGTTCATTTTTTAGCAAACAAATGCATAAGAAGACCTTAAATCAACTCCCTGGATGGATGGCATATAACTCCTCCACTTCAGGAAAGGAATTTAAACTCAATTTAGGAGTCAGGAAACCTGGATTCAAGTCTAACCTCTGACATTGACTGTGCAATCTTGTACAAGCAAAAGAGCAGAGATGCCAATCTACATCAGTGAAGGCAGTTTCCACACCATGAATGAAATTACAATCTTAGAGAAGGCACTATACTAGACCCTGGGATACATATCAAAAACTTAAAACATCCATGCCTTTAAGGGACTTAAATTCTATTGGAAAAATAAAGCATACACATATAATATACACAGTATGTATCAAGTGGACTGTGTCCTCTGAAATACTTGTTCTATAAGATCCTGAATCACCCAACTCTCACCCGTGACTCCAAGAAGCTGTAGCGTGCACAGCAGCTACACCCTGGTAAAAAACTCTCTGGGCAGATGGAATAAACCAGGTTCAGGGTAACCAATGGGTCTCAACCCCGTTGATGAGTTATGGGGTGTTTACCCCAAGCATGTGAAGATCTCACTGTGGTGGAATGGGCCAATGAGAACAATTTCTTCCAAAGGCCATGAAGGGGAATGAAGTCAATTCTGTGTAGCACTTAGAGCTTGGTCAGACACCAAAGATACCAACATCATCCTCTGCATCTCAGACCTTCACTAGATGTCTTGACTTTTGTCTTGTCATTGGCCTTCGATGACTCAGGAAGAGAGAGTGAGGCTGATGACTTTGTGCAACTCTGCCTCACTTAAATTCAATTCATGTGACAGCCAAGACATCACACCATGATGTCATTGGATCTTTTCAAAGACAGACAAATAACAACAATAATATATGTGTACAAACAAACATACATACACACATATATAATTAAATACAAGGTAATTTGAGGAGGGGAAGGACATTAACAACCAAAGAGATGAGGGAAAACTTCTTGGAGTAGGTGACGACTGAGGTGAAATTTGAAGACAAGGATTCTGAGGCTGGGAGAAAGAGGAATGCATTCTAGGATGGTAGATGACTTGTGCAAATGCATGAAAATGGGAGATGGCATGTCAAGTTCTAGAAACATTTAGCAATTCACTTTGGTTTGAACAGATAGAATATGAAGGGGAATAATGTGAACTGACTGAAAGAATAGCTTGGAGCTTTCTTCATCTGTAAAAGTGAAGATAAAAACAATAATAGCACTTACTTCATGCGGTTTTGTGACTATCAAATGAAGTATTGTGTGAATGACTTTGAAAATCTTAAAAATCCTATATAAATGCTAGCTAATATCCTTAACTCTTCCCTAATAATAATAATAATTAACATTTATATTTTATTTTAAAGTTTACAAAGTATTTTACAGATACCATCTCATTTGGTGACTCAGAGCTTTAACTGTCTAGATAACTGTGTATTCTGTATCCTAAAGTCCATAGGGAGTCACTGAAGGTTTTTGAACAAGAGAGTGACAGAGATTGTTCTGTTCTTTATTAAGATTATCATTGGGGGTTGGGAAGAGGGATAGATCAGAAAGGAAAGAGACTGGACTCAATGTGAGGGAAAACAAATGGAAAAATGAGATAGTCCCTACATTCAAGGAACTTTGTTACACAGGAAATGATAGCATGTATAGTGGAGTGGGTACTTTAGTCTGAGAAGTCACAGGGCATGAGTTAAACCACAGGAGAATCAACTTATATTTCCTTTCTAGAAGCAAAAGAATAAGGATAACTCCTAGGCAAAAATCAATAAGGACATGAATGAATAATAGCTAACTTTCACGCAGTACTTAGAGGTTTTCAATGTGTATTACATATAAAACATTATGTTCCCTTTGACACAGCCTGGACCTTCATCTGGTAGCAGTATTATGAGAGTGGGTTTGAGGCAGCCATTCAAATTAAATCTCTACATACACCACTAGGTGTCACTCCAAGCTTCAGCTGCCCGAACTCATTTACACAGCACATGGAGTGATTAGTTCCTTGGTTCTTGTATGAAGTAATTAGCATTCTATCAATTAAATGTATTTAGACCTCAATTAAATATAGTTACTTTTTCTGGAATTTTGTCTAGTAGGTTGGGTTGTTTTCTTTTTTTTAATCCAAGGGTATGGTTTAATCCCATCATAATTCAAAACTATCTTGGCTCATGCCCCCATTCCCATAAGATTTCAATCTCATTCCCAACTTCTCATGAACTGAAAGTATTACTCATTTAAATGTATCTTAAATGGATTCTCTAATACATGGAAAATGAAATGAACAATGTCAGTTTTAAAACTCCCAAATGGAAAATAGCTAGCCTCTCCTAGTGAGGTCTGAAATTTCAACTCCCTCCTTCCCCCAACTCATTCTTATATAGTATTTCCCAGGCACACCCAGAGACTGAACACGTTATTAGGGGATTACCCCTCAAGCATTGGCCTAAATTGTAAAGGATGCAGGGCAGTCTCTATCTTAGCTCACAACATTCACCTCCCAGTTCCTAGCTGTGACTTTAATAACTGCCACTCTCTGTCTTCATGGCCCCATAGGTTCCTGTTTAGCTGCTGGTTAGATGAAACTACTACTATATACTTCACAGACTTGGGAGGGGGGTGGCATTGATGAGGAAAAGTGGTCCACGGTTATGTGCTATTTCTGGGCTTTTTATTGCCTATATCCAGAGTATGTCTGTGATTGCTTCTTCTGGAACCCTTTTAGTGACCCAATAGCTCTATCAAGTATGGTGACGATATTTATTTTTAAGCATCCCACTGCAGTTGGAAATTGAAACAATCTTATACAATTACTCGAACATTAAATGCCCTGGGAAATTTGCTTCCACATTTCCTGCTTTTCTCTGGCATCAAGAGATAGCAGGAAAATGAAAAGGAAAAAAAGTTTCACATTTGGGGTGAGGGCAGTGGTGGAAAAAACACATACGTAATTCGTTTTGCCCTCTTTACAGAAAGCCTGTGAAGGAATTCCTATACGTATTAATGTTCTCAATTTTCTTTAGTTTTTCAGGTAACAGAAAGAAAAATTGTTAGTGGGTAAACAAACAGAAACTAAGGAGAGAAGGGAATAGATGAGATAATGGGCAGGTGTAATAAACAAGGCACTACAAATGATTCCATATGGGAGATTCAAGAAGTTTGAATACTTCAACTACTTCCTAACTGTTTGACCCTGGGCAAGTCACTTAACCTCTCTTAGCCTTAGTTTTCTCTTCTGTAAAATGGGGGTAATATGGAACCTACCTCCCAGGGGTGTTACATGAATCAAATGAGATGATATCTGCAAAATATTTTGTAAATCTTAAGATAAAATATTAATATTAGCTATTATTAGGAGGGAAGAGTTAAGGGTATTAGCTAGCATTTATATAGGCCTCTAAGACTATCAAAATCATGATAACTTCATTGGATTGTCACAAAAACCTTATAAGGTAAATGTTATTATTGTTATTTTCTTCATTGTTACAGATGAAGAAACCAAGTCTGAGAGAGTGATTTGCCCAGAATCACAGAAGTGTTGAATATTAGAGGCAAAATTTGAACTCAGGCCTTACTATCCCCAAATCAAGTGTTTTAAATACTATGCCACCTAGGTGCCAGAGCTGATTCTGAGGTTATGAATCTGAAGGACTACATAGTGATGCCCTTGAAGAAACTAAAGAATATTGGAGGAGGAGAAGTATGTATATATTTATTTATGCATTTACTTTTTAAAAGAATTTGAAGCTCCTTGAAAAATTAAATTAAAATTAGAGGGTAAGAAATTGAACGTAAACCAGTTTATCAAACTCTAAGTGAACTATTCTTATGAAACAGTGAATCTTTTTCTAAGCTTCCTAAGCACTTAAGTGAGTCAGAAGACTGCAAGCTTTCCACTTTAAGCTTTACCCCTAATAGCTATATGAATATGGACAGTTCACTTAGCCTCTCAGGATCTTTATCTGCAAAATGATAATAACTATGCCTAGCCCATCTTCCAAGTTTGGAGGGAATCCAAAGGGATGTTTGTGAAACACTTTGGGCTATGTGAAAGGAAGCAAATGAGGCCATCTTTTTCTTGGAACTGGCTCAAAATTTGTTGCAGGCCTTTGTATAAAAGGGACCCTGGACATTCTTAAGAATGGTGACATCTTTCCCTAAAGTTTTATAAAAGACACCAAAAAGTTCTTCTGATGTGTAATTTTTGTATAAACCCTCTATAAAGGCTGAGTCAACATAAAAGGAGTTTGTGATTTTGTCAGGATGGGAGCTGCCTCCACCAAGGCAGCATGCAATCTATCTATAATTTAGCATATACCAAGTCTTAGAGAATTGCCCGAGGCTCAGAGAGATCCTCCTGTTCCTTCTTTATATACTATACCTTGCTGGCAAAACCTAAGCACATACCAAAATTTAATACCTTAGTAGAGGCTGGAAGGACCAGAGATAACTTGGTCTGGGAATTTGCATTTAAAAATTTTAACTTGATACAGACATAGAGCTCAAGTATCTAGAAAAATGATGAGTTTATATATCCATTGGAATATTTCTCTCAAATACAAGATTTTTATCCAAAGTGGTTAATTTAAAGTAATCAGAGCTATAACTAGAGCAAGGCAATCAGGGTTTTGCTCCATGACATATAAGTTTAGGGAACAAAAAATACATAAAGTAATAATTTTTAAAATCATGTAATTTGGGGATTTGTTCTATTTAAACATTGATAGCATTTTTAGTCCTCTAGCAGTGTGAAGCACCTACTTAGGTACTTAGATAATTAAGTACACTGGAATGTAACAGGTGGCTGGCCCAAGTCTTTGCCTACTGCCCTCTGAATATTTTTAAATCTTTGTTTGATGTTTTTTGCTCTCTAAATTTACATGCCATAGAGCAAAACCCTCATTGCCTTTCCTTGGTTATAGCTCTGCTCACTTAACAGTTGGGAATTTGAGAGAGATAGCCTACTGCGTGTGTGTTGGATAACAGCTCATGATTAAATTCTCTAACAAGTATCTATATTGCCAACATTCTCTATGGTGGTTAAAGGAAAAGTTACCTGCCTAAGAAGTGAAGGGAACAAAGGTGTCATTCAACTATGAAAGGTCAAGAGACATATTCTTGCAAATTAAGGGCCAGTGCACTCAAGCATAGCTTTGAACATCATGAGTATCTTCAAGCATGACCAATGCTTTCCTCATAAAAAAAAAATATTTCAAATTGCTTTCAGTAATTTTTTGGACTACAGAGCTCTTTCTTTCTTTTCTTCCCTCTTTTCTTCCCTCTTCCTTCCCTTTTTCATCCCTTTCTCCTCTTCCTCTGTCTACATAGGCAATCATACCATTAACTGCAGGTATTCTGCTCAAAGAAATACAAATTTTGTTTGCTGAAACATACCAAGATATCTTGATATTTATGCGTTAGATTTCTTTTTTTAAGGACCATGCCTTAAACCCAAATCACTCTGCCTCTCATTGATTGGCCAACAATAGGTCTCAGCCCAAGCCTTACTGCTCATTGCTTGGGCCCTGATAGCTCAGAGTGAGTGTAAATACCAGTTGTTTCTGTTTTGGCCAGAAACCCTGAGGGTCTTCCCCTCCCAGATTGATTTGTTTTTTCTAGGTCAAAGAGGCCATTCTTTGACTCATTTCTTACTTAGTCTTAGTCAATGAATGGGCATTGACTCAGACAAACTGAGATATGGAAAAGACCTTAGCTTAAAAAGACCAAGGTTTCCCACTGCAGCCAGGGCTATCTCCAGTTGTCCTATCTATATCTTGCCATTGGACCCAGATGACTTTGGAGGAGAAAGTGGGACTGGTGACTTTGCACAGCCCTGAATCACTTTAATCCAATTCATTCACAAGTCATGGCATCACATTCCTTATGTCATGGTCCTTTTCAAGAATGAAAGATAAACAACAATCATGTTGTAATGTAATGCCAAGGAAAGGCAACTTCCCAGGTTCAAAATACCAGCATAAGTGCTCTCTATTTTATTCAGTAACAAACCCAGAACAGAAAAGATCAAAACATGACATCATTCAAAATACAGCATTTACTAAGTGTGATTAAATAATCTCCAAGGACTACCCCACCCCAGGACTTTCCAATCATTCAATCAATTACAAAGTCCCAGTTCTAAATACTACTCCACCCCTAGGCTATACCTTCATTTGGTCCACCACAAAACCCCTCTTCTCAAATGGAGATTATTTTCCAAACATAGGTAAAGTACCTTCATTTGTCAATCACAGAGCACAATAAGGTCAAAAGTTCCCCACCCCTAGGATCACAATTGAATCTACCCCAGAGTTACATCAAGTTTAAACACAGCACTTAATACCCAAATGGAGGTCTTTTCTTCATCTTGACACGAGGCAAGTTCTCAGCAATCTTAGTTCCTGGGGAGACAAGGCTTAGCAAGGCCATAAGATACATTGCCAGTCCCTTCATGAATTTATCCTCTGTCTGTAGAACAGTCCTAGAACCCCTGAACACATTAGCAAAGCCCTCTCCCAGGATTTCTGTAAACATACAACAAGAAAATCCTTCTTCAGGGCTTCTGAACCAACAGAAAGGCTCCCAGACCCCTGCAACAACAGCACTGTCCCTCACCAGTGGACAGTATTCACTCTGTCTGCCGGACAGTCTCCAGACCCCTGCAACAACAGTACTGTCCCTCACCAGTGGACAGTATTCACTCTCTGTCTGCAGGACAGTCGCAGGCCTTCTTAGCGAACAGCCAGGTTCCAGGACTTCTTCAACAAAAGGACAGTCTTTCACCAGTGGACAAATCTGGCAAAATAACATCAAAACAGACAGACAAAGTACCAGCAAAACAGCCATGTCTCCTCAGTCCTTGGCAGCTCAGGGGGCAGGTCTCAAAAGTCCAGGGCAATTCAAAGCGGCCACCAGCAATTCTCTTAGTCTCTCTCTCTCCACGAGGTGCTGCTTCCAAAAAGATCTTCCGCCTCTCTCTAGTGTCTCTCCAAATCTACCTCACCAGCTCCTCCCAGTTCAGGACTTTCTTTTCACATCAACAAGCCCATCCCACAGGTGGGATTAACAAACTCTGGGTTTTAACACAATCAATTTGAAAACCAAGCCAATACAGGGGAACTTTAAATGCCATTACTATCACACATGTCCAACTCTTCATGACCCCATTAGGGATTTTCTTGACAAATATGCTGGAGTGGTTTGCTGTTTTCTTCTCCAGTTCATTTTACAGATGAGAAAATTGAGGCAAATAGGGTTAAGTGACTTGCCCAGGGTTGCACAGCTAGTCAGTGTCTAAGGTCAGATTTGAACTCAGAAAGATGAGTCTTAATATCTCCAGACTATTTTGCTGCCCCACTGAATCTTCCTAAGCAGTTGCAAAATTTTTTAGAAAAGAACCCATAACTGCATATCATATACAGCATAGAAATGATTTTATCCTCTGTCTCTTTGACTCTCTTACTTCTCTCTTTCTCTGCCTCTCCCATTCCTTTCCCTATTCTTTTCCTTTCTCTTAAGGCCACCATGACAGTTTCCCATTAAGGGAGACTGTAGCTTATAACATCTATGCATGTAAACCATTGTTATAAAATTAAGTCTTATGACTTTGAGGCCATTATGACTATCTCACCTCAAAGGAGGCTGTAAGCTTATAGAATGTACTCATTGGAAAATACTGACAGTAACATTTTGAAGGTTGGTACAACTGTGTCCCCAAATAATAATTTGTCTGCCACTAGCTCATTTTTCTCCCTGATAACAAACCCCCAAAATAATAGATTGCCCTGATTCCTGATAGGCAACTCAGACAGATCCCAGGAAGCCATCTGAAATTGTAGTATAAGATCTTCATTCTTAGAAAGCTACTTTGGAGCATACTCTCCTCTCCAGCAGAAGCACCTCTTCCTGCTGAGTGGACTCCTGTCTATGTGCTCCTCAAGACAGCACTTTTCAGCATACTCTGTAGTGTGTATGCCTGAGTTTATGTAGGGTCCCTTATCCTCTCTCTCCTTCCCCCTTTTCCTCATTGCTTGCAAGAAAGTTTTTCATTGAACTGACTTCTGTTGTTTTACAGGTTATTCTCAGCACCCAAACTCATTAAAAGGTTGTTTTTCCCTATTGTCTCTGGCTGGCCCATAAGCCTTTTCTTAGAGGTAAACTGGGTACCCAGAAAAAGGACATAATCTATTAACAGCTGCACTTCCCCTGGGAAGTATGACACTATGAACCCAGTTTTAGAAAGCAAGTTTCAATAGGGGATTTCCACATCCTCGTAGGACGGACTCCCTTATGTTAGTGGGCTGTCTCAAAACACCATCCCATTCTATATATAGTTGCATTTGTACAGTCAGTGGCAAAAGGTATCAATATCTGTATGTTTTCTTCCTTTAGTGTCTCAATTTATCATGCTATTTTGAATAGATTTATAGGTTGGTATTTCCTTATAATTTCTTTGAAATCATTAACATCTTTTGTAGCCCTGTGATTTATGAACTATTTGTCTCCATCTCTTGGTTATGGGCATTTTCTTTGGTTATCCCTCAGGTCTGCGATGCTCTCCTTGCTCATCTTCACCTCTTGGCTTTCCTGGCTTCTTTCAAGTCCCAACTAAAATCCCATCTGCTACAGGAAGTCTCTCAACCCTTTTAATTCTAGTGGCTTCCCTGCTTTAATCTCCTATTTATCCTATATATAATTTCTTTGTAGATATTTGCCCTCCTTGAGACCAGAGACAGTTTTTCTTTTCTTCTTTTTTTTTCCCAGTTCTTAACACAATGCCTGGCCCAAAGTATGCATTAAATAAATGCTTGCTGACTGATTTTGTAGAGTTCCAGTGTTATTGTCATCATATGTTAAATCAATCAACCCAAAAAAAGCATACATTAAACATCTATCATTTGCTAGAGGCTGTCTGATAAAAACCCATCATTTGATAAAAGAGGAAACTGAGGCTCAGGGAGGCTAATGGATTTTCCTAACATCATATAATTATGTAACCATAGTCCTATAGTTAAGTAACAGACTAGGAGCAGAACCCATATTCAAATGAGATTTTTTGAAAGTGCTCAGCACAGTGCTTGGCATATAGTAGGTGCTATATAAATGCTTACATACTTTCCTCCCTGCTGTTGGCTAATTGATGAAAGAATCACAGAATTTTAAATTGGAAGGTGGTTGTTGTTGTTTGTGCTTTGTTTTCCAAGAGGACCATGGACATGATGGGTGATATCTTGACTTGTGAGGGAATTGCATTTAAGTGAGAGTTGCACAGTCATCAGCCTCACTCTCTCTTCTAGTCATAGAAGTCCAGTGGCAAGACAAAAGTCAAGATGACTGGCAATGGCTTGGGATGCAGTGGTTGACCTTGGTATCTTTGATGTCTGACCCACCTCTAAGCACTCCACAGTGTCTGCTTTATCCATCTTCATGACCATTGGAACAAATTGTTTTCATTCCCCTAGGGAAAGTCATCACATGCTTGGGGTAAACTTCCCTCTAAACACCAACAGGTTAGAGGCCTGTTAGTTACCTTCAACCTGGTTTAGCCCTTCTGCTGAAAAAGATTAACTGAAATATGGTTGCTGTGCATGCATTAAGAAAGTCTTTGTCTTTACCATGACCACATAGTGTCTTCTCTGAGCCAAACATTACCAGTTCCTCCAAACCAATATTTATACTAAAGGATCCACAGTGGTGGAGAACCTAACAGCATAGTGACTGGCATATTGATTGAAAAAAAATGTGCTTATAAAATTAGACATAATTACCCTGAACTCTTCCCCATCCTATCCTTTGAATTTTGAATTAAAAAGAGTTTGCTATATTGTATGTATATTTTTATAATTATAATGCAATTGGATTTCTCTGAAGCTATAAAATTTCACACCTGGCATCTTTTTCAGACATGACTTTTGTCTATGATTTATTCATAATGCTCAGAATATACCATTTGAGAGAACCACAGAAGGTAGATGATAAGAACAGGCTCATATGAGTTTCATGTTCTTAGTCCTGAAATGTCATTTCTCCACTCAGTTTTTAAATATGATGACATGGTTTTTAGTTGTGTTATGGTACAATGTTGTTTGAATTAATATAGCAAATAGTACAATCCAATTTTATTTAAATGCAAGCATGATGGTATTTATGAAGCTCTCTAGGGCGAAAAGACAACATAACAAATGTAAGATGAATTTCATGCATTTTGAGATTTGAGACAAAACTTTCTCCCTAAAAAGTTCTATTTTGTAAAAACAAAAAAATACACACAATTAAGTATTAGAATCCCAACTTCCCTTACACTCTTCTAATGCAATTATGTGGAAAAGTATTTTGATCAAATTCCAGTGGCTGTCTAGACATACTGGTGGGATCTCCAATTCTGGAATTTAATTAAAAAGAGGGAATTTCTTTGGCTTTCAAGAGGGGAAAATGTTGTTTGTCTTTAATGTCTTGTTATTAAAGATGTGGTTTGGAAAGGGTGTGCATGTTGGATAGGGGGCAGGGAAAGCCTGTTATTGAAATTAGATATTGGGGAAAGGAGAAGGATGAAAAATATCTCTAGAGGCTTGGAGCACTCATGCAACCACTTTTTAGGGATTATCATGTTACTCAAACAGGGAACTGGGGTCTGATTAGATTTCTTATATTTGGTGATAAATTACATGGATATTTTGAAAAATAGATTTTGCTTTTCCTGTTCTCTTTATAATATTCATCTTTCCACTGTTGTCTCTTCTCCTACCCTTCTCAATAGGGCAATTGTACTGCTATATTCTTTAATTTTACCCTTTTTCTAAGAAAAAAGAGCTTAATAAACTGTATCTTTAGGGGAAATTTCCTGAATTCCCCTGTAGTTTAAAATACAGAAACAATAAAATTTCAATTTCAGCATAGAACTTTCATTCCCTTTCTCTTTACTGTATATAGTATACTATATCTCTCTACACTATATACTGTATACTATATCTCTCTATACTGCCTTAAAACTAAAATATAAGCTGCCCAGAATGGCATTGAAGATTTATCTCTACCTGTGTAGATCATTACCCAAGAAGCCTTCTTTTAATTCCATAGACTTCAAAAAGTGTCTCCTTCCTCAGATTTTCTTAAGAATCCTATATCTGAACCTTTCCTTTACCCTTGTCACATTCAATATTTTTCCTATATTGATGTCACATCTACCCATTATACAGTAATCTTCTTAAATGGTGGTGTCAAATTCAAATAGAAACAAAGCCACTAATCTGGGAGACAAGGATCCCTGCAGATAGCACATTGACGTAGTTTTGAAATGTAATATTATCTGTGTTTTACTGTATTTTTATTTATTCTGTTAAACATTTCTCAATTCCATTTTTATCTGAATTTGCTACACTTGAGGAGTATTTTGCTGGCCATGTGTTTGACATCTGCAGAATGTTGAGGGCAGGAACTCATGGTTCCCTCTTCCTATCCTGTGTGTCTGGCACAGGAGGCACTTAAATGTCTTGTGGAATCTGAATTTGCAAGCTGGGACCAAGACAGTAATCTTGAGGAGAAGCCAGGGTGAGAGCTTAAAGCAATGAAATCATGCCAGAAGGAATGAACAGATTCCTGAGTAGAATGGATTGTGATCGAATGAGATCCTGGCTCCCAGGACTCTTCCACTCAGGGATATGTTTGTTTTAATATTGCCAAGTTTAATTTCTATTTTAGATCTGTAAAAGACTTGTAAGTAGCAGCTATTCATGGATAGGACACAAAGAAGGAGGTTTCATCAACCAAGAGCTGGAAAGGATCTGAGAGGCCACTGAGTCCAACCCTCTCATTTTATAGATGAGGAAATTTAGGCTGAGAAGAGGTGCTTCTTGTTGTTGTTGGATTCCCCATTCCCTCCTTAAGGGCAAGTATTGACTTCTTCCCCTTTTTGTATCCCTAGCATTTAGCACAGTGCCTGGCATCCAGTAGGTGTTTAATAAATGCTTATTGATTGACTGATGTCCCTAAATCACACAGGTAGTCAATATCAAACCACAGAACAGTTGACAAGGTGTTTGCCGCCCAACAGCTCCAGGAGAAATGCCAGGAGCAGAACAGAGGTCAGCATGCAGTGTTTGTTGACCTAACCAGGGCGTTTGATACTGTCAGTTGTGAGGGCCTATGGAAGATCATGGTGAAATTGGGTTACCTGCAGAAAATCGTTAGCACTGTATGCCAGTTTCACAATGGCATACTACTCACATGGGTTCTGCATGAAGGACAATGCTCTTATGCTTTCCAGTCATCAGTAGAGTTAAGCAGAGCTGGGTGCTTGTTCCCACACTCTTCAGCATTGTGTTTTTACCACTGTTGTCAAACACCTTCGATGAGGACAAAAATGGCATCAAGATCAGCTTCTGAAATGATGGTAAACTATTTAACCAGAAAAGGCTACAAGCCAGGACCAACGTAGGGGGAAAGATGGTGCATGACTTTTTGTTTGCAAATGATTATGCATTCCATGTAGCCTCTGAGGCCAAGATGCAACACAGTAAAAATCAGTTCTCTGCCACCTGCTGTGCAAATTTTGGCCTGACAATCAACAAGAAAACAGTGGTTCTCCACCAACCAGCACCATACATATACGAAAACTATTGGTTACAGCAAATGAAGAAATATTTAACGCTGTGGATAAGTTCACTTAGCTTGGCAGTACACCCTCCATAGCTGTCCACATACATGATAAGGGTTATGTATATATTGCCAGAGTTAGCTCAGCATTTGGGAGGCTCCAAAAGAAAGTGTAGGAGAGAAGTATCAGGCTGCATACCAAACTGAAGTTCTGCAGAGCCACTGTGCTAACTTCATTGTTGTCTGCTTGTGAAACCTGGACAGTCTAGCAGCAGCATGCCAAGAAACTGAACCACTTTATCTCAGGAAGATCTTGAAGATTACCTGGCAAGATAAGGTGCCAGACACTGAGGTCCTCTTTAAAGCTGAACTGCCAAACATTCAGACTCTGTTTCTGAGAGTGCAACTTCAATGGACTGGCCACATAGCCCAAATGCCAAACGCACACTTATCCAAAACACTATTTTACAGAAAACTCAAATAAGGGAAGTACTCATGTGGTGGCCAGAAGAAGTAGTATCAGGATACTCTAAAGGTGTCTTTAAAGAACTTTCATATTGACTGTGAGATATGGGAAATGCCAGCACAGGACCATCCATCAAGGTAGGCCCACATCAAAGAAGGTGCTGTACTCTATGAGCAAAGCAGAATCATAAAAAGGGAGCTGTGCAAATCCAGAGCCACTTCTTCTACAAATGCTCTAACAGACCATTTGTTCCCAATCTGTGGTAGGGCCCTCAGGACTTATATTGGCCTGATCAGTCACATTCGGACACTTAGCACCTTGACTCCAACGTTGTGATGTCATTGATTGTTGACCAACAATATCAGAGATGCAATTTTACATGATACCCTTTGATTCCAAAGCCATTGTTCTTTTCACTGCAATGCCACACAAGTACTATATCCTTTTTTCTTCACTGCCAATTTCATAACTCCCATCTCCACCCTCAGACTTCACCTGTGTACCAGCTGTCCTCCCACCCTGAAGAAATATCCACCCTGCCTCACTCTCTTGTCTGATGAACCCCTGCCCTGTCTCAGCCATGCACACCCACACAGGGAACATAGTGATCACTTTTAATAAATGTTCATTCTATCTATCTATCTATCTATCTATCTATCTATCTATCTATCTATCTATCTATCATTCTATCTATCTGTCTATCTATCTATCTATCTATCTATCTATCTATCTATCTATCTATCTATCTA
>NW_027186349.1:11195477-11387110 GCF_028583685.1 Petaurus breviceps papuanus
CTATCTATCTATCTATCTATCTATCTATCTATCTATCTATCTATCTACCTTTCTCTCTGTCTGCCTGTCCAAATTCATATACTGGTGCCTTAACCTAGTTGGGAGTTGTCTTTAGGTTTTTGAAGGTTAATACAACAGAATAAGCTCAGACAGAGTAATAGAAAGCAGACCAGGCTTAGAGTTAAGAGAACTTAGTCTCCAGTTTGCATTTGTTCTTTGGGTAACCTTGGTCATCTTGTGTTAAAATTGTATCTTGTTATGGTCCCCCTGGCCACCTTCTAGTTGGTATAGTAAGCACATTTATAAATAGCCAGTATAAAGGTACAATAGCAGAAAGCAAGATTCCAAATGGGAACCTGGGAGTCACATACAGCTGTTCAAAATATCAAAGGATCATATTTTACAAATTGTATGATAAATTAACCAAAATTCACATCTTGGTAATATGTACTGAATCAACAAAGGTGTTGCTGTCAATGTCCTGGTCCTATATGATATGTAAATGCCAGACAAATTCTAGAACTTCACAGGTCCAGAATAGCAGGACATAAAAAAGGTGCCAATAACTGAGATGATGACTTTAAAGTTTTACCAAGTGAGTTGCCATGACTGAAAAAATTCATCCTCTGATGGCCACTCTTAAGAGTCATGTACCTTTCCAAACTTAGCCAGGCCTGACCTCAGATGACAGATATGTGGCCTCTCACTAGCCTGAGCTCAAGCAGAAATATCTCAGAGTTGGAAGAGGCTGAAGAGATATCAATCCCCAAAACCTTTATTTTATAGCAAGGGAATAATTGAAGACAATTATTAATTATTAAATAATTAATTTATTAAATTGTGAAATGGGAGATGTACCTGATTCTTTGGGTACTTGCTAGGAAAGACCACCATTGGCAGTGGGAAATGGGGTGGCCATTACTCTTTTATTAAGCACAGAAAAGTATGGGGCAGAAAGGCTTAGACAAGTGTTGAAAGAGGCACAGAGGCAGATTGCATGGGAACAGGAAGGATGGTGAACAGAGAGGCCAGCAGTGTAGGATAGTTAGCTGTTAGAGAGATGAAAAAGAACTGCCTTGCCCAGTTGAGGTTGTGTAACTTATGCTAAAAACAGAGAAAGAGCATTGGGTTTGGGAGCTCATGATAAAGTATGCTATCCTTCTTATGAAAGAGAGATGATGTACTAAAATTGCATTATGAGACATATATTTTCAGATACAACCAACTTGGGGATTTGTTTTCCTTGGCTATGCATATCTCTTACAAAAATTTTATTTCTTTTTAAGAGGAAGGTGCCATAGATTCAGGAGGGATTAGGGAAGGGTTGCCAAAAGAAAAGAGGGTCTTTGAAGTACTTTTCTAATTCCTAGAAAAGAACTGAAGAAAGTTCAGAATAAATCCCCAACTAGTAAGATGGATTTAAAAATTAAACTGAATTTATTATACACTTAAAAGCAAATTCAATATAACAGATTCACAGCTTCATATACAATCCACTTCTTCTGTTCTACTATGTCTATGTAAGTGCTCATTTTGGTTCATGTTTGTTACCAGCAAAAAAAATACTATTATCATTATTATTATTTATTTTTCGTTTTCAGCATTCACTGCCATAAAATTTTTTGGAGTTTGAAATTTTCTTCCATTCTTCTTCTCTCCCCTTCCCAAGATGGTGTGCAATCAATCCAATAGAGGCTCTACTTATACAATCATATTAAACATATTTTCACATTAGTTATGATTAAAGAAGAATTAGAACTAATGGGAGAAATCACAAGAAAAAGGAAACAAAAGAAGAGTGAATAGTATTCTTCTGTCTGTGTTAAGACTCCAAAATTCTTTCTCTGAATGTGAATAGCATTATCCATCATGTGTCTTTTAGAGTTGTCATAGATCCTGGCATTGCTGAGAAGACCTAAGTCTATCAAAGTCATCACACAATGGGGCTGTTACTGTGTACAACGTTCTCCTGATTCTGATCATTTCACTCAGCATCAGTTCATGTGCCTTTCCAGGTTTTCCTGAAGTTCACCTCTTCACCATTTCTTAGAGCACAACTATTCCATTATTTATACCACAACTTATTCAGCCATCCCCCAATTGACGAACATCCCCTCAATTTCCAATTCTTTGCAACCACACAAAGAGCTGCTATAAATGTTTTTGTACATATTGGTCCTTTTCCAGTTTTTATGATGTCTTTGGGATACAGACCTAGAAGTGGTATTGCTGGGTCAAAGGGTATGCACAGTTTTATAGTCCTTTGGTCATAGTTCCAAATTGCTCTCCAAAATTGTTGGATCAGTTCACAACTCCACCAACAGTGCATTAGTGTTCCAATTTTCCCACATCTTCTCCAGCGTTTATCATTTTCCTCTTTTGTCATGTTAGTCAATCTGATAGGTGAGATGTGGTAGCTCTGAGTTGTTTTGACTTGCATTTCTCTAAACAATAGTTATTTAGAGCAATTTTTCATATGACTATAGATAACTTTAATTTCTTGCTCTAAAAATTGCCTGTTCATATTCTTTGACCATTTATCAATTGGGGGAAAGTTTTTTTAAATATTAATTAATGGCAAGCACAAAAGTAGTTCACATCTTGTTTCAGTATATTAAGAAACAAAATGTGTGAATTCCACAACTTGTGAACCCTAGAACTTGCAAACTCCTGGGGAAGAGGTAATGACTATATAAGGAGAGCCTCAGGGACAGAGAGAGCAGGAACTGAGAAGACTCTTGTGGTGGCAGAGTAAAGGAGGAGAAAATGTGTGGTATCCTGGCACTCTGTCTGCTCTGTCTGTGTTGATTTTTGTTTATGATACTTTCTACAGAAACCCTGGGACCTTACTGGAAGCCCTGAAAGAGGGTTTTCTGGTTGCATGTGTACAGATGTTCTGGAGGAGGGTTTTGGAGGTCCTGGGACTTTCCTGATGATTTGTGCTGACTTCATGGACCTTATTTGTGGGTCTGTGTTGATTTCATAGGCAGATAGTGAACTGACAATGGTGCTGGCATTGTACATGAATATTATTGTGGCTGTGTCAAACTTTGTCTTCCCAGAAACAGGAACTGTGAAGGACTTGAGGTGGACTGGACACTGTGAGCTTCAATATGGAATGGGAACTAGATGAAGAACTGGACAAGGAGCTGGACAAGGACTGGGAGCTGCCTGCCTTTGAACCCAGGTGACAGTTGGAGCTGGGACCGTGGAAGAGGAACCATCAAAACTGAGAGCCAGCCTCGAGTCAAGTTGAAAGAAGACTTTACTTGGATTTTGTGTACTAACTGAGAAGATTGTGATTTACTTGTGACCAAGGGATGGATGGCCTGGGTATTTTCCACTACCCCTTAAGAGGGTATTGAGTAGTGACTAATGACTGAGTAGTGACTGATGATGGAATAGTGACTGATCATTGAATAGTGACTGATTTGTAACTTGGTGTGCCCCATGAGTAGAGAACTTTGACTATTGTATTTTGTGACCCTTGAGGAGGCAAGCCTCCTTAAGGATGATTGAATGATTGAGTTACTAAATGATTGTACTTTGCTGAAAACTATTGTGACTACCTTGGTGAAAACTATGTGGCCATTTTAGTGATAAGTCATTGTGAATTCTGTGCTTTGATTCTCTGTGAATGTTTTGCTCTGATTTGTTATTGAATAAATAGAGAGCTCACTATACTATGTAATCAGAACCTTGAAAGTTGTTCACAGCAGCAGTCCTCTGGAAAGCTGCTCATGCATGGCTTTATAGTTACCCAACTCCCTCTCCCCATATTTTTCCTTTGTTCTTTTAAGGATCTTTTGTTGAGGATCCCAAAAAAAATGAACTGCACTTATTACATAAAATAAACTTTTTCAGTCAAAAATAAAATAAAATAAGAAGGGGACAGTATTGGATATGGAAGAGGGCCTTCTTTCAAATTCTTCTTTTGTCAATTACTGCTGTATGTCTTTGGGTAAATTCCTTCATTTCTCTTGACCTTAGATTTTTTATCTACAAAATGAGAGAGATGGCCTAGAGGTCCTCTGGGGTCCCTCATCTAAATCTACTATCTTGTGATCTAGATAACCACTAGAATTTTCTCTCTATGAAAAAAAAATACAGGAGCTATCAATATCTTAGGTTACCATAATAATTTTATTCTTCAAAAGGTGGATAATTGTGAGGAAAATTTGGGTTCAGATTCTCAACAGCAAGGTAAACTAGTTTCTGAAGACAAAAAAAATGGGAACCATAAATGGAGGTAATTATGAAGTAAAAAATGGAAGAAAAACTGGGAATCACATGACACCAAATCTAGATTTGGGAAGAATATAGTTTAAAAGCTTCAGAGAAGGGATTGGTAGGAGCACAGGTGTTTACATTTTATAGAGAAAGTTAGACCAAGAAGGACAGGACACACAAGAAGGAAATTCTGAAGATACAAAGAGAAAGAATTCCAACAAAGTGGAATAGAGGGGGTTGTCTGATGATATCACTATGAATACTCAGGGCCTTACCAACCAACTCAGATTTTAAAATTCCATGGGCAAAAGATAGAAGTGGCACTTAACAAAGAATGAATGTAATAGCATAGCACAGTCCTGTAAGAGTAATATAGAAGAGCTAAAGCTCACAATAAGCTGAAGCTGCAAAGAAAGCAAAGGATAGAAAAGCAGATTGTTTTTCATGTAGGAGAAAAGAAAATTGAATCAGAACCTTCAGGTTCAATTTCATCTTGTAGTCCTTTGTGGATGCAGATGATGGTCTGGTATTTTCATTGCTTAGCAGTCATAAACAATGCCCAACCATGGCTTCCAGAAAGTTATAAAGAGAACATTTCAATCATACCTCAGTCAATACTAAAGGATCCATTTAACTGATTTTTAAAAACTAAATTAGCCAGATATTTTGGTATCATAGAGACAACCTATGGTCATCTGCTTGGGAGAAGTATTTATTAAGTAACTACTATTAATAACATTGCTGAGGGTAGGGGTTTTTCTTTTGGGGGGGTACCTCCCTCTTCGCACTCAGGGACCAATTTAAATGATTGTGGATAAGGTCTTATGGAGGCAGTTGGTGGGTGGATTCTTGGACTTGGAATCAGGAAGACCTGTGTTCAAAAGCTGCCCTGTTCAAATGCTAGCTACAAGGCTCTGGGAGAATTAGTTAACTTTTCTTTGCCTTAGTTTCCTTAACTGTAAAATGAGAATAATAATAGCACCTGCCTCACAGGGTTATTGTGAGAGTCAGAGGAGATAACAGGCCATTTTGGTTTTTGTTGTTGTTGTTTTTGCAACACATCACTTTATTCTGTATGCCACCCTAAGCCCTGGCCGAGGCAGGACAGTTACGCACACGTCAGCACAAGTACCAACACAGATGAGAGCCGCATACTGGGGCAAAGGCACCCTGGGGGAGGCTGTACCAGAGCTGGCCTCCTCAGCTCCGAGGCCACACTAGCCTAGACCCACCAAGGGGGGGTCTTCCCTCCTCCTCTGACCCACCAGGGCCCTGAAAACAGCCTGGGCCCACACAGTGGGCAGCTGTTCCAGATGCTCCTCCCACCCCAACCAGGCACTGCAGAGACTCTCCTTGGGGTTTCTGGTCTGATCCAAGGCCTCTCTGCTCTAACATCCCCTTTGAGCAGCCAGAGAACAGAAGTTTGGAGATGAATACCTATAGGCAAGAAAGTGGCCAAAGAAGTCAAAGAGGTATCCCAGCCCTGCTGGCCCTGCCTCCTTCCCATTCCTCTCACTGGCCCTATTCCGGCTTACACCAACCAGGGCAGGGACCACTCCTTCTGCCGCTGAAGAGCAGCCAGTGACCAAGGTCACCCAGCCCTTCTCCATGATGACAGCCGCCCCATCCCCTCAAGCACATCCATACTCCTATGGACGCTGGCTAAAGCCCGCCAAAGGCCAGAGAAGCTGGACAAACATCCACTCCAAGCCTCCCTGGCAGCCTTTGCCAGTGCTCACAGGACAGTAGGGTGGGAGCAGGCATCTCATATCCCCCAAAGCCAGGGATAGTGGGAGACCACAGCCCAGACAGGTCAAGAGAAGCTCCTCCACACCGACTGCCTCAGACCCTGCAGACACGCTCTGAGCCCAGGCCTGTTCCCAGGACCTGCTCTGGACACTTCCAGTGAACAGAAGATGAACATAAGTTATGGTGAAGGGAAGGGTGGGTGGGTGATCTGGGAGTGTCCCTCAACTCCCTCCTCAGCGTTTTGGTCCATTTGTGAAGCCTGGGCTGCAGCCCTGGGTAGGCCCCATGCACAGCAAGGCAAGAGAAAAGGTTAGGAGCTGAGGGGACCCAGACCCAGCCTGGAACCCACTGAGGCCCAGAAGAAAACGGCAGCTCAGGGCCCTGGGGGAGCTGTACCCCTAGGGCCTGGCTAACCCAGTGTCTGGGCCTGGGCCCCAACTAGAGGCTCCAAGCAGCAGGAACACCTTTCCTTGCTCAAACCTCTTGCCTTCATTATGGGAGGTAGAGGAAATGTGAGAATGCTCCAATCAAGAGTCCCAAGAAGCCGCTCCTTATTTTGGTCAGGTGGGGACAGTGTTCCTTACCCCAGACCACCCTGTTGAAGGGCCAAGCTCAGGAACAAGACAGCAGAAGGTCCCAGCCCATCAGCTCCCTGCCACAAAGCAGGTCTGAAGCCAGACTGCTGCTACCACAGGAGTGAGTAGGCACACATCTCCCCTAGGGTCACCAGATCTGTCTCTGCCAAGCTGCCACCCCCACACTATGTTCTGTGCCCTTCCAAACAGCAGAGCCAGAGAGGCAGACAGACTGCTCCCTGTCCCAGAGATCCCTAGTGAGCAGAAGCAGCCGAGGAGCTCCCCCAGCCAGCTCAGGATACCATGCTGCACCCAGAACAGGTAGCAATGGCCAGGGGAGATCCAGGCTGACCAGTGCGAGGCCAGGAACAGAGTTTAACGAAGGGGCCACTGTCCAATTCCATGAGCAGACAGGATGTAAGCAAGTGTCCAAGGCGAGCTCCCCAATGCAGGCCAATGAGGCTGATTCAAAATAGAGAGGTCATGAAAAAGCCCACAAACCCCAGGGCCTGGAGCCCAGGCTGGCAGGCAGGGCACTGGGGGAAAGGACAAACACCACACAAAAGCAGCCTCCTCTAGGAGTCCCAGGGTGGAAGGCATGGAAAGGGGTTTCAGTGGAAGTGATGGTAGACACACACACTCGTCCTCTGGGGCCTGGACAGGAGCTCTCAGTTCATAAAGTTCGCAGAGGCCCGGCCTCTTAGACGTGGTGGAAGGTTTGCAGGAAGTTGTGTCAGGCAAGGGAGCAGGACTCCAGAACCCTATTGGGCTT
Organism: Petaurus breviceps papuanus; assembly: GCF_028583685.1. Classification (NCBI taxonomy): domain Eukaryota; kingdom Metazoa; phylum Chordata; class Mammalia; order Diprotodontia; family Petauridae; genus Petaurus; species Petaurus breviceps. The sequence goes on from NW_027186349.1 coordinate 11,202,804, forward strand.
GGTCACAAAGGCCAGAAAGATGGGCATCAGGGTCTTTGGGAAGTAATCCTGCTGGGCCATGTGATTGAGGGCCATCAGGGTGCCATAGAGATTGGGGATTGCCTTGATCTTGTCCTTACTCTTGAGAAGCCCCATGTGGATTAAGATGATTAAGAGCCTGGTGATGAATGCATTGGAGTTGAAGGTGGCTGAACTAAAGGCTTTCTTCATCAGGGCATCCACTGCCTCCTGAACGGCTGTCTTCACTGCCAGCTCATCCTTGAACACAGAGGAGACCTTCAGGAAAGCTGAAACCACCTTTTCTGGATCAGACATATCTGTCTGTTGGGCTATCAATAGTGAGCTCTTGGGCCCAAGATGTAGAAGCTTTTCTGGAGACAGGAAAGTGAGGAATGTGTGGATGTGAGAAGGAGAACACAGAACGAAAGCAGGTTCCCCAACATGCATATCCAGGATCTTCTTGGGAGTTGTGGTCACTTCTCCTTGGCCTTGCTGAAGCTCCTCCTCTTCTTCCTCCTCTTTTTCCTCCTCCTCCTCCTCTTCCTCTTCAACCTCCTCTTCCTCCTCCTCTTCTTCCACATCATCCCCTTCATCATCACTGGGCAAGGCCAGTGTGTGGGCCATGCTGAAGCCTTCCAGGATCTCTTGAATCTGCTCACAGCCCTCCTCTCCCAAGGTATTCCCATTGAGATCCAATTTTTTCAGTTCTGATTTGTCTTCGACGGCCTCTGTAGTCACCAGGGAGGGGAAGGGGGGGGAGGGAGAGGGGAGGAGAAGGGAAAGGGAAGGGGAGGGAATTTATTATGACTATAACTTCTGTGGAACTTTCTGGATCAATACAAACATGACAATCTGTCAAAAATGTACACTTGCAGGAGGCAATTCCTCCCGTTCAGATGTCTTCTTCTAACCGGGAGATTGTGGGATTCTGTGACACCTATAAATTGAGAATACGAAATTTCATCAATAATCTTAAAGATACTGACACCCAGGCATTCCTGCAGATAGGATAGAATCATATAGAGTTGCAGCTCTGAGAAATGCACAGGTCCTGACAGACTTGGGAGAGATTTCCTATAACCCCTACTGCAAAGGAGATTGCCCCAGCATCTTCAGGACAAGTGACTGTGGGACAGCAGAACCCCCTCTGACCGAGGCCTGGGTGTGTGTTCTTGGCAGCTTTTCCCATCTGCATAGGAGACCTGGGAAAGAAATGAACATGAAAGGAAAAAAGATTGTTACTAATGATTGTCTCTACATGGGCAGAGGTGAATTTTGCCTGTTTGGGATTCATTTTACTTGCATGTAAAATAAAACTGTCAGGATCACCTACTGAGTGACTAAAACTAAGGGCACCTGGGGAAGAGCCTGAGGGGATAAACTATGTCAAGGGGTGGGGGATAGGCCAAAATGGTAATTTTTATAATGTAATATTTCATTTCATCCCTTGTATTGGGACCAGTGTCATGAGTGAGACCATTTGGCAGGGAAAGAGGCTGGCCTGGGTGAGGGCTTGTTAGGCTGTGAGACTGACTGAGGCTTTGAATACTCTGTGGCAGACAGAGAGCAACCACAGCTGATGAGTAATTGAGATGTTGTCCTCTGAGTTCAGCCAAACCCCTTGGTTGCTTTTTGATAACATGACACCCTGCATGACTCCACAGTGCATTGAGACTTTTGGTACACCCTGTGAGGCAGCTAGGAAGACCTGAGTTCCAATCTGGCCTCATACACTAACTAGCTGTGTGACTCTGGGCATATAATTGTAGTGCCAATGCAATATTCACAGTGCCAACAGTCACTATAAATATATTTGCATAGTACTCAGTAGCAAAATATAACAGACCTTCCATATAAAAGACAAAAGCAAAACATTTATTCAGACACCAGAAAACCGAATCCCAAAACCAATAAACCAATTCCATCATAGTAACAAAGAAGTTAAAAAGGCATAACAGCACAGAGAGCCACAGCATCGTTTAGTCTTCCCACAAACCAAGACAAGTCTAGCTGTCACAGCAGGTGGCAAACACCAACCTTTAATCACAAGCCTAACTGTCTCCCTCGAATACGTCCTCACCTCCCAACCGTGTCTAGCTGCTCTGATTCCCAGCTTCCTCTGGGCTCTACTCCACCCTTCAGCAAATTCCTCCTACCACAGGCTCCATGTGATTACATTCAGCCTATTAGGGGCAGAGTTTATTTTCAAAGCAGGGAAGATCTTCTTATTCCCATTCCCATTACAATAACTTAACCTATTTTTGCCTCAGTTCCTTCAACTATAAAATTGGGATAATGATAGTGTTTACTTCACATCAAATGAGAAAATATTCATAAAGCACTTAAGACAGTGCTTTAACATATACTAGGGTCTTAATAAAAATTTGTTCCATGGGGTGGCTAGGTGGTGCAGTGAACAAAGCTCCAGCCCTGGAGTGAGGAGGACCTGAGTTCAAATACGGCCTCAGACACTTAACCCAAAAACTAGCCATGTGACCCTGGGCAAGTCACTTAACCCTAATTGCCCTCCAAAAAGCAAATATAATAAAAGTTTGTTCCCTCCCTCACGTGTGTTAAGTCATTGAATAACCAGAGGAATCTGTGGTCTCATTCTCCCAGGCCTGGTCCCTGTCACTTGATGCTGGTCAACTTGAGGCTTAACCATACCCAGTTCTAGTTAGAACTGCTCAAATTATTTCACGAGTTTGTTGACCTGTCTATAATTCCATCCATATCCTGATGGCTTCTTTGTTCCTTTCCCTGTGGTCCAGTTAGACTGTGTCTTTCTGGTTCCTTATTAGGTAATCTTCAGAGAAGTCCCAAGGCTCCTCCAGCAAAAGGACAGCTGCCACATCAACCCTTTGTCTAAAAACTGCATAGATGCCAGATTCCCAGGATCTCTGAGATTTCGCCAGATGTGCACACTCCACTTCAGGTCTGAGCCACCATCCTGCACGTAGTCCCCTGGATCTTATCAAATGACAGACCCAAGAAGACACCTTTGTCTCCTACCACCTACTACCAAAGGACTCATTTCTCTTCTTAATCTTATTTTGGAAAGATGAATTGTCTGTGGCTCTGGAAAAAAAAGGGGGGGAGGGGGAAGCCTTGCACATATGTGGCCCTGACTTAACTCTTGTTAACCTCCAGTGCTGTTATTGGTTGTATATCAATAAACTCTCTTGAACCCACCCTGAGTCTCACTCACCTAGCCTTCACTCCGCTTATGTACAAGAGGTATATATCAGATTATAAATTAATACCAGACCAAGATACAGCTACATATATTTTAAAGTGAGGCCACTTAGCCAGACATAGGGAGAGAGGGAAGAATTGTCATTTGCTTCCTCTAATATAGCCATCAGAATACTCCCCCAGAACAAAGCATTGCCTGCTTTTTTTTTTTCAGCCTGCTACTTGGCTGAAAAAGCAAAAGAGCCAGAGATCTGGGACTGCACGTTCTGCCTACTAGAGGAAGGGTTTCTTCTAAGACAGCTAACCCTTTTTTTTCTTTTCTTCTTTTTTTTAGCAGTTGGGTAGTTCAAATCTGGACTCAGATATTACTTTCTGTGTGATATTGGACAAGTCACTTAACCCTGTTTGCCACAGTTTCCACATCTGTAAAGTGAGCTAGAGAAGAAAATGGCAAATTACTCCATTATTTTTTCAAAGAAAACCCAAATGGGGTCATAAAGAGTCAGACACAGCTGAACAACAAAACCTTTTCGGCATCACTGATCCCTCTGTCAGTCTGCTTAAGTCAATAGACCCTTTTTCGGAATAATCAATATCTTTTTTAATTCACAGCATAAAATTAGAGTTGATAACAAAGGAAACATATTATATTTAGATAGTTATCAAAATTTTTAAAAATAAATTCATGTACCTCTAGTTAAGATCCCCCACAAAGTGACCTAGACTAGAGAAGAAAGAGACAAGATAGGGTGAAAAGAGGGATAGTGCTGATCGTGATTTCCCCACCCTTAAGAAAGGATAGGAACAGGAGGCAAGACAGTAGAAGTCCTGAGCATCCTTTCACACTTAGAGCTTTCCTTCTACTTATATTTTGAGTTACATAAGTTGCAGAGGCAAATAGAAGTTTAATGGAAGGAAAACCATTCAAGCAATTAGAGTTCTTAAAAAGTGGAGGGGACTCCAAGCGCATGGGTTCCCCTTCACAGGAAGTCATCATATAAAGTCTGGGTGACCACTTGTTGGAGATACTGTATGTAGACAGGATGCTTTCAGGAGTATCAGTTGAACTGGCTTTCCCCTAAGGTCCCTACTAACTCTTCTATTCTTGTTAGAGTCTCTATATCCTGCTTATGTACTCAACTCTAAGAGTTGAAGTCAAATTTTCACATTTTTAAATAGAAATGGAAAGATCTGAGGGTCACATGAGTCTTTTCAATCCCTTTTCATAGGTCTACTATTCTAAGGATGAGTGATTAATTACGTATTATTACACCCTTCCTCAGTTCATCCAGAGGTAACACATGGTGTAGTAGAAGGGGCAGTGGTTCTGGAGCTAGAGGAACCAGGTTCAAGTCCTGGCTTTACTTCTCCCGAATATTGTGAGGCCAGGCAAGTCCCTTAAGCAGCTCTGGCTTGTTACTTTCTCAGATGTAAAAGTAGGTGATCTCTCAGGTTTCTTCTGGTTTTAAACCTATGATTCTCTGATTTTTAAATAGCATTCATGTCACTGTCTATGTCAGTTATTCAGCATGATATCCTCATATCTACCTAAGTTAGCAAAAATCCCATAGAAACTGGTTAAAAAAATACATACAGAGAGAAATTCTAACAACAATAATAACATTTACATAGCACTTACTGTGTGCCAGGCATTGTGCTTTATAATTATTATCTCATTTGATCCTCACAACCCTGGGAGGTAGGTGCTATTATTACCGCCATTTTACAGTTAAGGAAACTGAGATAAGTGACTCGACTAAGAGTATATGCCTAGTAAATGTCTGAGGCCAGTTTTGAATTCAGGAGTTCCTGACTCCAGGCTCAATACTCTATTCTCTGTGCCACCTAGCTATTCTTTGACTAATAGCTTAACTCTGTAGCTCTCATAGTTTTGTGACTCTGGATATATATATTTGCGGTTGCCATGGACTCAAAAAAAAGCCCATGGTTACAAATGTGCCCCATTTGATGCACATACAATAATGTCAAATATATGCATATAATATACTTCAAAATGTTTGCCACATATATTTCCCATAGCCCCAATACAAATTCAAGTGTGTTATTTATTGTGTGGGTTGGTCATATGATGACATCAAGGGGTAACTGTTGATTTGCTCCCTTTTAATCACATAGTCTCAAGAAAAATTGAGGATGGTAGAAAAATATCAAATGAATCCCTGTGATTTTTGAAATTTTGGGAAAAAGCAATGACAAGAGAAGCACAGGGTAATGAGGCATGATGGCTCACAATCTTCATGCTTGGAGAGAACATCCATATTTATAAAATCACAGATCTACTTGAGTATTTAGTGTTTATTGAATGCACTTAATTACTTGGCTGTCTGTTTGATGTATGGCTCTTCTAGTGAGACTCAAGCTCTGTAAAGTTGTATTCTCTGTCTGAAATGGACCTTTGAAAGTCTCCTTGTATGAGCTGAAGAGAAAGATTATGATGTCATCTGGTACTTTCCATCTTTCAAAACTAAAGAAAAGCAAAATTTAAAAAGAAAAACAATCCATCAGGAGTTACAGATTAGAGGCAGTTAGGTAGTACAATGGATGAAGCAGTGAGCCTGGAGACAAGAACACTTGAGTTAAACATCTAGCCACAGTTATTTACTGGCTGTGTGACCCTGGATAAGGCACTTAACATCTTTCTGCCTCAGTTTCCTCAACTGTGAGATGGTAACAATAATAGCATCATGTCCCAAGGTTGTTGGGAGTATCAAATGAGATAATATTTACAAAGCACTTCACATAGTGCCTGTCATATAGTAGGAGACTCAGAAATGCTTGTTTTCCTTATATATGTTCTAGATCGTGTAGAGATTTGGGTAATATGATTTTACTGACTTCTAGAAAATTCCACCATTATATATGATAGTACCAACTCATTAAAGCAAATTAATCCCACAGACTCCATCAAATAATTGGCGTGTCTGAGTCATAATCCACTTTAAGAAATCTCAGTGAGAATGGCTACACTTGCCATTAGCAAATGTATGACGTTTGTTCTCAAAGAGACTGAATATAACACTGTGACTTTGGCTCAGGTCCTCAAACACCTTACAAGGTGACTTTTGACAAAAGGAGCAATGATCAGAGTATTGGGCTTTTACCAAATCACTTTCTAGGTTCTTGAAGTGAAGTCACCTTTGCTGAAGATGTTGTACAGTAAGCATACTTTGGCAGAGAACATTTTGACAGCCATGGGCAATTCATTAACAACCTTTTTTCTTGCTCTAAATCTTTATTGTTAATTTATTTGCATGTTGCATAATACCACTTAGAAAAGCAACAGGGAGGAAAAATGGTTTAAAAGCACCCCAATTAGGCTAGCATATGCCCATGCAAAACCTAGTTTTCTCCAGGTTGCAAGATCAAATCTGAGCAGAAAGCATCAGATTTTTCACACACACACAAAAACAGCTGAAGTTGCTGGTCCCTAAGCTAATGCTCGCCACCACCACCATCATTTTGCATAAGGCATTAAGATTTGCAAAGAACTTTACAAATATTATCTCACACAATCATTGCAACGGTGTACCCTAAAGAAATATAGAAATCATGGGGTGGCTAGGTGGTGCAGTGAATAGAGCCCCGGCTTTGGAGTCAGGAGAACTTGAGTTCAAATCCAGCCTCAGACACTTAACAATTGCTAGCCTTGTGACCTTGGGCAAGTCACTTAGCCCCAATTGCCCTACCTTCCCCCTCCAAAAAGCAAAAAAAAAAAAAAAAGAAATACAGAAATCAGAACCCTGTCGAAAAATCTTACTAGTCATATCCAGCAACATCCATTCTCATCTGTTTCTGGCACTTGCTTCAGCGAAGCTACAGGCCTATCAGTTGTCAGCCAAGCAATTTCTTTTTGTTTGTATATAGAACCTTTTCAAGGTGTCTAGGATGATCATTTTAATTTCCTTTCAAATTGTTCGAAGTTTTTTTTTTTCCTGAGGAGTCAAGTCTAATAATTCTTGTCACATTGAGATCAACAGATGTAGCAGTGACAAGTAGCAGTTAAATGCAGTCTGTCAATGAGATCCAGGATTTCAGCCATAGTGAGGCTAAGAAACCCAGAAGAAAACATGCTGTCCCTGAGCACATTTTTTCTGAGATGTTTTCTGAGATATCTAATGTTTGTGACACCATTAAATCATATAGGTATCATTTTCTTCACCTCATTTCCAAGCTTATTTTTTATTATGAAGTTGGGCAGAGTTTTCTCTTATAGCATTCTCAAAATAATTTGGTTAATTTGATTTTATATATGTGATTTTGTCATATATATGACTTTTTGGCTTATTTGAAGGCATGAATAAATTGAAATGAATGAATTAAAAATGAATTAAAATATTACACATGTGCTATGGGCCAAACATTGTGTTAACCACCAGTTATACAAATAAAAAAGCAATACAGTCCTGTTCTCAAGGAGATCTCATTGCGTTTAGGGAAGATAAGACATAAAGGCAGATTCATATGCAATGCAGAGATTCAGGGGTTTTTCTCCCCTTTGTCTTGCTTGATTCCTCCTGTGTTTTATTAAATGGCTGTATGCTATTTTGTTGCATTTCATCTTGTATCTATTGCATATTCTTGTTCCCCAGGCTCCATACTCCACCGTTGCCCCATTTTCTTCATCTTGAGCCTCAAAGCTGGTCTGATTCATGGGCCTCAATCTGCCCTGGAAGTGGGATTCCCATGGTACAATGCTCAAGGATTGACTCTGAAAAGTCCAGTGTCTAAAATTTACAGCTGCCACAAGGATTAAATAACTGCCTAGGATAATATGTGACCTGTGGAAGAAAGGGAAGGCCAGGCACAGGAATGTTATGGCAGGTCCAAGAAAGATAGACCAGTGTGTTGGTCTTAGGTAATTTTTTTGTAAGAATTTCTTATGATATCCCTTTGCTTCATTTTTTCTTGTAATTATTGAGTTTTCATACCTATAGCATCTTACTCTGCCACCTTCCTAGGACTCTCTTTTTCCCTTCCTTTTCATTCCTACTAGTACCACCAGAGTCTAGCATCACATCAAGTCTAGACTATCTAACAGTCTCCTGATACTCTACCTCCCTTGTGGTTTCTCTCCTCTCTAATTCGTTCTGCATACCATCATCCCTATAAACCTCTTTGTGACTATCAAACCCCAGAATGTTATTTGTCTCTTAGTATTTGCTTCCTTCTAACCTTAGTTGTCTTCTGTGACATATAAAAAGTTCAAGAGATATAATTTTGGGTAATTAATCATTTTATTAATCATGTCAGCATATAATTAATAAAAGTGTCAGTGGCACTCTTGAATGCCAACAGACCCCTTATAGAATCCAGTCAACATTTATACGCCCTTGAAAGAGTGGGTGTTTTTGAGGGTGGTAATCTACTCTAATTGGTTAACAATTAAATGAATATTACAATGAGAGGTGGGTTTATTCTAATGAGGGGCTGAGGGATGTGACTCTGATCACTCAGTCTCTGATGAAGAGACTCTTATTCACACAACTCCCTCTCCCCACCTAGGGCAGCCTGGACAAAAGTGGGTCCACCACTGCTCTGACCTGGCTGAATGGAACACAATGGGCTAGAATTCATCAAACATTAAATTCTTTGTAAAGTTCTCTAGATGGGTGGAGTAACAGTTCCAAGATTCATCTCAACATCTGCCCTGCTGCCCTTCATAGAACTAAGCTTTGACCTAACCTCCAAATGCAGAAGGGGAAAAATCCTGGCTCTCCCCAATATTTGGTTATTTAATAATCATTTCTCTAACTTTTTAAGGACACATAGCATTTCCTCAGCTAGATGAAAAGCTCCTAAAGAGCAAAGATTGTGTTTTCTCTCTTCTTATGCTTTCTAACACTCATTTCCCCTTCTCCCAGAACAGTACACAAGGCAAGCCATCTGTAACTTTTGTCTGTCATGATGATGATGATAACACATGCATTTAATTGTTCATGTAATTCTAATTGATTTTAACCATGGTACCAGGAAGCATAATATAATTATTATTCTCATATAATGTAATGTTCTAATTCAGAAATTAGGACTTGAAGAGTTACCAATTGCTTACAAAAAAGCCCAACTATAAATGTCATTGGTAATAACAGTGGACAATAAATCATGGTTTTTTGCTTTTTTGGAGGGGGAAGGCAGAGCAATTGGGGTTAAGTGACTTGCCCAAGGTCACTCGGCTAGTAAGTGTTAAGTGTCTGAGGCCCAATTTAAACCCAGGTCCTCCTGACTTCAGGGCCTGTGCTCTGTTCACTGCACCACCTAGCTGCCTCATAAATCATGCTTTTTAAAAATTTAAAAAAAAATTGGGGCGGCCAGGTGGCACAGTGATTAAGAGCCCCAGCCCCAGTGTTGGGAGACCTGAGATCAGTTCCAGCCTCAGATACTTGGCACCCACACAAAAATAACTGGCCGTGTAACCTTGAGCAAGTTACTTAACCCTGGTTGCTTTAAAAAAAAATTTTTTTAAACTTATTTTCTTGAGATGTATTGAAATCTCTGCTTTAAAAAAATCTGAATTCTAATTTTCAAGGCAAAGAAGATATTAGTAGTGTGCAAATGTATACTAGACTTCCAGGTCCAGAAAGGGGGATAAAATCAGCAGTTAAAATTTTTCTTTTTTTTTTTTCTTGTAATTATTGAGTTTTGATACCTATATTTAGTTATCTGTCTTGAATTGAAAGGATAAAAGAACAAGGAGATTTCTTGTATTACACATTTCTAAGCATTATGGCAGGGTTCCCTCTCTTCCCATGGCCCAGTATAATATTCCCATGAGTATATATGGTCAAAGTCACAAAGCTGGATTTTTTAAAATTGTTCAATAATTTAGAATATTCTGTCAGTTAACAAGTACTTAGTGAGTACCTACTATTTAAGCTGAAACTTGAAGGAAGTAAGGAGGAAATGAAGAAGGAACAGCATACCACGTATGAAGGTTGGGAAATGGTGTGTGCCTTGTTCTGGAAACTACAAAGGGGCCAGTGTCACTGAATCAGAGAGTATAGAGAGAGGAGGGAGGCATAAGAAAATTGAAAAGGGTTGGGGGAAGTAGGACCGTGGTTATAAAGGGCTTTAAAAGCCAAAAATAAGAGTTTAAATTTAATGCTGGAGGTGATAGGGAGCCACTGAAGTTATTGAGTAGGGGAGTGACATGGTCAGGTCTACAATTAGAATTATAAAATAAAGAATTTATTCTTGAAAGGGTATTGACTCCAACCCTTCCATTTCAAAGAAAAGGAAACTAAGAGCTTGAGAGTTTTTAAGTGCCCTGTCCCATGTCACATAGCAAGTAAGTTTCCAAGACAGGATTTAAACCTGGTCTTTCTAGCTTTACATTTGATGCCCATCCACTTTACCGTGCTGTAAAACAGAACAAGACCAAAGACAAATTGCTGGGTCTTGAGACCTCCCCGAAGATTGATATGAACGTTAATGACTTCTTTATGACTGGTTATTCATCCAGTTCCAAGTCTACTGGAAATCATCTAGTCCACTCCTCTCCATTTTATCTACTAGCATATTATCAAAGATTTTGTCAAAATTCCTTGCTGAAATTCAATATACTATGGCTATGGTATTTCCCTTGTCTAGCAATAACATGACCTTATCCAAAAAAACAAAAAAGAAATTCATTTAGTCTGGCCCAATCTCTTTGAGATAATAATCTAATTGAACCTCCTCATTCTATAGTTGAGGAAACAGAGACCAGGGAGTTTAAGTGACTTGTCCAAAGTCACACAGATAATAGCAATGGTAAGATTTGAACCCAGGTTCCCTGACTCCAAAGCAAGAATTCTTCCCACTGCATCAAGCTGCCTTTGAACTCTTGATTTCTAACTTAAGATTTTACTCATTTGGGAGGTCCTTAAACTGGAGCTCAGTTCATCATAAAAAATCAAAAGACATGGAACACTCTTTTTTAAAAAAAAATTCATCATGCATTATTTTGTTAATTTGCCAACCTTCTAAGAACATGAACACTCTTCTAAGTGACCCCAACTGAGACCTATCCTCCCTTTTACCAGTACCTCTTACTCTGAATAGGTGCTTCTTCCTAGGAATCTTTGGAACCCTTTTGGTGGGGGAGGGGAAGAAACAGAGACAGAAAGAAACACAAAAACACCCAAAATCTAGAAGCAGATAGAGGCCCTGGATTAGGGTGTGCTATGAGAGACTTCTATGAGAGAGCTCTAGTCTTACAATCCACAGGTTTCAGTCAGGGAAGGAGGGAGGTGTCTTCTTATCCCATTGTTCATATTTTCATTGTTTTTTGTAACTCTCAGAAATATAGTATTTATGATACGTTTTTTTCCCCAATCCTTTCCATCTTCTCTGATAAACAAAGAATGTAATCAATAGGCAAGGGGACAATTCAATTTAATTCAATATATTAGTGCTTCTTGTCAGCAGAGTATTATGGCAAGAAATGGAAAAGATATAAAGTTCAGAGAAAATATGGTCCCAGGCCTTATAGAACTTACAGTCCTACAGAGTATTGTGCTGTGAAGAAGCCAGCCCCAGATGGCAGCATTCACTAAACACAGTACATCAGCCTTATGGGACTCTGGCTACTCATAGAACAAGTCCAAGATCAGGGCCCCAGGGTGTTTTTCTCACACTATTTTCTAGAAGTTCCAGATGGGTCACTAAAATCCAATCAAAGGTACTAAATTCCCTGACCTTACAGGGTCCCTGAGCCAGTAGGGATCCTAAGATTTAAAGATATAGCTACCTTGCTCTTAATTATCTGTCCCCTTTCTTCAGCCTCTCTGACCATAATTGGTCTGACTTCTATTCTCTGCTGAGAATACTCACCTTCATTACATGATGCAGATTGGGACAGTATATTTTTCAGAGCTGGTTTACAAGGGAAAAAGAGAATCTAGTAAATAATTCAACATGATAAAGTAATCAAAAGAGCACATAAAAAGAAATCCACCAAGACTAAGATCTAATGGCATTTAAGCTTTATAAGCTAAGGTTCCTTGATTTTTTTTAAAATGAATGTTAAAAATTGTCTTTACATGTGAAATACTATATAAACAAACAAAAAAAAAACTAAGGTTACCATGGTCTGCCTTAACCTATTATGATTGTTAGAAATCCTAAATTCTGCGTGAAACCCAGATAACATAGGGATGTAAAGTAGTCATCCTCTTAGAGCTCCTACTGAGATTGTTTTGGAATTTACTCACCTGTATCCACTAGATATCTAAAACCTATCACTTTATCCATTTTATAATCCAAATTTGACCATTTGGGAAACTTCTAAATTACCAGGGTTGAATTCATCCATAATCCTCTACCTCTATTACTAATAAGGCTCTTCCTTCTCTGGTCTTTATTAGACTACAGTCAAGTCACTTATGAATAAATTAATTTCAATTCAATTAACCTTTATTAAGTGTCTACTATGTACTGGACACTGTACTAAGTGCTAGGGATACAAATAAGAAAAAGAAAGACAATTCTTACCCTCAAGGGGCTTACAGTCTAATGGGGGAAGACAATGAATGAATAAAAAAGGCTTCATTAAGCACTTACTTTATGCCAACCATTAAGTACTGGGGACACAATTGCAAAAACAAAAATAGTTCCTGCCCCCCCAAAGTAACCCCTTGAGTGATAACAGGAGAACAACATACAACTATGAGAAAGAAGCATCCTTGCTCCACTACCAGAGGGGAAGCATGTTTTCTTTCCAGAAGTCAGCATTTGAATCAAACCCCAGTTACCCCATCACAGAGCTTTCCCTTTTTTGGATCATATTATTTTGTTCTCAAGATGTCTAATACATTATAGTTTAACCTACATTTCTAAGCTGCCAGGAGTTTTCATTTATACATCCCAGTATTTTAGGCTCCTAATATAAAAGTTTGTTTATATTCCTCCAAAAACTGACCTAGGTAATTCAGATTCTACACTAAACAAATGTAGTCTGATCATTTCAATAACATCACTGTGAAGTTCTTAAGAGTCCTAACTTCACCACAAATATGAGACTACAGTCTGAGTGCACGATATTGATGTCAGTAACCAATACCAGAGCAAAATCTGCCTTCAGCACCATCACCACCGTCTCCAAAAGAAATCAAACAAGGCTAACCTTAAGTTCAGAAGAATGTGAACATTTCCACATGTGGAAACAAAAACCCTAAATCCCTCGATTGAAATAATACCCTTGAATGCTATAAAATACCTCATTCTTTCACTTTCTAAGTCTATTAGAGTTTATCTACCACGATATGGCTTTCATGATGTGATTCATAGAGGCAACACTGATAAAATGCTCTGCCTTCAGCCTTAGTTACATTTAAGTGGTGAATTCGTCTTTATACCGAGCTGTTTGATTGTTGTTTTCTAAATGAAAAAGAAGGTAAGCCTCAGCTGGGTGACAATTGCCACTTAGAGATGTAAATAGCTAGCTAAAGCTTAATAGCTCTATTTTGAAATAGGATTTCTTTGCATCATTTGCTTTTTTTCTCCATTCTTGTTCTTCCCCATCTGAGAGTTTCATGCTCCTTAATCTTTTAAAAGTACTCATATAACTAGTGTCTTCAAGCATCTCAAAGTACTTTACCAACTCATTTTCCACAGATTGTTTGAATATCATAACACATTTAAAATTTGCTTTGGTGGTTTTGAAAAATTGAAATAAAAAAACTGGCTTTCTGGATGAAAAAAGTTAAAAAAAAAAAAAAGAAGGAAATGAATACTCTGAGCTGATGCCTAGGTAGTAACTGAATTCCAAAGAGATCCCACTTTGAGTTTTTGTAGAGACAGCTAAACTATAAAAAGAGCCAGAACAAACTTAAAGGTCAGGGAATCCCTAGTCTGATAGCTCATTAGAAAAACTGCCATCATTAACAATAGGAGGAAGGAAAGGCCAAGACTTCATCTGTTAATAAAATATCTGGAGTAACCAGGGAATGTCGCCATCAGAATGACCAAAGTTACCACATAGCAGTCAAGCACACTGAGAACAGAGTAGATGAGACTTGAGAATATAAGCTAGTGAGAGAAATATATATATCATATCACTCTGAAAAACCATCCCATATGAACAGCTCTTTCCTCTAGAGAATCCAAGAAATGCTGGAAAACACACAGAATGAGAAATTGTAAACGTGAAGCTATAAGATTCCAAGTTGTGTTGGATATAGAATATATGAGTCTTGCTGAATTTCATTCTTTTTATTTAAAAAAAAAGTCTTTTGGATATACTGTGGCCAGTGCACCTGCAAATGGTCATTTACATGTTGAGCTGTCCAGAAAAAAAAAAAACTGTGTGCCAATGTAGTGGTGAAATTTGTTGACAAAAGAAGTATGACCTTACCCCATTCCTTCCTTGAAAGGTAATCTAGTATAGTCTAATGATAAAGCATCTTTAGAAACCACTTATTCTGAAATATTAAAGATAACAGACCTTTTATGTCCTGAGATTATTCCTCATGCTTCTTTCCCATCACTCCTCTCCCCATAATTATTTCTTAGCCAGAGATTTACATAATCTCCAAAGCAAGTTTCCCTCCTGACCAAAGCATTTTCAGCATTCCATGCCTTTATTTTTAGAATCCTTCATCTCTCCCCCTATTACTGCCAGATTTGATAAATTAACAGAAGTATCTTCAAATACCTCTTTTTATTATCCCAAAGCTGGGTCTACAGGAAGAAAAAAATTTACAAACATTTGGTCAAAAAGTTGCCACTCTACACCTTCCATACCTCCATCATTCCCCAATTTTTTATATACTTAACCACTAGGTGGCCCAGATAGCTAATACTGGAAAATCCTATAGGTACTCTGGTGATTTACATATGACATGCCCAATGGGGGCTGAAGCCTCTCTCTACTGAGCCTTAATATTCATCATCTAGGAGTATGTGCATTTCTGGATTTGATGATCAGAACTTAACTCTGAGTCCCCACCCAATAGCTTACTGTCCACTCTTTTTGAACACATTGCTTTGGGGTGTTTTTTTTTTTTCCTTTTAATTTTCATGGCATGACCCAGTGTCTTATGAAAGTAAAGTGAAGAATAACTGAGTTGATCTGGTAGTTCTTGGATGGGTAGGGTTTAGGTACCTTTGGGAAGAAGAGAAAATCAAGCATTTTTATGTATCTATTATGTGAAAAGATCCTGATGTTGGGAAAGATTAAAGGCAAAAGGAAAAGGTGATGGCAGAGGATAAGCTGAATAGATAGTGTCATAGAAACAATGAAAAGCCTTCTTCCCATGGGCAGATTTCTGCCCTAAGCTCTACTTGCTTTTACAACTCAGAAACTCCCTCAGCAAGTCTGTCATCAAAGGTATTCTCTTTACTCTCAGAGGCCTCCTCTCTCTGCCCACTCAAGTTGCTTCTCCCTCTGAGCACTGTGTCACTCTCTCAGTGCTGCCTCCCTTAATACCTGCTTTCTCAATACCAACTCTTTATATTCTGTTCTACTCAGAATCTGATGGGCTAGAGCCCAGATGTACACATCTGATTGGTTAGAGCCCACTTGTATGTTTCTGATTGGCTTAGCACAGAGGCAAGTAAGACTGAGGCTGGGAAACTGAACAATACACACAGAAAAATAGCAAAAAATCTTACTTTGCTTGCCATTACAAGATTAAAGCATACTTTTTTCCACATTGTTTTTCTTGGTTTTGTGTGTATGTGTGTATGCGTGCACATATGCACACACATGTACAACATGACTAAGATGGAAATGTTTCAAATTACTTCACATGCATAATTGATATTATATTGTTTGCCTTATCAAAGGGCAGGGGATGGGCAGGATGGAAGTAGAGAATTTTGAACTCAAATTTTCTAATAAATAAACCAATTAAAAAAATTTTAAGCCATCAAGAATGCCAAGAGGTAAAAGTAAAGATGGAGAACATTTGAGGCATAAGAAACCAACAATGGAAAAGTGTAGAAATGGAGTGAGGAATAGCAAGAAGGTAACAGACTAGGGTTGGAAATATAGATTTGGGAGACATCTGAATCAAGATCATAACTGAGCACATGGTAACTGATGAGATCACCAAGTGAAAGAATCTGGAGAGAAAAGAAATGAATGCCTAGGACCCAGACGAGAGCTATACCCATAGTTAGGTCCCATGACATAAATGATAATCTAGTAAAGCAGACTTACAAGTAGGGGTCAAGTAGTTTGAAGGAGAACAAAGAGCATAATGTCCTGAAAACCCAGACAGGAGCTTCTGGAGGATGAGAAGGTGGTTAACAGCGTCAAATGCTCAAAAGAGTTCAAAAGGAATGGGAATTGAGATTTTCAATTAAGAGAACAGTGGTAACTTTAAAGAGAATATATTGAGTCAAGATAGCATATTGAAATCCAGATTGCAGAGTTTAGAAGAGCACAAGAGGAGAGGAAACTGAAGAATGTGTATAAACAGCTTTTTCAAAGAACAAGGGATTGAGGCAGAAGGTAATGCCTCATCAGGTCTCTCTCTACTTTAGGTTTTTGGTTCTTACTTTTTCCATCTCTCTTTTTTATTTGCAAAGAACACAAAATGATTTTGTGAAGGCTAAAAAATTACTAGAGCCCCAGACCTTGAGGGCCCTTGGCAGCTTGCTGAAATACATCTTATTATTTGTCCTTCACTTTCAAAGAGGATCAATGACATCACAGGTGATTTCTTGACTTGCACATAAGTTAAACTTAAGTAAGGCAAAGTTGCACAAAGTCATTAGCCTCAGTCTCTCTTCCAGAGTCATCAAAGCCCAGCAGCAAGAGAAATCAAGACAACTGGCTATGGCCCAGGATGAGCGGATGACATCTTCGATATCTGACCAAGCTCTAAGTGCTCCATAGAACCTCTTTCAGCCACCTTCATGGCCATTGGAGCTCATTGTCCTCATCCGACCATTCCATCAAAGGAAGTCTTCACAGGCTTGGGGTAGAAAGTTCCCTTTATTCACCAACAGGTTTGAGACCTGTCAACAGTGTGGTGGTGTGGCCACTATGCGTATTACAGTTTCTTGGTGCCATAGATGAGAGCCAGGTGAAAGGTGGACACCAAAAGTGAATAAGCAGCCCTGAAAAGAGCTCTGCAAACCCTCACATCAGAAGTGCTAGCCCTCCTGGAACACCCCATATAATAGCCTGATTTTGAAAGCAGGTAGGTTGACCATTCAGATGTATGAAAGCTAAAGGGAAATTTCCAACCCTGTATTGGTAGATGTTTGGGACACAGGCATTTCTATTGGTAAGAAAAAGATAGTAAATTCAAAGAAAAATTGAATGCCTACAAGTGTTACTTATGTGGCTGCCTGCTACGGTATGTGCCAGAAAAACTTGATTTCTAGATAGAAGATAGGATAAGTGACACACAGCTAAGACTCTTGGAACTGATATGGTCCTCTACCTAATCTGATGACTATGGGTGGAAGGGCCTTCCTTTCTCACTGAAAGAGCTGAAGATTAAGCCTCTGGGCAGAGTGAAAGAGACATTGAGAACTAATTCCTCCTTTTGTGGGAGAGTTAGCACCATTCTAACAGGAAAGATAATAAGTAAAAAGGAGTTGAAAGTAGGAGGAGGAAAGAAAAGATAGCAATGTCAGAGAAAAGGCATTCACTGGAGAGCATGAGGGAGAAAGTCTATAGAGAAGCATGGAGAAGAAAGATATGACTGACCTGCGCACCTTCCTTAAAAATGAAAGTTCTGGGAGAAATTGACTAATCAGAAGAAACTACATAAGTGGTGTATGAAAAGGCCAGAGACAGAGTGAACTCCCAGAGTAAGGAGGCTGCTGTGGCAAGGTGGTATAATGGTAATGGGGTCTGAAGATCTTCCATGCCCCTTGTATTGGCAAGCAAACAGGTACTTAGCACCTTGTTACAAGTTCATGATTGTGTCAAGTATTAAGATCCAGAACTTATGAATCCCACAGTGGGGTGAACTTGCTGATGTAACAGGAATGGGCAGGATAGGGAGGAGCTAATACCATATATAAGGAAAAACCCAAGCTAGAGAGCCAGAACTTCTTCTGAGAACCGAATTGAGAACTTCTGAGAGCCAGCCAGAGCTGCTGAGAACTTCTGAGAGCCAGCCAGAATGGCCGGGAACACGAACTGCTGGGAGAGAGCAGCGTGGAGGCTGAGGAGCTACCATGAGTGAGGAGAGGAGGATCCTTGCTTGAGGGAGCCTGTTTTGTTTTGAAGGCTTGGGAATGTGGGTGTTCACTGTATTGACTATGTGTATCAACTTCATGGTTACTGTAATAACTTTGACTTTATGATTTTGGGACTTGGTTGTCTGGTATTTGAATAAATACTTTGGTTCTGTCCTCCATGTGGAGAGTCTGTTACATTTTGTGATTCACAACTTCACCAGCATATTCATAGCCACCATGGGCACTGTGAATATTGCTTCTGGAGAACTGAGTGAACTCTGGAGAGATGCAAGAGAACACTTACAAGAACTCATACAAAATTAAATAAGTAGAACTAGCAACACAACATCATGAATGGCTTCAACAATGGAAATAGAATAACCTAAAATAAAGTGAACACATGGAACACCATGTAATTACAATGACCAAGCTTGGTACCAAAGAAGAAATGAGGCAATGTATCCTCTTCATTTCTTTGTAGAATATGGCATTTATTAAGTGCCTACTATGTGCCAAACACTGAGGATACAAAAAAAGACATGAGAGAGTTTCAAATCTAGCTTCAAACACTTACTGACTGTGTAAACTTGGGCAAGTACGTATGTCACTTAACCACTGTTTTCCTTAGTTTCCTCATTTATAAAAGAAGAAAAATAATAGCACCTACTTTCTCCCCAGGGTTGTTGTGAGAATCAAAAGAGATATTTCTAAAATCTTTAGCATGGACACATGGGAACACGGTAGGAGCTACAGAAATGCTAGTCATCATCACCATCATCATCATCATCATTGACAATATCTGCTTTCAAGGAGCTCACAGTCTATAGAGAGAGTCAAAATACAAGGAACTATATATAAAAGATAGATGATAGTCAGATATGTGATGGGTGATTAATTGGATCCCTATTTTATTCCAATCAGTATTAGTTAGTTTGATAATAGTTTGATAGTTCCATAAGGGTGGTGATTATAAGCTCCACATATTAAGCCCTAGAGCTGTGAATTATCAATTCTAAATTCACTTGCCTAATCACAGGAAGCTAACTTGAGGACCTCTACCTTTGTTTTTTCCTTGTTATGGTGACCAAGCCCAGAATGGCAGAGGTGACTCAATTACATGGAAAGTCACCCAGCTATTTTTGTTGCCCCTCTGTCCTCATTCCTCTATTGCTCTACATATGGAAATGACCATGAGCACATAGCCAATGAGAACACCTGTTTGCTGGTCTGCAGTCTGACTACCAATCCATGGGTGTGTTCATTACACTTGGTAGGACCTCCTGGAAGGTCAAGATATGTCTGTTAAGGTCTGCTTACTAGCCTATTTGTCAACCAATGGGAGTCTATATTTTGTGTAGACCCTCCTGGAGAGTCGAGGTCAAGGTCTATCCATCAATTACATTCTGTATTTTTTATCTGCTTCACCTCTATTGTCCAGGTATCAAACATATAAAACTAAAGCTCTGGAGGAAGGGGGCATCTCAGATCATGAAGAAGATCTGAGGTCCACTTTGTTAGACAGGACCATGGACCCTTTCATGAAGTGCCATTGACTCAATGCTCTGACTCAGTGGGTTTTTTCTTACAGACTGGACAATTTTGAAAATCCCCACATTAGACAGATAGATAGACACATAGACAGACAGCGATATTTACAAGATAAATTTGAGGGGAGTAAGTTATGAAAAGACTAGAAAGTAAGGAAGGGACCAGGTTGTGAATCTGATGGTTTAACCATTTTTGAGTGTCATAGACTCATTTTAGTAATCCAATGAAGCCTTATAGGCCCCTCGGAATAAAGTTTTTCAATATGGAAAATAATTTCTTTTTCAAAAAGAAAATAATAGTTTTCAGTTAGAGCTTGGTGAAAATAAGCTTAGTGAAAAAAAAAATTCCCCTCATTCAAGTTCACAAACCCTCTAAAATCTATCTGCAGATCCCTTGGCATATGGACTCCCAACAAAGAACCCTGCTGCAAATGAAGTCAGAAGCTGTTAGCAGAGAGAAGCTCCCAAACCATGAGATCAGTCCAACAATACCTAACAACAACCGTAAGACCACCAGAACACTTTCTGGCAGAATCTCTGTAAGAACAGCAGGGAGTCGGCCCAGCAATAGCATGCTAATAAAGAAGACTTTGACAATCCAGGAACCTTGGAGGCATGAGTTGCCCCTCCATTTATGTATGCTGGCCACATGTATTCCCTACATATGGGCTCCTCCACATATGTTTCCTGGGTGTGTCTACTCTTCCCTCCAATTGTATACATATTTTGTTTTAGATTTGCCTGAGTTTTATGAGGGAAAATGTTCTACTGTTACTTTTTATTTCTGTGCCATTTCATTAAATTCCTTTCCTTTGAACTAAGCATTGTCTTATAGCTAACTAATAAAAGAAAACATATTGCTGGAAGCTCATGAGCTATGGCTATTGAGTAAATGTGGATCTGCAGAGTGCCTTGAAAATGGAATCTTTTTTTCCTGGGGACCCCACAAGAGAGGCTAATGCCCCAGGTATTACATTTGAAACATTAAAATGATCTTGAAGAGTAACTTTGCATGGTAAAGAGAGCACTGGGTTTGTAAGACTTGAGTTCAAACTCTGCCTTCACATGACTCTGCAACACAAAGAATATAACTCCTAACCAACCCCATCCCATTAGTTATTAATTAATTATTATTAATTATTCAGGTAGTTGCAGTCAGAAGTAGAAATATGGAAATACGGTTTGTCTTGAAGCTGCTATTTCTAGAATGTATGACCCAGTGGAAGCCAGTTGTGCACGTGTGTGTAACCCTTGGCTTTGTTCTACTTCCATGTTTCTGCATTCCACCATATGGACAGTGACCCATTCCAAACACAAAAACCCAAGTGAATCTGTGGTGACATCATAGATCTTCCTGCAAGGATTCAGGTCATGACTCAAGTATACCTGCCTATTCCACATACCTCTTTTATGTATTCTCCTGTCAATCCACTGGAAGGGACCCACTCAACATGCAAAGGATCTTTGTTTCTCTTTACGTCACAAGGATACCAGGGGATCTCACAGGCTATCACTAGTTCTCACCACACAAGCAGTCAAATTTGAACTCAGATTCTCTGATTCCAGAAGATTTTTCAATCACACAATTCTTTTACATAGTAACTTTTTTGTTAAATATTGTAGACTGTTTACACTCACTATGTACTTCACTAGTGTACTCTGAATGCTACTAAATGGAAATTCTTCAAACACAAAAGTGTTTTACGACTTAACTTCATGCAAAAATAGTTAAGAGATCTGTATGATAGAAACAGAAGACTACATTATTTCAGGATCAGGAAGGAAATTGCACAAGTATCTATTAAGGGTCTACTTTGCACAGTGCACTATGCTATCCACTTCAGATAAAAAGATGGAACACAATATACAGTCCCTGCCTTCAGAGTGCTTACAATCTAGTAAGGCAGATATGACAAATATGCAGATAGTCATAATACAAATTATAAATAAGAGTGAACAGCAAAGGTCCTAAGAAAGAACTGAGTGGGGAGAAATGATTTATATGTCAAAAGATTAGGAGGGCCTTCATGGAAGTAAAAGCACAAGGCCGAGTCCCTGAATGAAGAGAAGGATATTAACAAAGCCAAATGAAATGCATTCCAAGGGTCCAATAGAACGGGAAAATTAATTAGCGAAATGCTGTCAGTAAACTTTGAATGTTCACACAGATTGAAGAGGTGCCACAAAACTATAACTGGGCCCAGCGACTGGTTATGACCATTTAGCTGCTGACAATAGCAAGCTGGTTTTCTCAAAGACTTCATCATCAACAGGTCATCCCAACCTAATCTGATTTCCATTTTTGACAGTTACTAAACTGAGGAATGTTTTAAATATTGTTGAGCTAAACTTGAGCAAAACATCAGCTGAAGCCTCTCATGCTATTCTTATAGACAAGGTATAGAGATGTGGACCAGACAGTAGTCCAGTTAGGTGGGTTCGGAATTGGTTGAATGTCCAGACTCAAAGGGTGATCACTATTGGCTCCATGTCTGTACTGGCTT
The DNA here is from genome assembly GCF_028583685.1 of Petaurus breviceps papuanus. Classification (NCBI taxonomy): domain Eukaryota; kingdom Metazoa; phylum Chordata; class Mammalia; order Diprotodontia; family Petauridae; genus Petaurus; species Petaurus breviceps. The sequence goes on from NW_027186349.1 coordinate 11,225,194, forward strand.
CTGTGATATCTAATTTTTTATTAATTATTTGGATAAATTATGTTCTTATCAAATTAGTAGATGAAGCATAGCCAGAATAGAACAGAAATGAGTGATGGAGTCAGGATCCAGAAAGATTTTGAGATGGTAAAATATTTAATAAAATTCAATTAAAACAGAAATAAATGTAACATCTTACAGATGGGTAAAAAAAAAATTTACAAACGCAAGGTGGGGAATGATTAAATGGAAGTTCATCTGAAAAAGACCTGGGAAGTTTAGAGAAGCACAGGCTCAATGTTAGTAAATTGTGTGATGTGGCAACCAAAAAGAATTAATGCCATCTTAGGCTACATTAAGGGATACATAATTTCCAGAGCTAGCAAAGTGATCATTCTGCTGTAGGTTGCCATTTTTATACAGGATCACATATTTATATGTCCCTCATAAAGACTTTGAAGGCACCTTAGAGGTTATCTAACCTACTACCCTTTATTAGGAGGAAACCAAATAGCAGATGAAATGACTTTCCCAAGGTCACACAGGCAAAGGTAGGATTTTAATCCAGGCCCTCTGAAAAGGAAACCAGCATTTCAATGGAGATCAGTTGAGGGAACTGGGGATATTTAGCTTGAAAGAAGTTAATTATAATTGGTCAAGTATTTGACAGATTGCCAAGTGCAAGACTTATTCCAATTAGTTCCAGAGGCCATGACTGGGAACAAAGGACAAAAAACTGCAAAAAGGCTGATTTGTATTTGATGTAAAGATAAACATACAAAATTAGAGCTATCCCAAGGTGGAAGGGGTGACTTTCTGTAGTAGTAATAGCTAATAGGATATAGTATATGTGCTAGAGTATATACCCCATATAAATAGTAATAACTAGTATGTATATAGCATTTTAAGATTGCAAATTGCTTTATAAATATCATCTTATCTGATCCTTAAAACAATCCTGGAAGGTAGGTGCTATTATTCACCCCATTTTACAGATAAGGAAACTCAGAAAAAAAACAGAGGCTAAATGACTTGTTTGGAATCACACACACACATGAATTTGAACTCAGGTCTTCTGACTCGAGATTCAGGGCTCTATCCACTACATCACCTTGCAAGGTTCCTTATTTTCTATTTTGTACAAGGGATTGTAGTTCAGCCATGGGATGAATTGTCTTCTGATGTGCCTTTTAATTGTGACATTCTGTGAGGATAGAAATCAACCCAGAAAGAAGAAGTTGGTCTCAAAGAATCATAGATCTAGAAGGGACCTCAGAGACCACCTAGGGCAATCCATTCATTTTACAGAAGAGGAAACTGAGGCCCAAAAAGGTTAAATAACTCACCTAAGTTTACAACATGAACTAATAATCACCAGAGGTCAAATTTGAACTCAGATTCTCTGATTCCAGAACCAATGCTATTTCCATTGGTAGTATGGCACCAGTACTCTGTGATGAGTGTTTAGGAGAGATCCAAACAAAGATCTGAGCAAGGAGAAATGGCTCATAGTTCCAACGATCAGGAAATTTCACAGAGGAGGGGCCACAATGGACCCTGAATTAAGAAAAGGATTTTGACAAGTCCAAATAAAGGACATTCCAAGGGTCCAACAAAACTAGAAGTTTGTAATTATTAAGACATTGTCTGTAATCTTTGAAAGTTCATAGAGGATGGAGAGGTACCACAAAAAAAAGACAGCATGGTGCCCCGCTGCCATTCCCCCCCAGGCTAAAGACTCTCAGCTCCTTTGCAGCTACAGGCCAAATATGTGTAGCCTTGCCTTCTTTCCTTTCCTGGGAACTTATATTGAGGGCCAAACAGAATTAGAAGGGAGGAAAGTAATGCATTTCTGTTTAGTGATAGGAAGGTTCTTTTTCCCAGCATGCTCATGACAGAGTTTAGATCTGACAAATAGCCACTAGGTGGCAGAGGACTCTAAAACCATTCAATCTCTCAAAGGTTCACAAAGGAGAAATTATTGGTTAGGAGATGTTAATTTGGGTTTTATTTTTGTTGTCGTTTCTTCATTTTATCATTTGTTCTGAACTTAACCACCAAAAGAAAGGATATTTTCATATACACAGCAGAATACAAAATAGAGATTGCATACAAGATTATCTATCTCTTTCATAATGCTTGACTAAAAATAAAAGTGTGCCATAATTTCACATCACTTTCAAAACTGTCCTGCCTTTCTGTGCTACTGTTTGGAATCCTTTATATTTCCTCTTGTGAATTTTTTTTAAACTTTAAATGGTGTCCGTGCTTTCTCTGTCTGTATAACTTGCCAAACCACCTCTCCCCCATCAAGTTCATCCCCAATTAAAAACTAGAGAAATAAAAAGAAAATCTTTGGAAGAGATAAGCATGGTCAAGGAAAATAAATCCAATAAAGTAGCCATGACCAAAAATATGTCTTTTTGCCACATGAGTCCATTTCATCTTTGACAGGACATGGGCAATATGCTTCATCATAGGGCCTCTTGTGACATGGTTAGTTACTTCATTGATCAAATTTCTTAACTCTTAAAATTATTTGTCTTTTCAATGTCTTTTTTCCTTCTTAGACTGGTGCTGCTCATTGCATTCTAGAACCTAGGGCTCTTGAAAATCTCTTCCCTCATTTTTTTGACATAATAATATTCTATTACATTATTATACCAAAATTTGTTCATCCATTACCCCAATTGATAAGCAGCCCCTAATATTCTGTCTCTTTTCATGTTCTTTGTCTCTTTTAGTCCTCTCAGGATCAGGAAGCTTCTTTTGCTTGTGGCTATTTCATCTTCAGTATTATCCATCCACTTAATACCCCTCCTCCCAAACCTGCTGGTCTGTCAGAAGAGTCTTTTATATATTTCTACACCAAAGCTTGTATTTTTAACTGTCCTTTGCCTTTTCAGAAAGAGTGAAGTTTATTTGAAGCTCTCTCCCTAAATTCTTCCTCTAAGTTTCTACTCTATTCTTCTCAAGTCCCCAATTATGAGAAGTAGCAAGTTCAATACCCTAGGTAGCTCTGTCTACTGCTATATAATGCAGTCAACTCAGAAATAGGCCTGGAGTCAGGAAGACTTGAGTTTAAATACAGCCTCGGATACTTATTAGCTGTTTGACCCTGCACAAGTCATTTAACCTATTTGTCTCAGTTTCCTCAACTGTAACATGAAGACGATAATAGCATCTAACTTCCAGGACTATTGTGAAGATCAAATGAGATAATGTTTATAAAGTACTTGACACAGCGCTAGGCATATAACAAGTACTTCATAAATGCTTATGTCCTTCCTTTTTCTCTTCTTTCTATACTAGCATATTCTTTTTATCTTCTCTTTTGTTTCCCCTCTTAAAACACTAAAAACAGAACCAATCTACCCCCCAGGTCCTCTGTTTTTAAATATACTTTAAAGACTTTAAGGTTCTAAAAGGTCACTAATTTCTTCTCCTCTATTAAAGTGGTAGCATTGCATTATCATATAGTCCTTTCCAAATTGCTCGAATAAATTTATCTTCTATGTTTCTTTTAATTCTTGTTATTTAGTATTTCAAAGTTGATCTGCAGGTTTGATCTTTTCATTGGAAATTTCACTGGAAATGCTTGAAAGTCCTGTATTCCAGAAATGGAACTCAAGACTAGTCTTGCCCCACAAAACTCCTAAGGATAGCTAGAACCAGTTTAAAATATAATTAGGAGATGTTTAACAAAATAAATAAAAATGCAAGACAACATAGATAATGTTGATTTTTGGTTTTCTAAGTTAATATGCAGCACAGAGGAATGTTTCTATTTAAATTTGACACCACTACTCTACTCCCTTTAAAATCCTTTTTTATAGTATTTTTCCCAATTACATGTAAAGACAATTTTTAGCATTCATTTTTACAAGATTTTGAGTTTCAAATTTTTCTCTGTCTTCCTCCCTTCCCCTCTTCCTCAAAAGTTAGGCAATTTGATATAGGTTATACAAGTACTATCATGTAAAACATATTTCCACATTAGTCACAGTTGTGAAAGAAGAGATCAAAAGAAAAAAAGTATTAAGTGAAAAAAGTGTGCTTCAATATGCATTCTGAGCCCATCAATTCTTCATCTGGATGTGGATAGCATTTTCCAGTGTTCTGTACTTGTCTTGGGTCATTGTGCTGCTGAGAAGTGCTGAGTCATTCATAGCTGGTCATCACACAGTGTTGCTGAAACTGTGAACAATTGTCTTCTTGGTTCTGTTTATTTCACTTTGTATAAGTTCTTATAAGTCTTTACAGGTTTTTCTGAAATCTACCTATTCATCATTTCTTGTGGCACAATAGCATTCCATTACATTCATATACCACAGCTTGTTCAACTGTATCACAATTGATGGGCATCCCCTTAGTTTCCAATATTTCGTCACCGTGGAAATGGCTGCTATAAATATTTTTGTTTTCTTCAATGTATTTTTGTATCTCCTTTTCCATCTGGCCAATTTTACTTTTTAAGCAGTTGTTTTCTTTTTCTAAGCTATTGAATATTTTTTCATAATTCTCTTGTATCACTCTCATTTCTTTTCCCAAAGTTTCTTCTACCTCTCTTATATGATTTTTAAGGTGTCATTGTTTTTTTTTTGTTTTGAGCTCTTCTATGAGTTTTTTCTGGGCTTGAGATCACTTCTCATTTCTCCTTGGGGCTCTGCCCATGGGTGTTTTGACACTGTTGTCCTGTTCTTAGTTTATGTCTTGGTCTTTTCTGTCACCAGAATAACTTTCTATGGTCAGATCCTTTTTTGTTATTTTTTTGCTCCTCTTTTTTTGGCATTTTTCCTTTCTCTTAAATTTGAAAGATGCACTTTCTCAGGCTTTTTGTGCCAGGGGCTATAGGCCCTAGCTGTTTACCTAGTGCTATAGTAGTATTTCCCTGAGGCTCACAGGGAACCTGTGCTGCTGGAGGCCATAGGGGACTGGCAGCTTACTTGGTGCTGAGTGGAGGTCCTAGTGTTTGTGTCTGGCATGTAATGAGGCCAGTGGGGTGTGTCTCATTGGTTCTGCCTATTTCCCCAGGGCTACACCGAAGCACATGGTGGTTCTCAGAGCTGGAGTCTGCCCATCCCCCACCACACTGGGTCTCACAGTCTCCCACTGGTTGCTGAGGCAGGGCTTGTTCCTGGCTTGCTGTGATGCTTTCTGTCCTGGACTGTGCTCTCCTTTAATCCGAATGAGACAGACCTTTCCTGCCTATCTTCTATGTTTCTTGGGCTAAAATATTGTTTCGCTCCATCTTTTTGCTTGATTCTGTTATTACAAAACTTGTTTGGTGCACTATTTTGTGGTTATTTGGAGGTGAACATGGGAGAGTTAAGGTGATTTACTGGTTATTCCACCCTCTTAGCTCCCCGAAAGTCCTTTTTTTCCCTGATTATACTCACCTTGCAGCTTAAGTCATCTTGATTGTAAGCTTATATCTTTTGCCTTTCAGAATACTGTATTCTAAGATTTCCTGTCATTTACAATAGCAGGTGAAAGTTATAATCCTGACTGTAATTTCTTTTTATTTGAATTGCTTCTTTCTGAATGCTTGTAGTATTTTATTTTTTCTTAAATGTGTGTCTTGTGGATTCTAGCTATGACATTGCTTGGACTTTTCTTTTTGGAGTTTGTTTTAGGAAGCAATTCAGGAAATAAATTCCCTTCTCTCCAGTCATCTAATCACCAAAGAGATTAAGGTCTTCATCACCTCTTGCCCAGATTATTCTAATATCCTCCTAATGGAGCTTCCTGCCCCATTGCTCTCTATACCCCAATCCATTTTTCAGCCAACAAAGTTATTGCCCTAACATGCAGATCTGATTGTGCCATCCCATTTTTCAATAAACTCTACTGGATCCCTATTACTTTGGGGGTCAAGTATAAACTCATTTTTCACATTTTAAGTTCTTCATAAGGATTCACAGGAATAGTAAGCAAAAGGATCATAAGCCTCAAAGAAGAGCATGTCAAAACAAAACTTGAATGCCATGCCAGAGAAAATAACATGAGAAATTTCTATGGAATTTCTGAATACAAACAAGAAACTATGCGTCAAATTTATAGATTACTGTTGTTGCTAAATCATTTGCCATGTCCTATTCTTCGTGGCCCATTAGGAATTTTCATGGCAAAGATACTTGAATGGCTTGGCATTCCCTTTTCCAGTTCATTTTATATATGAGGAAACTCAGGCAAACAGGGTTAAGGGACTTACCCAGGGTGAGACAGTTAGTAAATGTCTGAGGACAGAGTTGAATTCAGGAGGATGAATCTTTCTGATTCCAATCCAAGACTTCTATCTACCACAACCCTACCAGAACAGATACCCATACTTCAAATTCAAAGTTATGTAGTGGTTAAATTCCACAATTTTGATAATAAACAGCAAATTTTAAAAGCATTCAGAAGAAAGATCTTACAGTATGATGGAATGGCACTTCAAGTGCTGTGGGATTATTTTCTATTCATAAAAAATCAGATAAAAGAATAAAACAGCATATTCTTAAAAGCAAAGGAGCTCAAGATAAAACCCAAAATAATATACACTGAAAATTTAACCTCATCATCAATAAAAATATTAATTTTCCAAAAAAATATTATTTATATATTCCTTTAAAAAAGAAAAACAACAACAAAAAAGAGGTTAGCATATTATTTGACTTGCAAACACTGAAAAACTGAAATACAAGAAAACAAATAGGGACATATATATGCATATATTATATATATATATATATATTTAAAAGAGCAAGTAATAAATTCTATTCTCTCAAATTTATAGTCCTTTTTTAATAGGTATTGACTTGTGGTATAAAAGAAAGAAGAAATAATGAAGGAATAAAAAATAAATAAGCTGAAAGAGAGATTTCTACAATATGAGAACATTAAGGAATGTCTATTTTTCAGTATTACATGGCATCTTTACAAAAATGAATCATTGTTAGTCCACTGAATAACTGGATACACACATATGTGTACATGTATATGTATGTGTGTATATGTAAGTATGTTAATAAAAGCAGAAATAAATACCTCCTTTCAGAATATTTAATTAAATAAAAATAATAATAAAAAGGGAGCAAGGAAAAAATAGACAGACCTAAATGTACAATTAATGATGACATTTTAAAGAATGTGAGGGTCAAAGAAAAAATATTACCCCCTAATATTAGATGCTATGTTAACAATTAGCATGTGAAACAATTACTCTGTAAAAAAGAATGATAATGATAAGATTACAGGGGCAGTTATGTGGCACAGTGAATAGAGCACCAGCCCTTGGAGTCAGGGGGACCTGAGTTCAAATCTGACCTCAGACTCTTGATGCTTACTAGCTGTGTGACCTTGGGTAAGTCACTTAACCCCAATTGCCTTGTCTTCCCCCTCAAAAAAAGATAAGATTACATACCAAAATTTTTGAAATGCAACTAAAACAGTTCTCAGATAAAAAATACTGTAACTCTAAAAATGTTCCAAAAGATTTTTAAAAGAGCTGACTAATGAACTGACTATGCAATTTAAAAAATAATAAAGTTAATATATAAATGGTCTTAGGAGGACTTCTGGTAGTTGTCCTTAACATGGGTATCATCATGCCATAAAATTCAGATCCACACAATCAAGTCATATAAAAGTTTAATTAACTTATAAGAATATAATATTCAAACACAGAGGAAGGATACATAATGTAAAATTGCACCCAATAACAACTGTAGTCTCTAGTTAGAAACCCTTTGCCTCTCACTATCCTTCACAAGGAAGGCTTGTCCCAGGTCCCAACCACGACCATCACAACAGTCAACCTGGGAGTCTCACGAGATCAAAGGGAGCAGTTAACCCTTGTCACTTTCATTTTATTTTTAATAGCAGATGTTATATCAACCAAAAAGTTGTTTAGACAGTGGTAAAACAGATTACATGTGAATTGCCCCATATTATTGCCCCAGCATATCTTTCTGTTCTTTTCTTTTATAACTTTTGTTTCTGGACTTTTCTCCTCTTTGACTTCACTTCTCTCTCCCTGTCATATTAAATTATTACCACATCCACTGCCTTAGGATGATTTCTCATTATAGATCTATATAAAATAATTATGTCTCAGTGAGAGCTACAGCAGGTACTGGACAAAGCCTGCTACATAAACAAAACTAAAATAATCACCAAAGAGAAAAATTTGAAAAATAGATAAAATGCAAAAGAAAAAGACTGACGTTTGATGATAAAAGAAAGGTTTGTCCTTTGATAAAAACATAGTAAACTTTTAGTCAACCAGATGAAAAAGAGGTAAGAAAATTCCACTACCAAAACATCAATAACAAAATATTACAATGGAGAATAAAAAGAAATATCAAAACATGCTATATATTATAGTGGGCTATTAAAATTAATTTATTCAAAATAGATGGTTATCTAAAGAAATATAAAATAATAAAATTAACAGAACATGAGAGATCTTAAGTATCCAAATCTCAGAAAATTAAATTTTAAAAGTTGTAGAGGAAGTGGTGGGGGTGGGGGGGGACCAATGTAGAAAGATTTAAAGCTGAGTTCTATCAAATATTTGAAAAGCAAATGCTACCTAAGCTAGTGTTCACAAATACTGAGAAAAAAATACTTTGCCAAACTCTTTTTTCTGGGACATCTATTGTCATAATACCTAAACCATGAAAAGACAAAACAGAGAATTATATAAAAATTCCTAATAAATACTAATGCAAAAGCCCTTAGTCCTAGAAAAAAAATTATAGCAATACATAGAAAAATATGATCATTGTGATTAAGTTGGATTCATACCAGGGATACAAGCATTTTTAACATAAAAAACAGAATTAATAAGCATATTTTTAAATACCATGAACTATATTGTTATTTAAATGGATGAAAGAAAAGAGAACTTTTAAAAGGACATTTGTTTATATTGAGAAATTTACAAATTATTGGCATAGAACTGCAATTTTAAAATTAAAATCTGGCATTCTCTGTAATAGAAGAACACTAAACACCTTTCTAATAAATATAGAAATAAATTAAGAATGCCCTTTTTTAAACTCTTATTTGACAAGGTTCTAGAAATGCTTAAGAATAAGACAACAAAGACAACAGAATGAAATTTAAAAGTAACTGACAAAAGTTGGACAAAATAATCAATATTTTCTGATGGCAAGAAATTTTTACTTAGAAAACCACAAAGAATCAGCAAAGAAACTAATTGAGATAAGTTGCAGTTTCTGTGTATTAGCAGTATACAAAATAAACTCAAAAAATAAATAATATTTCTATAAATCAATAACAAGATTCAGGAGGAAATAATAGAAACGGGATATATGTCATTCAAAATAAATATTAAAATGTACAAAATACCTGGGAATCAATCTACTAATACCAAGCCATATTCAAGACATGTAAATAAACTAACAATACTTTTTTCTTCAGAAATAAGGAATGATTTTAATAAATGTAAGAATGTTTATTGTTCATTGTCAGATTATGCTAATGAAATATAAAGTGAATAAAGCCCTGGCCCCCGGAGTCAGGAGGACCCAAGTTCCTTTCTGGCCTCAGACACTTAACACCCACACAAAAAAACTAGCCGTGTAACCTTGGGCAAGTTACTTAACCCCAATTGCCCTCCAAAAGGCAAAAAACAAACAAACAAACAAAACCAACTCCACCAAGATTAGAACAAAAGAAGAAATCTGGGAAACAATTTTTTTTTACAGCCAGTGTTCCTAATAAAGGCCTCATTCCTAAAATATATAGAGTCAAATTTATAAGAATATAAGTCATTTCCTAATTGATAAATGTTCAAAGAATATGAACAGGCAGTTTTCAGAGGAAGAAATCAAAGCTATCTATAATCATATGAAAAAATGCTCTAAATCACTATTAATTAGAGAAATACAAATGAAAACTACCCTGAGGTATCACCTCACACCTATCAGATTGCCTAATATGACAGAAAAGGGAAATGATAAATGTTGGAAAAGATGTGGTAAAATTGGAAGACTAATTCATTGTTGGTGGTGTTGTGAAATGACCCAACTATTCCAGAGAGCAATGTGGAACTATGCCCAAAGGGCTATAAAACTGTACATATTCTTTGATCCAACAATACCACTACTAGGTCTATATCCCAAAGAGATCATAAAAAAGGAGAAAGGACTTACATGTACAAAAACATTTATAGCAGCTCTTTTTGTGGTGGCAGAGAATTAGAAATTGAGAAAGTGCCCATCAATTGGGGAATGGATAAACAAGTTGTGGTATAAGAATGTAATGGAATACTATTGTGCTATAAGAAATGATGAGCAGGAAGATTTCAGAAAAACCTGGAAAGACTTGTGTGAACTGATGCTGAGTGAACAGAACCAGGAGAAAAGTGGAACATTGTACACAGCAACAGCAACATTGTACAATGATTAACTATGATGGACTTCGTTCTTCTCAGCAATACAATGCTCTAAGACAATTCCAAAAGACTTGTGACTGCTCACCATATCCAGAGAAAGAACTATGGAGTCCGAATGTAAATCAAAGCATACTATTTTTACTTTTTGTGTGTTTTATTTCTTCTTTCTCTTGAATTTCCCTTTTGTTCTGATTCTTCTTTCACAACATGACCAATGTGGAAATATGTTTAACACAACTGCACATGTATAACTTACATCAGATTGTTTGCTGTCTTACAGGGGGAGAGGAGGGAGGAAGGGAGAAAAATTGGGGACTCAAAATTTTACAAAAATGAATATTGAAAACTATTTTATATGTAGTTGAAAAAATAAAATATTAAGGGGAAAAAGGCAAAAAGAAAAAAAGACACACTATATATATTTTTAACTTAAATAAGTAGTCATATATTCAAATGGACTATTTAACATATTAACCAATGCCAATAAAAATGTAACTATTTAATTCTTTGGCAACAAATAAGCATTCAATGATATATATTTAATAAAAATATTTATTACCTACAGGCCCAAACCAAGAGGAACTTATTTTGGCAGAATTTTACCTAGTAAAGTTTGCTAAGCTATGACTTCAGTTTAGAATACACCATGGATTTTGCTGTTAAACTGCTACAGATTTTCAATGGATAACCAAGGGATATTTTAGTCAAAGGATGAAAGGATTATAGATTTAGAGCTGGAAAGGACCTGGGAAGTCATGTAGTCACACTCCCTCATTTTAAAGATGTAGAAAATGAGGTCCAGAGAGGTTGTGACTTTGCCATGATCACACAGGTGATATATTATGGAGCTTAGATTTTAATTCAATTCCATAAATCTGTTCTCTACACAAAAAGCATTATTGAAAGTCTCTCCATGGCAACAGTGGTAAAATTAACAAGCATTTATTAACTATTTTTTTAAGATCATGACAATGAAATTCAATATTTTACTAAGTTTGGAGACAGAAAATATGAGTTAAAACTCTAAATCCATAACCTATTGCTTGACTAACTTTGGGCAAATCCCTTAACCTTACTGCATCTCAAATCTGCAAAATGAGGAAATTAAGCTACATAATTCTCTCTCACTCATGCTATCTATCTATCTATCTGCCCCCACCTCTTTTTATCTCTCAAATTTGCCAGAAAATACAGAATAATGGTGAATTGGAACCTTATGGTGATAATACCAATCCTTGTGATACATTCATTTCATTTTTTTGGGTTTTGGTTTGTTTTTTGTTTTTTGCTTTTTGGAGTGCAATTGGGGTTAAGTAACTTACCCAAGGTCACACGGCACACGGCTAGGTTGTGTGTGTGTGTGTGTGTGTGTGTGTGTGTGTGTGTGTGTGTTAAGTGTCTCAGGCCGGATCCAAATTTAGGTCCTCCTGACTCCGGGGCCAGCACTCTACTCACTGTGCCACCTAGCCGCCCCATGATACATTCATTTCAAGGAATCAAATAATTAGACAGAGTGGCATAGAATCATGGATTAACTCTATTCAAAACTATAATCATGATCTAATGGACAGAGAGATAAAAGGAGAGCAAGGCCAGTAGAGCACCATCATGTTCTTATAACACAAAAAGATATAAATGCCAGAATGTATCAGAAATATCCATATTTCACTGACTGGAATTGACAATGCAGACGGTGCTACCCACTAAGTAAATATTAAATTGCCTAAATATATGAGTGTTGCCATCATGTTGTTAGTCCTTTAACAACAATAACAATGGCCAACATTTATATAGTGCTTACTTATGTGCCAGATACTACCCTAAGTACCTTGCAATTATTATCTTATTTGATCCTTAAAGCAGCTCTGAGAGGTATGTGTCTTTCTACAGAAATTAAAACCAACAGAGATTAAATGACGTACCAGTGGTCACACAGCTAGGGAATGTGAGGCCAGATTTGAATTTAGGTCCTCCTTACTCTATTACTTTATCCACTGCATCACATAGATACTAGGTAACGACTTGCTTAAAACACACATATTGGAGACCAATGAAGATCAATTATAAGAAAAAACTTTATCTCTAAACCCAAATAAGATTAAATAAGAGCTAAAATAAAAGAACTAATAATTTTTTAAGTTGAATAAACTTAAATCACTAAAAGTATTTACATAAAGCAAAATCTAAACACTCTACCTAATGACAAAACAGAAGGCAAGACAATAACAATGATTTTAAAGAAGAGACAGGAATAGGGGCAGGCAGGTGACACAGTGAGTAAGAACACCGGCCCTGGCATCAGGAGACCTGGGATCAGTTCCAGCCTCAGATACTTGGCACTCACACAAAAATAAGTGGCCATGTAACCTTGAACAAGTTACTTAACCCCAATTGCTTAAAAAAAAAAGAAGATACAGGAATACTTGGATTGGAATTTTTATTAGTCCTTTCTGAGTTTGATAACACAAATCCAAGTATTAGGCCAACTATATCAAAACAATAGTTTTTAAAACTATTTATGACCAATAAGAATGGACATGCTTCCACAATGTTTAGCAAAAAGTACAAAAAACACCAAAGAATTTGCACACAACACACCAAAGAATTTGCACACAACAATATAAACAGCAGCCAATGCTGGTGGAATGAACCATAAAAAGAAAGGTAGTTTTATCAAGGAATTCTCTTAAGGTCAGAAGTCAAATACTACCACACATAAACAATTTGCAAAAATTATCAAAAACCTGAGGAAAGTATTGCAAAGTTATGCCAATATCTAGTTGGCATATACAAAAAAACTTGAATGCCTTATCACCCAGTTATAGACAACCAAAAATAAAACAAAACCATGTAATGGAATCTAGAAAATAAAAATATATTATTCTCTTAATCAGTAATTGAAGGCAAACGTGAAAAGGTTAAGTCAGTACAATGAATCAAATCAGTACAAAGAATGAAATAATTCAACATTAAGAAAAAACTGCTACAAAGGTTTGAGAAGAAAAAAAAAGTGGAGGAACTGTTCATGAAAGAAAATATTAAAAATTTCTAGTTGTCTCTGCCAGAATCCTGTAACTTTGGAGGGAGTGCCCTTTGCAGGTCTATAGCATGGCCCCGAGGGATGTGTCCTCAACCAGAGGGTAGAAAGACGTTTTCATCTTATAATAGTTAATTGTAGAGCTTCTCTCCAAGAGAATCTTTCATAGTTTTCAGTCATTTGGACCCCAAATTCCCCATTCCATTAACTAATTCAAGCCTAGTGAGTGCAGTACCACATGGAGCAAGAACATTTCGGGGATAGGATGGCTGGGGTCCTACGTGTGGTTTAGGGGAAGAGAAGAGCCCCCCAGAGAGAATTTAGAAAATAACAGTAAAAAGGACATGAGCCCTAGGGTGACATTATGCACAACTCAGGCTTAAAACTTGATTGTAATAAACTGCTAAAAATAAAATAAAATAAAAATGATTAAGCTAAGGGAAAAGAATCTGACCTACTGGGTTCATATTCAGAGGACGGTGGATTAAATGGTCATAAGCCCAAAAAGAGTTCTTGGAAGAACTTTTAAAAAGTTCAAAAGTCAAATTAGAAAAATCAAATTAAAAATTGGAGGGGGGAAGGGCAGGGAATCAACCTAAAAAATTATGAAAAGAAAGTTAACCAATTTAATAGCATATACCTTTTCATTGGTGAAGTGATGGGTACTTGTTCCAAAAGTATTTCTGTAAGTTTTTAATCTCATAATGATGTTCTCTGGGAATATCCATTCACCCTATTCCTCCATTTTTGATGAGGATGTCTTCATCTTTCTCTGTCTTTGTGATGGGGCCTGTTATATAGATTTTTATGAGAATATTTTCTAGATCTGTTGTGGTCCATGTTATCATTTCAGGAATATATGTTAAGACTTGTACTGGGGGCAGCTAGGGGGCGCAGTGAATAGAGCACTGGCCCTGTAGTCAGGAGGACCTGAGTTCAAAATCGGCCTCAAACACTTAACACTTACTAGCTGTGTGACCTTGAGCAAGTCACTTAACCCCAATGCCCTGCCTTCGCCACTCCAAAAAGACCAAAAAAAAAAAAAAGACTTGTACTGTATGCCTGCTAATTGCTTTAAACTTGTTCTTTCCATTGAGATTTCATTTCAGGGTGATAGTAAATCTCATGACATTCATAGCCACAGTTTTCTCTTTGATTGCTTTATACCTGATATATCTTTCCTGGCAGAAGCCTTGGTATTTGTAAGTGTCACCTTTGTTCATTGCTTCAATCCGACCTCTGAACAAACTCAAAGCTTATCTTTGTCTTTCTTTGATATACATTGAGAATTTTCCATCTATTGAGTCTTGAATGATATTGGAGAAAGATTCCATTAGGTAGAAAAGCTTTTGAATGTGTTTCTCGGTGGAGTCATATAACTTGATGTCACATACATACACAAAGTCAGTGGTGTCTAGCTCAAATAGAAATGGGGACCACTAACAGTATATAAGTATTCCTGTAGATGTATATTGACTTAGAAAATCACATATTGACATTATTTGTATTTTATTTTATTAATTTTGGTAACTATTTTTCAATTACACTGTAAGTTCAGCAATACTTAAGGTCAGACGGCATATTTGACATCTCTGCACTAAATGAGTAATAGAATATTCTGCCACAGAAATCTCTTTAACTTGGAAGCCATACTTAGGACTACTTAACAGAGGTGACAATGGATTTGAGACCATTCTGAATCATAGTGGGTTTCCATTGACTCTGAAAGAGCATGTGCCTTACTGTGTTGGGTGGCATGTTTTAAACTACAGACCAGATTTCAATATGGACATAAAAAATTCTGACATTCTCACTATACTCGGGCCTCTTTTACTCCGAAAGACCTGACAAATTCTGAGCAGTACAATTCACGCAATAATGACTGTTTTATGACTGATGTGGTCTTTCTCATAATGTGCTTGAGGACATGTTTGCTAGGTAAGATTTTTGAAGCTTCAAGTACTTTTCTTTTCCTATGAATGTAAACTGATACTATCACTTGAAATATATGTTCACGTGTATACACATACATATATGTGGTCCTAGGAATACCAACCTCTGTTTTTTGCTTCCTTGGTGTTTGTTCTTTCATTTAAGTCAAGGAGGTTAATCTTAAAGCTCCAATCTCATGAATTTAGGAAAGTCTGGGGCAGGGGAGGGGAACCTGTGACCTTGATGCCACATGTGGCCTTCTAGGTCTTTGGGTGCAGTCTTTTGACTGAGTCCAAACAAATAATTTTATTAAAGGGATTTGCTCTGGGAAGTTTGGATTCAGTCACAGGACCTAGAAGACCACATGTGGCCTTGAGGCTGCAGGTTCCCCACCTCTGGGAGAATAGGTCATCTGGCTGTCCAAAAGGGTGGGAAGTGCAGGGAGAAGAGGAGTCTAGTACATGCTAGATTTTACATCTGCCCTGCATTGATGCTTTGTGGAGTGACCTGGGAACCCAATCCAATGGTAGCAGAATCAAGGACTCATGCAGTATTATTATCATATCTAGATATAAAAATGATGGGAACAATGCTATGTAGAAACTGTGCTAAGTCTGAGCCAATTCTCCCCCAGGACTGAGGTGGTATAGACTCAGCAATGTTTCTTAAACTGTGAGTCACAACCCCATATGGGGCAAGAGTAAAAGATTTCTAAATGAACAAGGCCCCAAAATTAATGCAAAATCAAGAATGCAGGGTGTTTCTGGCTGCACCTGCCCATGTTGCATCGCTCAACGTCACTGCAAGCCTAGGTTCTGAACTAAAGCACGTGTGCTTTGTGCTGCACATGCCCTTAAGTCACACAACACCAGAGAATGCTCCCCAAATGTGCAAAGGGGTCTGGAGTGGAAAAAGTTTAAGAAGCCCTGGTACAGAGGAAGTTTTAGGGAGAAAACGTTTACATTTCTGTTCTTCACATATCTTGGAAGTAAACATCCTTTTGTGAAAGTTTTAAAAATAATTTTTTAAAATTTAAAAATTTTGTCAGCTGACTACACAAATAAAATCACAAGAGCAGGAGGAGGATTGTTACCCAAACATTTCAACCACAACAATGGAATTCTTCTTAAAGTGGCAGTGCATGGAGCTACAAGTAAAGTCAAAAGCTAAAACTAAAAGTCACAATAGAAGCCAATACATGGCCCAGAAAATATGGTGTGATGGGATGATTTGATATTGACTCCAGAAAAGGGGTCATTTAAATCCTATGAGCTTTTCTTCATTAGGGAAAAAAAACCGATAGAGTCTGATGAAAGCCCTGCCTTCCTCCCAAAGAGCAATGTAGCTTTGCTTAATTAGAGAAACAAATGACCTGTCAAGTGCGGTGAGTCTGGCCAATGACAAAAGCACAAAAGGGTAGATGAGTAAAACTCAGAAGAGGAGGATGTTGAACTTCACCTTCTGTTCCTTTTGAGTCACTCTTGCTTTGTCATTTAGCCCTTGTACTGAGCTCCTGAGCTCATGGCAGGAATTTAGCAGGACTCCTTTGAGCCTTGAACCAGCTTTCTGGATGGATTTCTGCTGCTCAGATGAGGTTCATGTAAAGCCACAAGTAATTACAGGATGTGTCTCTAGACAGTCAACAGAATAAAAAAGAGAAATCTTCCATTGGCACAAGATGAAACATGAGCCAAAGCCTCACATGACTAATATATTTTGACTCTTGCTTCTATGGAATGGTGATTTACTGAAGCAGACTCCAGAAGCTGAGGGACACAGGCCAGCCCAGAGAGGCAAAGGCAAACACCACCAGATCTGTCCTCGTGTCTTAATGGTGAATCACTGTTTGCAGAATTCTCTCTAATAATAAAAGTGAACATCAATCAAGCATTAGGATCTGTGAGCCAAAGCCAAAGAGCCCGTCCTTGTCCCTCTGTTTTCCAATATGAATACCTCTCCTTACCCCCACCTCCCCCCATCTAGAAGGAAAGGGCAGCAAAGGTGGCAGCTGTTTTCATTTCCTTCAGACATGAACCTCGGAGGCAGAGTGAGTCACACTCTTAGAGCGGCACTGTCTAGAAATCTTAGGCCACTGTGGGCTTGCATACAACTGATGTGGTGCACATGGAGTTGGAACAACGACTGTTCTTGATGTTTCACAGAAAATAAAATTGGAATTCACTTCCACTCCTAGTTAAGTCACTAGAAGGTTGAAATGTTTGGTTTTTTCTTATTGATAATATTAGTGATTTATAACATCTCTCAACCGTGTTCAAAAGAAAAGAGAGGAAGATCTCTCTCCATTCAGGTCATCTTCATATTTACAGGTCAGTGGAAAGGTTCTCCTATCCCTCTCACCTACTTCTTCTCTACTATAGTTTTCTTTGTTGTTTTTTTCAAAGTCTCCCTTTATCTCAGGCTCAGGTACTATTTATAAACTGCAAGGATTATCACCTCTATGTCTGACTGGTGCTGGGTCTGCAATAGTTAGGGACTTAGAAAGGAAGAAAGTGAGGGGAGTTCTGCTGGACACACAGCTGGGGAAGCAGTCCATATGTCAGGAACATAAGGAAATTAAACCTACACAAGGGAAGTCTCCTACATAAATATCCCAAAGATATTGTTTTCCCTGGATATATCACTTAACCCTCTAGGCCTTAATTTTCTGGACTGACTGGCCTCTAAGGGTCCTTTCAGCTCCAAATCTATGGTCCTATGAAATTAAAAGAATAGGTAATACAGTATTTTGGGTATGACAAAATTATTCCATGTCTTGGAATTTGTTTAATGGTATTTGACCTACAAGTTGACAAGGATCACACTGTCCTCTTAAGAGAAATTTCTATTACACTTTCCATAACTGTTTAAAAATAAATCTTTGGGGGCAGCTAGGTGGCACAGTGAACAGAGCACCAGCCCTGGAGTCAGGAGGACCTGAGTTCAAATCTGGCCTCAGAAACTTGACACCAAAAAAAAAAAAACTAGCAGTGTGACCTTGGGCAAGTCATTTAACCCCAATTGCCCTACCTTCCCCCCTCCAGAAAGCAAAAAAAATTAAATTAAATAAATCTTTAATTGTCTTTCAAATCCTAGGAATGCTAACAAGAACAAGACAAAAAACAACAAAAACAAAGAATTACATATGAAGCAACCTTCATTTTTTTGTTCACTTATTAACCATTTAAAACATCCAAAGCATTGTTCTTATAGCTTTAGGAGACACAAAGCACTATAAAATATATTCTCTGACCTCTGGGAATGTAAAGCATATTAAGGATACAAAACAGGTACACATAAGAACTCAGAATTTAAAAGGAATATTCTAACATAGTCAGTACAGCATAGTGAGTAGGGAGTTGGCCTTGAAGGAAGGATAGACTAATGTTGAAGTCTCTGATACCATTGCCTTGTGATCTCGGGCAAGCAAGTAGCATTCACTCTCAATGCTCTATGACTCTCAGTTAAGGGAAGGTGCCAACCTGCATCAGTAGAAGGAGTTTCTTCACCTAAACATTACCTGTACTGATGAAATTACAAGTTTAGTTCCTATTTTTATCCCTTTAAGGTCAGTTGAGAAAAAAGTTATATCTAATTGAGGGATCAAAGAAGGCATCATAGAGGAAATGGAATTTGCATATGGCCTTAAACAATGGATAAAATCCAAAAGAAAGAATTAGTGAATAGAATGACTAAAGGCACAGAGATAGACAAGGATACATTTGTGAAATAGTAAAAATTGTATGTAGCATAGAATACATGGGTTGAAGGGCAGTTAGGTGGTGCAGTGGATGGAGTACTAGACGGGAGTCAGGAAGATCTAAGTTCAGATCCATCCTCAGACATTTACTAGCTTTGTGACCCTGGACAAGGCATTTAACTCTTTTACCTCAGTCTTCTTATCTATAAAACTTAGCTGTAGAAGGAAATGGCAAACCATTCTATATCTTTGCCAAGAAAACCCCAAATGGGGTAATGAAGAAGAGTCAGATGTGATTACAATGACTGAACATCAGCGTGGGTTGGTGTGGGGATCAATCGTGAAAGAAAACTAGAAAGCTAGTTTGAAGACAAATTAAGGAGGGCCTCAAATACCAGGTGTCTTAATGATGAACTGATATGATTATATCTACACATCAAGAAGATCCACAATCTAGCATTGATGTGTTGGGATAGATTAGCTTGTAGGCAGGTGTAAGGGAGGATCAAGGAATTAAGAGATGGGAATATCTATTAGAAGTCTCTAGTAAAAGCCCAGATTAGAGGAAATTGGGTCTGAACCATAGTGGTGACAACATGAGCTAAGACAAGACAGATGCAAGAGATAATATCAAGGTCAGATCAAAAGGATACAACAAATGGATGTGATGAAAGAAAATTGTCATTGTTGTTGTTCATTCAGTCATATCCAACTCTCTGTGGCCCTGTGGACCATATCACACAAATACTGTCCGTGGGGTTTTCTTGGCAAAGACAACAGAGTGGTTTGCCACTTCCCTCTCCAGTGAATTAAGGCAAGCAAAGGTTATGTGACTCGCCCAGGGTCATACAGCTAGTAAGTGTCTGAGGCTGGATTTGACCATGGGTCTTCCTGACTCCAGACTTGGCATTTTAACCATCAAAATAAAGGGAAGAGTATTACCAGGGATGATTAGGAGGACAGAGATGCTGTTAATAAACAGAGAAGTCAGGAAGAGTGAGATCCTAGGGAGGAGGGAACCTCAGGTGTTCACTTTGAACAGCTGGGTCAACGAGAGAAGAATAAAGAGTACAAGAAGAATGCTATGTTAGTGTCTACAGGACATAGGTGGCACAGAACAAAGAGACCTATGCTTCTTTGATGGAGGAAAGTATTCTATTTTGACATTACTAAAACTAAAAACAAAACAAGTTAAATCTGTTATAGACCTACTATATATATATAAAGGGGACTCATATGTAGTTCTTGTATGAAGACCAATCAAAGGAACTAGTAACATTTTTCCTCGAGAAATTAAGATTTAAAGGAAGGCATGATAGCCATCTTGAAATATTTGAAGCCTGTAATATGGAAGATTTAGCTTTCTTCTGTGTGTCCCCAGAGGGTAGGATAAAAATAATAAAGTTACAGGAAGGTAGATTTTTGTTTAATATACGGAAGAAATTTTAGCAAATAGAACTGTCCAAAGATGTAATAATTTATCCTGTTAGGTAGTGTGTTTACCTGCCTCTAGCGGTATTTAAGTAAAGCCCAAATGACTACTTGTCTGGCATACTATAAAGGAAATTCATTCTAAAATTAAAGGTCAGACCAGAAGACCCCCATGGTGCCTTCAGGCTTTATGAATTCTAGGATTCTTGCACCTCACATACAATATATGTGAATCTATGAGGTATGTTTTGACTCCATTTTTAGAATAGGGGCAGCACAAAATTGTCTATGGGAAAAGAGGCATGTGAAAAAAGACGTGGTTATTTTGCCAAACTACTGGTTACTCTTGTTGGGAAGATGACTTTTATTCCCTTGAAATGAGTCCCTCGGTAGGGCTGCCCAATTTTTTTTTGTGCATACAAGAACTATCTTATGGTAGAAAGGGTCCCATATTAGCACCACGGTCAGTGTTTCAAACAGCAGCCTAGACCCCAGTCATCTCTGAGCATGCTACCATTTTCTTTGCTTTTACACCATTGGCCACAAGTGCTGATGAGGCTGCACCTTTTGGGCAGTCATATGAAATCAAACAGGGCTGACTGCTTAAAAGGATGATAATCACCAGCCTGTGCACAGGGTGTTGACTTCATATCATATGAAGCCAATGAAGTAATTTTATGTATTTGTATTAATTCTGTTTCAACTGAATTTGTCAAAAAGTAATCATGTCAAAAGAAAATTAGAGGGGGAAAAAAGTGTCCTCTAATCTCACCCTTCCCCACCCCACCCCCATTTGTACACACAGCTGCCAAGAAACCAGATGATTACAAGATTCTGTGCCCGAGCAGCCATGAGAATGTCCATACAAATAACTTGTATTGCTGAGTTGCTTGATGATGTGTGAAACCAATGGTCTTTGACGTTGCTCACCTTGTCCTTAAGTCCCATTATTCCAGTTTCTATTTTTAGGTCTGATTTTAAGCCTGAAAAACCTAACCTGCCCATAGTGAAAGGGAGGAATCTATATTAGAGATGTCAAAGTGGGAAATGAGGCATAATTTATCCTAAGAGACACACCAAGGGCCTTGCTTCAAAAGGTTTGGCTCTTCAGTCTCTCTTTGCTACTCTCCAAGCTATTCTTGCCTGAAGTATTTCCCACCTAGAAAACTCAAACTATGGTAAGAATGCTAAGGAAAGCTTAATGCCTTAGAAAGCCAATGGCTTGCAGAATGCAGCTCTTTTGACAGTAGGTTTAGTTTTTCATTTTAACTTTGTATCCCTAATGACTAACACAAGTACCTTGCATGTGGAGGGGCTTTAGAAATACTCTTTGGACTGGATTGTTGAATTCTTAAAAGCTAGAAGGACTGTACAAAAGACATCACTTAATAAAGTAGTATTTTATATGTGCAAGACTTTTTATCTAAAATGTATATTCCTCAAGAATCTACTATGGTTATTATTGCATTAAATCTGTCTCCTAATCTCTTGAACATTAGTGCCATTCTTTCAAAACAAAATCTCTCTCTCTCTCTCTCTCTCTCTCTCTCTCTCTCTCTCTCTCTCTCTCTCTCTCTCTCTCTCTCTCTCTCCATACACATACATGTAAAATCTCACTTGTCCTCACACTTTCATTATGTACATTCAAAGGAAGATGGGGCAGATTTTACAAAGGTAAAAATTGTGCCATAAAAGGTTTAAGTGCATTGCAGATCTGATATTAGATTCCAGGTCTCCTGACATGTTTAGTCTTCCTTCCACTGAATTTGCAATGCCTCTCTGTTATTCTTAATGTTCCAAAAAACACATTTTTTAATACCAGACCCAAAATTTCATTGATATTGGGAATTCTCAGTGAGAAAACCCCCTCTACCAAAGCAGATCTTCACCTTCTCTGCAACTTGCAATCAGATATTTGCCTAGGGTACTGAGCAGTACATTGTCCTTTCCAGGCACAGGCAGGATTTGAAACAATGTTTCCCTAAATCTCATACCAATGCTATATAGTATTAGATCATGCTGCCTCTATTATACATTAATACTATAACATATATATGTATACACACATATAGATACATACATCTATACATGCACAGATATACATATTAACACACATATGCACGTACGTATATACACATACATGCATGTGCATGTATACATGTGTGTATTGTATATGTATGCATAAATATATATTACTTTGCAAACCCCAAAGTAAATAAATGCTAATTTCTTTCTTTTTCAATTTTTCAGTTCCAAATTCCCTTTCTCCCTTTCTCTTCCCCCACACCAATTCACTATTTTTTCTTGGTAATATACAAAATAAGACAAATATCATTTGTCAAAGAAGAATGTTTGTCCACTAAAACGAAAGCAATTGTATTTTCACAATTAGGAAGATAAACCAAAACAGTAATATAAGTATTATACTTTACTAAGGCTTCAGAGATCTCTATCCTGTGAAAGAAGCAATGTATTTAGGGGAAAATATGTATAAAGCTGAAGGCAAAAATAAAGAGAGTGGATGTGGATTTAACAGCTCTGAACTACATCTTGTACTATCTAGTAGTTGTAGCAAACACTTATGTCCTTAGCTAAAGGGCATCATGGTACCATGAGAGGCACTTCAAGCCTAGCATAATGTTAGCATTAAAGTGTTATAATTTCTATTTATTTAAGAAAAACAGCATTAACTGAAAGATTAAGACTAGAAAAAAATAAGAAGCAAAGACGATCTGAATTTAGAGCACATCCGAAAGATCTGGTTTCCAGGGGGAAGTTTTGGGTTGCATTAGAAGCAGTGCAGAGGCATGAATGTGTGGGTGCAATCAAGAGTGAAATATACAGTGAATGACTAAGTAGAGCCTAAGGAAATTTATCTCCTACAGAATGTCAGCCATTGTGAGTAACTCTGAAAGCAGTCACTGAATAAAGAGAGATTTAACTAGCTTCATTCCTTCCAAGCCATCCATGAGAAACAACACACAGATTGTCACAAACATATATTTTTCAAGCTTTTTTTATATTTATATTTATTTTTAACATTCTTTTCTTTTTTAAATTTTGAGTTCCAGATTTTCTCTCTCCCTTACATCCCCCCACCCACCAAGAAAGCAAACAGTATGCTCTCAATTATACACATTAAATCATGCAAAACACATTCCATATTAGCCATATCATAAAAGAAAGCAGAAAAGAAAACAAGAAAATTATATTTCAATTTGCACTTAGAGTTCACCAGGTTTCTCTCTGGAGGTGGATAGCACTTATCGTGAATCACTGTATTGATCAGAATAGCCAAGTCTTTCACAGTTGGCCATCGTTACTACATTGCTGTTATTGTTCACAATGATGTCCTGGTCCTTCTCACTTCACTTTGAATGACTTTATATAGGTCTTGCCATGTGTTGTTGTTTCGTTTTGTTTTTTCTGAAACCAACCCCCTCATCATTTCTTTTAGCACAATAGTCTTCTATCACAATCATATGCCACAACTTATTCAGTCATTCCCCAGTTGATCAGTTCTCAATTTCCAATTCTTTGCCACCAGAGAAAGAGCTGCTATAAAATATTTGTACATATAGGTCCTTTTCCTTTTCCTTTGATTTCTTTGGGATACAGATCTCCATAAACCAAAGCAAATGACCTTGAAGACTGAGCTTGATGAGACATTGTGAGAATCATTCGTTGGTTTCCCAGAAAAGCATGATGGAACAAAAATCCTGAATACCAAATTTCAGTAAATCATATAAGAACATTACCCAGAAAAGGGATGGGGGAAAGGAGGGGGGACAGAGTACAGAAAGATCTCTTTTGTATATTGCTAATCCCCAAGATCCTAAATGAAAAGGGATGGTGGGAGAAGATGATCATACAAACAGAGATGCAAATCCTTTTCAAAAAGTCAATTGAAACAAGGTCAAGGAGGAAGTTAGGGAAAACAAGACATTTCTGAAAACCTCAAGTTGCAACTTAGAAAATATAAACTGAGTGATTCAGCAATATGGTTTAGAAAATGTATACAAAATCCCTTTTGGAGACACAAGGGAGATTGCAAATAAAAGTGAAATGTCAAAACTGGAGATAGATTTATTTCATATCTCCTTTGCTTTATAAAATAAGCTAAGTCTCTGGGCACTAGAAAGCAATACCACTCATTTTAAATAATGATGGTGATTCCTCCTCAGTTTTCTCAGCCAAGTCCCACAATGGTTTTTTAGTGGTGTAGATGAATAGGCTGTCCCTTACACTCAGCTTGAAGAATAAATTGTAGGTTCAAGACCAAGAAATAAGTTCAAAGACACATGTTGAGAGGGGGAAATTCCCCATTTTCCTCAGCAAAATAGGATTTGGAAAGCAGGTTGAAGAAGTTGAGGATATACAGACAGAACATATAGAAAATATGCAGAGGCCACATCTGCTTTCTAATAATGATTGACCAATGCTTAGAAAACCATTTTCAGACTCTTAGAGACTGTAAAAAGAGAAATGGATGATGAAAGCAAAGGCATTCTGAGAAAAAAAATGGCAAGCCTTGTGATAAAATGCGAAGTATAAAACTAATTTCTGGAACATAGTATATCATCTCTTGATAGATAAGGATTTTCTACATAATACTTAAATACAATCCCGCTAGTTTACTATATGTTTCAAAAGCTGATCTAGAACTCAAAAGCTTGTGGAACTGAATGTTGTAAACTAAATTAATTTTTTTTAAAGCTGATCTAAAATTCGGTGGGTTTTTTTTTTTAGCAATTACCAGAATTCTGAACTAATTTTCTTAGATGTTAGCTTATTCCACTGATTAATTGGAAAATTCCCACAATTGACCATCTCTATTTACAGGACACTTCAATGAGGCCTTATGAAAGAGATATTTCACTTAGTAATCCAGATCCTACTTTTAAGTAAGTACCACATTTTGAAGCATCAGTATGTAACTCTGGATTGAAAGATGAAGAATAAAGTATGGGCCATATTACTTACTACCTGTGTGACCTTAGGCAAGTTAGTTCAACTTTCTTGGTCTCAGTTTCCTCATCTGTAAAATGAGGGAGTTAGAGCAGATGATCTCTGAAGTATCTTCTAGTTCTTGTTGAATGCAACTGACCTTGCCTGATTGCAGATGTGTATTGCCTGAGGATGAACAAAATCACCCCTAGCCTTCTCTACAGATTTTCCTTTTGTTAATGCAAAACAACTTATAAAGCAGCTTTTTGAGGCTGTGCCTCCCATGAGAACCCTCCTCCCCCATCAAAATGTATTAATCCTTCTCCTCATCCTTCTTGAGCACTTCAGGATTTTGATGCTATGTGGCAACCCCAAATTGCAATTGCTTTGCCTCGATTAAAAACCTCAGTTTTTGCTACTTTGGTAGTCTTTATTTCAGGTTGACATTAAATATCCTAGAAACCTATGTTCAAGGGAAAAAATCTTTGCTATGAATTTTGTGCATCTTGACTATATATATCCTGTTGGTTTCATTGGCTAATGGATGGGTAAATGAGAATAGATGGTTGGTTGGTGTCTTTCATGCTTGAAGAGAGTCAAAATGACATCACTACATTGGGGTCAAAGTACAGTATGTCCATATGTGGCTAATCAGAAAATACAAGCTCAAAAGGATCAATACAGTCTGGCACAAATAGTCCATAAGAACATTTGGAGTGGAGATGGTTCTAAATTTGTGCATCTCACGTTTCTTTTGAGCTACTGCAATTCTGCTTTGCTTATAGAGTACAGCACCTTCTTTGATGCAAACATGAAATCCTGGATGGTCCTATGCTATTGTCTCCCATGTCAATTCTAAAGTTCTTAAGAGAGACTTAGAGAGTGTCCTTGTATCTCTTCTTCTGACCACCATGTGAGGTCTTGCCTTGTATGAGTTATTCACAAAAATATTCTTTTAAGCACACATACTTTTAGCATTTAAACAACATGGCCAGTCTATCTCAGAGTTGCACTGTCTGCATTAGAGTTTGAATACTTGGCAGTTCAGCTCAGAAAAAGAATCTCAGTATCCAGTAATGTATCTTGCCAGGTGATCTTCAGAATCTTCCTAAGACAGTTCAAATGGAAACAATTCCTTTTCTTTGCATGGCACTTAAATACTGTCTAGGTTTCACAAGCATGTGACAATGAAGTCAGCACAATGGCTCTTTAACCTACAGTTTGGTAATGAGTCTAATACTTCTCTCTCTCACTCTCTTTTATACAAGACACACACACACACACACACACACACACACTTTCCTTTGGAGCCTCCCAAACACTGAACTAGCTCTGGCAATTTGTACATCAATTTCATCATCAAAAGTATACTGCCAAGTTAAGTGAAATTATCCATAGCATTCAAAATTTTTTCATTTCCTATATATGATCAACGGTTCTACATAGGGATGGTATGGTGCTGGCTGGTGGAGTACCTGTATTTTTTTGGTGTTAATTGTTAGGCCAAAATTAATATAAGCAGAAGAAAATCAATCCATACTTTGTTACATCTCAGCATCAGAAGCTACATTGAGTGCACAGTCATCTGCCAACAAAAAGTCACATATCAACTATCCCTCTACTTTAGTCTTGGCTTATAGCCTTTTAAAGATAAATAATTTACTGTCAGTGCATTAGCTGACCTTGATGTGTTTTCATCTTCAATGAAGGCATACAATAACATGACAAAAAACATCATGCTAAAAAGCATGGGAGCAAGCACACAGCCTGGCTTCACTTCATTAGTGACTGGAGAAGCTCAAGAGCATTATGCATTATCCAGAACCTGGACAAGTATACTGTCATGAATTGACATCAATGCTGATGAGCGTCTCGGGACAACCAGATTTTGCCATAATTTTCACAAGCCCTCAATTTTATAGTATCAAAGAAGAATATGTATGAATGAATCAGAGCCCAGAGAGGCAGTGACTGAAATGCAATTAGTTGTACCCGGAAGAGTATAGCAGGATTAGAAAAGGAAATCCAGGACAGGAAGAAGGGCACTCAGAGATCCTTAGGGGAAGAAGACATATCCTAGAAGTACAAAAAAAAGTGACTGAGGAGGGAAGAAACAGACATGTCATTGAAATAAGATTTAAAGAATTCAACAAGTATGCACATATGAATTATATTGTCAAAATCTTGATTATTAATAATTTGGGAGTAATATAACTTGATCAACTAAAATGTACCAGGACATAAGGAGAAAGTAGTCAAAAGTTATATTTATATAATGCAAAAACAACCAATTTAAACTTTTTAAAAGATTGTTTAATCCAAACCAGTTGTTTTTACACCAGAGACCCTCAAAATTTTTCAAAGAAGAATACAATTTTCATTTCTCCGTAGTAGAGGAAAAGGAGAAAAGAAAGTGAACTAATAATGTATCAATAGAATAATAAAAAGGCAATGTTTGTGAACAACCTGAGTACATTATACTAAATTAAACAAAAGAGAATGAATAAATGAATGAAGAGCCTCTATTAAGTACTTCCTGTGTGCCAAACACTGTACTAAGTGCTGGGGATACAAATACAAAAGCAAAATAATTCTTGCGCTCAAGAAACTTACATTTTGCTGGGGGAGATAGTAGATATAGGGAAATGGTAACTAGGTGAAGGAGTTATAGTCCAGGAAGTCATTGAGATAATAAATAAGTGAAACAATATTTTTTCACACCACTATCCCCCCACACCCCACAGCCCTGTCGAGAGCAAAGTCAATAATGATACAATTACAGTTCTCAGATCAAGAAGTTGGAAGAAGAAAGGACCTACTAAGTTCCCTTCCAACCACTACCAATTCTGTTATTCAGATTCTGTGATTTATGCACAAGAATAACATAAAATGAGATAATGTATAGGAATTACAAGCCACATCAGTACAGATAACACCCACACTGATGAAGCCACTGGGGCATGTGACCACTGGGGAGAGAAAAGAGAAATGTTAGGGACGGCCAGGTAGCACAGCGAGTAGGAGCACCGGCCCCAGAGTCAGGATGACCTGGGATCAAATCCCAGGCTCAGACACTTAGCACCCACCCAGAAACACCTGGCCATGTAACCTTGAGCAAGTTACTTAACCCCAATTGCTTAGGGGTGGTGTATCAGCAATGCCATATTCACAATGCCTATAGAGATTACAAATATGCTGATATAATTATCCATCACAAAATACGTCAGGTTTGCCATTTGGGGAAATAAACTAGAAAATTTATTAAGATACCAAAAGACTGAGTCCCAAAACCAGAAAGTGAAAGCCATCAGAGTAGTTATGATATTGGCACAGGTAGATAAAGTAGAAAGCACCCACATTTTCAAGCCTTTAAAACAGAACAGGCTACCTCAGGCAAAGGTCCTCCTCTCCCCACTCACAGCAACCACCCAGCGCGCTCCCAGCAGCTCTGGCCTCTGGCAGTGCTCAGCAGGAGTCCTAACTCAAAAAAAAAAAAAAGGCAACCGCCACCAACTGCCAACCGCAGGACCGTTAGCTCGGCTTTTCACTTTCTCTTGCTCTGCTATGTCAGCACGTCCATGGGGCATGGGAGATCTTTAAATCCCATAACCCTTACAGGTGGCCAGGTGGCTCAGTGAGTAGGAGCACCGGCCCCAGTGTTGGGATGACCTGGGGATCAAATCTGGGCTCAGATACTCAGCACCACACCCAGAAATAACTGGCCATGTAACCTTGAGCAAGTTACTTAATCCCGGTTGCTTTAAAAAAAAAAAAAAAGGAAAAGAGAAATGTTGAGAATTCAAGTCCCCAAATGGGGAAGAGTCTAGGGGAGAAGCGGGTATGCTGGGGATAGTGGCTATAAGCAGTGTCTTCATGCTACAAAGAGGGTATATGACAACTGGCAATGATTTCAAGCTATTTCCCTGTACTCGCTGAAAATAACAAAAAGTCCCAAGGAGATGTTGTCATAACAACTGCCTGAATGATTAGAGGTTTTGATATTAATTGGTCCTTCATAATCAGCCCATTGGAGATATCTGGTTTGAATAATACCCAATAATCACGAATGTATTTGTTCCTACTAAATTGGCTGAACTAGCAATTTTTGAGCATCCATAAAGCCATGAGGTAGCGTTTGGAGATTTGTGTTTCTTTGCTTCCAACCTGATGCCATCAGTTTGGGAAACTCTCTGCTCCCAGCCAGATCAGCCATCCATCTGTAATTTATAGCCCAGAGTCACGTAGGCAGTATGTGTCAGGGGGAGACTTGAACCTACACCTACTGTCTCTCCATCTGTAGTGGTGGGGAATGAAATAAGAGCAGTAAAAACCCTGTACACGTGGATGCAGAAACAACATTAAGAATGAATTGATTGAATCCTGAGTTATCGAGGCAGTCGTGTCTGACTTGGGTCCTTTCTGCAGAGGATAAGGAGACACATAAAAAGAAATAGCTAGAGTGAATGATGAATTCACATGTTCAACCACAAAGCAGAAAAGGAATTATACTATCCATCCCCTCTAGCCTTGTCTGCCTTACTCACGATTAGTGTATTCAAAGGTGCCTGGGGTATTTTTCACACAGTGTTTGTTCATTCATAAATGGCTCTGGCTCCCTTTGTTTACTCTAGAATATTAAAATCAGTGCAAATCCCATTGCTTAGGGGCCACTCATGGTCAATCTGAAGTCAAAGCAGGCCTGGCCCTGGTTCAACCTTATATACACTATAGTATGTCGTGATTCCAGGCAAAAGGATCTCAGGAGATTATTTCTCAGACTAGCCTACGTCCTTGTTCTTTTTTTTCCAATCAGTACATTAAAACTGGACAAGTTTCCTATTAAAAAAAAGTCTGTCCCTTTTCTTTAAATACAAAATAAAGTAGTATAGATATTTTAAAACAACAATAGCTGTTCAAGAGCCAGGGAGCAAAATAAAGCTCATGGGAAGAGTTCCCCATAACAGATGGGCTCAACTCTGAATTTTATAAATAATACTGCAACTACATATAAGCCTTTGGCAGAGCTTTTAATGAAATTCAGCAGAAAAGAGAAAATGTCTAGGAAACATGACATCGTTTAAGATAAGGGAGGAGGCAAGAGTTTCTTAGCAGGTGGTGAGGTGGAGGGGGAACCTTTACAGAATTTAGCTTGGGGACACAACTTAGACTCTCTTTAGCCAAAGAGACTCCAAAGTCAAAAAATATCCTCTTATCTTATGCTGTTGGCTTTTCAGTCATTGATTTGTAACCTCTCATTTGGAAGCCTCTGCCTCCTCATCATGGTAGGAAGGTGTCTCTGGGTTCTCAAAGGTTCCATTAGCATGGCACAATCTCTGGCATCTTCTTCTAAGCTAGGAAAATTCTGTCCATGGATCTGGTGATGTGTGAGCCTAGCTAAGGATGGAGAGACATCTCAACAAAAAGGTTAGCCTCCAACTGATGACATTTTTTTTTTGCCACAATAGCTTATAAAGATATCCTACAAAAGTGGAAGGAAGGAAAGAAAGAAGGAAGGAAGGAAGGAAGGAAGGAAGGAAGGAAGGAAGGAAGGAAGGAAGGAAGGAGGGAAGGAGGGAAGGAGGGAAGGGGAGGAAGGAGGAAAGGAGGGAAGGAAAGGAAGGGAGGGAGGGAGGGAAAGACAAAAACAAAGGAAGAGACAAAGAAAGAAAGAGGGAAGGGGGTAAGGAAGGAAGGGAGAAACAAAAAAAGATATGTAATCTATACTAATAGAGGATATATACTGATGAAATTATAGATCACTGAAGTATAGTAGTACAAAGGGTAATGGGAAAACACATGGTAGGTAAGAGGAGCAAGTCAACAGTCTGTGTATCTGACCTCAAGGGCAGAGACTCTCATTTTTGTATTTGTATGCATAGTGCCAAGCTCGGTGTCTTCCATGTATTAGGAACTTAAGTATTTATTGATTGACCATTTGAAGGTGAGAAGCTGTGCTATATGCATTGAGGACATGCATGATCAAAATGGGTGGTGGATTGCCCATCTATAAAAAATGAGAAAAAACATGGATGACCACAATGGTACATTTGCATGCTCAAGATATGAAAAGAACAAGCAGGTGATCTTGAGCAAGCGAGATAGCATTTCTATGGAGAATTAATGGGAAACCATGCACAAAAATCCAATGACTGAGGAGGCTTGGAGGAGGTGCAATCCAAACCAGCAGGTGTGTACCCACTCTGATGAAATCCTGAATGCACTGAAATACCAAAGTCAAATTTGTGGCATAGGATAGCAACTAAGAGCTTCCTCTCTTTTAATCTTACAGAGGCCCTAGCAAGCACATGGCTTCCACAGAGAATTAGAGGCAAGATCCAGCCTTAAGCCACAGGCAGTTAATCAGATTAACCTAGGCTATCTCTCTTCTTTCTTGCATGCTAGCATACTTCCAATTTAGTTACATTCATATTGATCTTACTCTGCAAATAAGAAGCATACAATATTTCTAACTGCATTTAACCTCTTTACAATTTCCCCAAGGACACCATTTAAGTGAATTATTCCAGAGAAAAGTTTATTCAATCATGCTTTAAGGAAGACTAGAATGAAAGGGGGAAAATACCTAATCTTTTCAATGATTGAATTTCCATTGCTCTCCAGAAAACGAAAAAGTTTATTGTATATATGCAAAACCCAAAAGACATTTGTTTCGGCAGGGTATTTTTTTTTAATAAAGCCAAACTTTAAACTATATATTTTGATAAAAGACAATTTCATTCACCACATTTCATTCTTAAACAACTACTATGAATACTTAACTGTAGATTATTTTTAATAATACTTTAGGAAGAAAAAAATCCTTGAAGGGTATCTGCTTAGCATGTTTGGCAAATGTCCAATCAAATCACTTCATGGTGTGTGGACATTTGTCACATTGAGAATATCCTGAATGGTCATTTTGAAAATGTCATTATGATTCACTGAAAAAAAGAAAGCTATCATGGTATTTTGAAATACTTCATAACTTTCAAACTCAAGACTGATGCTTTTTGTTGAATAATAAACAATTCTAACAGTGGCTTTTTTATTTATTGTCTTAAATGGAGTAGGGAAATCATTTATTTCTAAGTGTGATTATATTGGAGAGAACACAAGACTTGGAGTTAAAAGATTTGGGTACCTGCACAACCATTTACCAGCCACGTGACTGGATCCATGTCATCACCTCTCTATTTATTTTCATCTATAAAATGGTGACAGTATAATATTTGGTTAAGGGCATGCCTCAAAGCCTGAGGTATGAAGGTAACTATATCTACATGTTGAAAAAGCCAGAAATGCAGTTAGACTGAAGGAACAATGACCTTGCTCTTTAGGCCCATTTTGCCTCTGTGCCTTCTCATCACCCCACTCATCCATTCAAGAAAAGGGAAAGTACTTTGGATTGAAAACTGTAAAACCCTCAGTTACAGAGAGGTTTGAGAAGTACCTTTATCTTTTTGATATTCTGCCCTTTAGTGATCAAAATGGGGAAGCAGATGGAATGCTCACCATAAACTACTGTGAAATTCCTGATATCTAAATCCAAGGCCCTTGACCAAGAAGAGGAACCCAAAGAAAAGATTAAATCTAAGGGCATTAGCTTGCTGAATGAAAGACATGGCTTTTTGTTCTGAAGACTTGGTGTTTGAGACTGAGAACCACCTTTGGGAGAGGAGAGAGACTTCAATCTCATGGCTCTGTGAGGACAAGGCAAGATAAACGAGAAAAAGGCTTTATGCTGTCTCCCAGACAGGATTTCTGCCTTTTCTAGAAGAGTTTGGAGAAGTCGATTAGCTTTAAAATCAAAACAAAACAAAACAAACAAAATGACAGAACCTTATCTTCCTTAGGAAGAGATAGTCAAGATCTTCATCTGAGTCAGAAGCTAAAATTGGCAGAAATTACAGCTGCGCAGCATCCAACAAAGTTGTGTCAGACAGATCAGAGTCCAAAGGGGTCTTCAGTAAAGCATCATCTGACTGAACAATATCCTACAGTCTCTGAAACCCACACGGTAGGTAAAAGATGAAATGACTGAGGAAACAAAGGTTTGCGCTTCTGAGCATATCAGTTTATTAAGCAATGCATGACAATTGCTCAACCAACCTGGACCATGCTTCCTCAGCTTTGGCACTGGCTCCCAAATACAGATGGAGACAGATTTTTATGCATTAGAAACAATTAATCATATAAAGCCAATTAATTAAAAGAAAATAATTATCCAGTATACAAAAATTAGGTAATCTAATTTCTAATTGGATGAAAGATTAGGGACTTTCTGAGTTAGGAGGGGGAAAGCAAACAGGGGCAATTCCCTGAAATAAGAAAAAAGAAATGTCCCACTGCCCCCAAGTGTCTGTATTCAATCAAGGGAACATGGTAAAAATAAGCGATTGACCAGTATGTGGCCAATTTTCAGTTAACATATATAGATTACTTGAGATATATAATTGTGAGAAAACTCCTTGCATCAATCTTAGTGGGTTTCTGGTCAGCAATCACTGGTGTGGGAATTGAGGGAACCACACTGACTCCATCTTGTGACTCAATCCTGGATCTAGTTCAATAATATAGGTCTAGTTTAATTTCTGTCTTGTGAGAAAACCTTATTCAATTGTGGGAATTATTTGAACTTAGCTAGGAAATTAAACCACCTCTACCTGCTGCTAGAAATCCTTAACTAAGACTTGCTAAAATATTCAATGAGAATCTTTTTTTGGCAAATATTTACTTTAAACTTAGATACAAAATAGGAAAAGAAAAAGGAACAAACTTAAGTTCTAAAACTTAAATATCAAATAAGGGGGAAAAAAACATCGCCATGTGCAAAACAGAACATAAGAGAATTCAAAATGTAAAGCAATAAGTTCCCATTTCAAGAAAGGCTATATAATAAATATTACACATTATATTCAGAGGTGTCAATCTTTTCTTCCTTGTAGGTTTTATTTTGTTCTCTGCTGTGCAGTTTTTACTTTGTTCTTTTTATTCCTTCCTCCCTTCCTTCCTTCCCCCAAGAAGGCTACAATTAAGCATGGATATATTTACACACACAAACATATACAGACATATATATAGACATACATATGCTTATAGATATCTATAATCATACACATATATACATTTATATGTATCTATGTAAGACCATTTTATATTTATTTTTGCTCTGTTTCTCTGAAGGTGGATAACATCTTCCTTCATAAGTCCAAATCTTTCCCTATTTTTCTAAGTCCACCAACTCATCATTTCCTACACCATAGCAATATTCCAACCCTATACTGTCTAGATATTTTAAATAGCCTAGAACAATATTAATATGACTGATATATACTGTAGTTTCCCTGTTTTTCTCTTTTGATTAAATCTATTTTAGCTTTAACTTTGTCTGAGATCATGATTACTACCCCTGCTTTTTTT
This sequence comes from Petaurus breviceps papuanus, assembly GCF_028583685.1. Lineage (NCBI taxonomy): Eukaryota > Metazoa > Chordata > Mammalia > Diprotodontia > Petauridae > Petaurus > Petaurus breviceps. The sequence continues at coordinate 11,260,045 of NW_027186349.1, forward strand.
CCCTAATAAATTCTACTCCTGAACTTCGTTTTATGTTTGTGTGCATCATTTATATCCCATCCCTCCTGACTCTTCTACTTTCCTTCTATGCTACCTTGCCATCCTATTATTAAACCTACTCCCCCATACCCTCCAACCACCCCCACCCCCCATCCCCACCAAGGATCCCTCCTTGTTCTCTCTCCTCCCACGGTCTTTCCCTTTGCCCTCTTGTTTTTGAATTTAGAAGACTTTTTATAGCCTTCCAAATATATATGTTGTTCCTTCTTTATCCCATTTCTATTCATCTAGATACCCTTCTATATCCCCCCTTATCCTATTCCCTCATCCTCTTATTTTTTCTAAATACAGAAGGCTCTTATTCCCTTCTAAGTGTATATATTGTTCTCTCTTTAACCCCGATCTGATATTAGTAAGGTTCCCTCTAAAAATTTCTCCCCTCTCCCTATCCCCTTAGCCTTTTATTTCTTTCTCAATTTGGAAAACTTTTATACCCTTCTAGTCAATGAGAATTTCTTTTATTATGTGTAAAACATTATGAGATGCAAATGAGTAAGAGTGTTTTAATCTAGTTGGATGATAAAAGGGGTGCACAGATAACTTTGAAAAATCAATTGCAAAATTTGATTTCTGTCTAGGGACAAAGGCACTCACATTCTGAACCATCTTATCATTGAACTACTTTACCAAGTTCAGAATCAGCTTGTTTTCTTGAGCACAGTTATAGTTAAATGATATATGCAGGGGGGCAAAGTCAAGATGGCGGAGTAGAAGGAGGACCTCCCCACTGCTCTGGCTTCCACCTTCCCTAATCCATGCAAAAAGGGGACTCTAAACAAACTTTGGAGCTGCAGAACCCACAAAATGACACAAAGAAGCTAACCTCTCACTGAGGACAGTCCGGCAGGCTGGCAGGAATCGGCCAGCACAGCACTCTAGTTGCCGAGCCCAGCCCCACGCTGAGGCTTTAACCCCAGGGAGGGTCTGACCAGCCGCCAGCCGGAGGAACCCAGAGCAGCAGCAGCTGTGGCTGTTTCCAGATTTATCAACATTTAGATGCGAAGGACAAAGTGAGAGGTCAGTGCAGTCTGGATTTTGGGACCCAGTAAGTGGGAGTGCGTGGCAGAAGCCGCTGAGATGCCGGCACAGCCAGCCAGTGCCATGTGGCAGCTTCAGCTCCTGGCCTGCAGAGTGTAGGGGGACCAAGCACCAGTCTGAGGGGTAATCACTCTTGCTTTAACCTTCTCGGATCTGGATTGCAGTCTAGGGTGGAGGTCCTGGGGTGTGTGTCCAGTTTGCCAGAGCATGTGGAGACCTCAGAGAGGGCACCTATCTAATACCTCCAGCAGCTGAGAAAACCCCAGCGTTTGGGACAAAAGCTCCCCTGTCTGGTGGCAGAGTCCTACTGTGGCAAAAAGCCCAGGGGTCAAGTGACTGAGGGGCAACATGACCAGGCAAAGGAAACAAAGCAGACAGAAGATTCCAACATTACACTCCTATTTTGGGGACAAAAAGGAGCAAAGCATGGAACAGGAGGAAGACAGTGAAGTCAGAACTCCTGCACCAAAAGCTTCAAAAGAAAATACAAGCTGGTTACAGGCCATAGAGGACCTTAAGAAGCAGATAAGATAAGTGGAGGAAAAACTGGGAAGAGAAATGAGAGCAATGCAAGTAAATTACTAAGTGAGGGTCAACAGCTTGACTGAGGAAAATAACACCTTAAAAAATAGACTGACTCAAATGGCAAAAGAGGCTCAAAAAGGAAATGAGGAGAAGAATGCCTTAAAAAGCCAAATTTGCCAGATGGAAAAAGAATTTCAAAAGTTCACTGAAGAGAATAATTCCTTCAGAATTAGATTGGAGCAAATGGAAGCTAATGACTTCATGAGAAATCAAGATGCTATTAAACAGATCCAAACAAATGAAAGAATAGAAAGCAATATGAAATATCTCATGGAAAAATCACTGACCTGGAAAATAGATCCAGGAGAGATAATTTAAAAATTAGTGGACTACCTGAAAGCCATGATCAAATAAGAACCTAGAAATCATCCTCCAGGAAGTTCTCAAAGAAAACTGCCCTGATGTTTTAGTACCAGAGGGTAAAATAGAGGTTGAAAGAATCCACCGATCACCTCCTGAAAAAGATCCCCAAAAGAATACTCCTAGGAATATTATAGCCAGGTTTTGGAATTCCCAGATTAAGGAGAGAATATTACCCAGGAAGAAACAATTTGCATATTGTGGAAACACAATCAGGATAACCCAGGATTTGGCAGCTTCTATACTGAGGGATCGAAGGACTTGGAATATGATATTCCAGAGTTCCAAGGAGCTGGGATTAAAACCAAGAGTCCCCTACCCAGCATAACTGAGTATCATGTTTCAGGGGAAAATATGGTCATTCGCTGCAATAGAGGTTTTTCAAGCATTCTTGCTGAAAAAACCAGAGTTGAATAGAAAATTCGACATTCAGATACAAGAAGCAAGAGAAGCATGAGAAGGTAAAAAGGGAAAAGAAATCATAAGGAACTTATCAAAGTTTAACTATTAACATTCTTACATGGAAAAACAATAATTGTAACTTATGAAACTTTTCTCAGTAATTGAAGGGAATAGAAATATATATATATATATATATATATATGAGGGTATATGGGCATATGAATACATATGTGAATGTGTGTATATATGTTTACAGGTATACATAGATAGAGGGCACAGGACGAATTTAACAGGGAGGGATGATACTTAAAAGGTGAAATAAATGATATATGCATATATACATACATGTATATATGTGATATGATCATAATGGTGCTCCTCTTGCCCCATAAATTAACATCTGGTTCCTTTCACAAATGACAGAAAAAAATAAAACAAATACAATAAAATATTTAGAAATGACTTTCACTTAATTGGGAATATATCTTATATACATGATAGCATTTTTTTTAAATATGGGATCAGTAGCAATAGTTTCCTTCCTCATTTTTTAATATTTGCAATGTATACTTACTTTTATCTCAAAGGAAATCATAGAACATATAATAAATCCTTCAATTACAGGGTTTGTTTGTTTTTTTTAATTTAAAGGAACCATCAGCTTATTCCTAGATTGCACATTTCTAATAGCTTATATGACATTGTGAATTTATATATTTTTGTTAAATATTATATAGTATTTTAAGATAGATGATAGATAGATAGATAGATAGATAGATAGATAGATAGATAGATAGATAGATAGATAGATGAATTAATACAGATGGAAAGAGACAGATACTAGATAATTTAACCACCTCAGTGGGAAATTTTATTTCATTTTTTTAAGTAACCAGAGAAATGTATATGAGACTGAAACAACCCACAGCAATGAGAAATACTAAGCAATCCATAATTGGCGTCCAAACTAAAAGTAAGCTATTTGGTTGCCATATTTGAATTTGACTTTAAATCCAGATCTAAGATCCTCCTTTAACTATAGAAAGAGGTCATATTATATTCTTTTCTTCCAATGAAAACATAGAATATTCACGACAGTTTCAAAGACAAACAGAAAATATGGTTCATGTTTTCTCTTTCATGGAAACTGAAACCTCTCCATACCAAGTTCTCCTTTAGGCTAAGAGGAAGATAAATGTGCCTTCCTACTCAGGACACGTCCAGCCTCTCCTCAGGCCTTCACAGCATGAAGTGAAGGGGATTGAGTTCGAACACTAGAGGGCAACATTGTCACTCAAATGAGTGAGTCTTAAGAAACCCTGGGGATGTAAAAAATTCCTCAACACTGTGTCACCGTTGAGAAAAATGACACATGCTATGGGTAGATATTAACATTTTCCTTCAGTTTTCCAATGTCTTGAAAAAAGGGTCCAAGTACACAAAAATATAAACATCTAGGCATTATGTCTTCGTTTTGTGTCCCCCCTCCTTTGCTGCACTTAAAAAAAAAAGACCTTAATAATAACCAAGCAAAAAAAAAGGTGTCATTTCAAAACTAGGTAAATCTTTTTTTAAGGCAATTATAGTGGAAAACTGGAACTCACCAGCCACAGTGACTGAATTTTCAAACATTTTACTAGGATGAAGTATTGCCCTGATTTTTTGGCTAGGTTGACAATTTGACTCATTTTCTAATTTTTTATTTATTTTTATTTTTTTGGCTGTGAAGTGGCAGGAGCATAGTTAACACCAGGACTTAGAAGCCTGGTAAATACTGTGTTCTCTTCCAAGGAAATTTCCACCAGATAGCCCCGAAAAAAGAAGTCACCTAAGGTCACATGTCATAATGGAAAGAGCTCTAGATTGAGAGCTACATAATTTTGGCTATATTCTTTTCTCTGCCTCTAGACAACTAGCTATAAAACTTTGAGAAAGTTACAAATACTCTCCTCAGTTTTCAAGTCTGCAAAATGAAGAAATTAAACTAGATGCTCTTCTAATTTTAAAATGCTATGATTTTCCAAATACTTATTTTTTTCTTGGAATTTGGAGGAACAGTCAGGGAAGTCCATGAATACTATGTATGAAGCATATAGGGCTGGGGGTATTCAGTGAATTCCTGTAGTATTTAATTGAATAAACTTTCTTCATGTTCCAATTGCACAGGCTGGCCCAAAAGTCATATGAAATTTTAAATTTACTAAAGTTTAAAGGTACACTAAGATTTTTTAAATACCTACAGCTGGTTGCTTTGTTCATTGTTGAGAGCTACATAGTTTATTTAATCTGTGGATTCCCCCAAAAAAGCAAAAATTACCTTCAAACAGAAATATATAGTGATACTCTAGCCTCTTTATATGTTTCAACCTTTCTAAATATGTGTGGGTGTGTTTGTGCGTATATGTGAGAAATAATAAATCTCCTTTACTAAGAGGTAATAATAAATTTTTCAAATGTTGTTTTTCCCCTTTCTTACATTCTTCAATTATAAATGAATCAAAATATGAAATTCAGGTGAAGACAAAGGCTTGTGAACTGTGCTGTTTATTCATTCATTCAACAAATATTTATTTAAAATCTATTCATACCCCAGTTGCCTTAGGATAGCTTCATGGAGGATGTTTCATTTGATCTGGGCCTTTATTAATGCGAAGGATTTCAGAAGTCAAAAATGGAAAGTATTCCCATGATAGAGAGTAATGTAAGCAAAGGCAGAGACAAGAAGGTAGAGATGGGAATATAAATAAAAATAATGTGAAATAATATTAGAAAGGTACATAGGGGATGGATTTCACTGGATTTAGATGTTAAGTTGAATATTTGGGGTTTTGTTCTATAGATAATTAATAGTCATTGACGCTAGAATTAGGTGTGTGTTAGAAAGATTCGTCTGGCAGTGGTAGAGAGAGTGAATTAGAAAATGAAGAGACTGGATTTGGGAGGCTCAGTTATAAATTTACCGTAATAGCCTACAAAAGAAGTAACAAGAATCTAGACTAATGGCAGGGAAAATGAAAAGAGAAGAACTGATAGAAGAGAAATGGAAAGCAAATAAATAGGATTTGGCAACTGATGGGATGAAGGGGATGAAGGATACAAAAGACTCAGAGATGACAGATTTTAAGCCCAGATGAGCTGAGAATGGTAGTGCTGCTGATGGCAAGGAATAGAAATAATATAGTAGGTAGCATGCTAGATGGCACAGTGGTGCCTGAAGTCAGGAAGACCTGAGTTCAAATCTGGCCTCAGACACTTACTTCTTCTATGACCCTGGGCAAGTCACTTAGTCTTGTTTGCCTCAGTTTCCTCATCTGCAAAATGAGCTAGAGACGGAAATGGCAAACCTCTCTAGCGTCTTTGTCAAGAAAACCCTGGATGGAGACACAACTGAAGATCAGCTAAACAAGCAGACAGCATGGCAGAGTAAGAGTGGACAGAAAGCTGGCCTTAGAATCACAAAGATTTGTGTTCAGGTACCACCTCTGACACACACTGGTTGTGTGACTTTGGGCCAGGCACTTAAACTCTCAGTGCCCCACGCAACTATTCTAAACAGATGATTTGAAGAGGAGGTGCCAATCTGCATTGACAGAGTTTCTTCATTGGGAGCTCCTTATACCAATGAATTCACAGGTTCCACCCAAAAGTTCCAAAAGAAAGATGTAGGATGAGCTGTAGGTGGCGGTAGAGATCATTCCATGTCAGTCATGCTGAGTTCGAGTTATCTAGCATCACCTCAAGCTGCCATTTTGGTTTAAAACAAATTTTGAGCATAAAGAATTAAGAGAAAAATTAAAAATTCATTGATCATAGAGTATTAAATAGGGAAAGGGTCTTAGATATCAATTGATCTATAGTAACGTCTTCATTTTAAAGAGTGCTTTGGTCAGGAAATTTAGGGTAATGGGTTCATAAGTACCAGCAAAAATGGCAGGTGGGAATTGCAAATAGCAACATCTAGGTCAATCTTTGCCTTCATCAAAAAATAGGAAGTTTGACTACCAACCATGAGTGATTCAGTGCAACTTACCATGATCACAAGTTATTTTTTCAATTTTATTTATTTTATTCTTAGCTTAGGAAATAAAACAAGTATTTACGTGACACAATAGAATAGAAAATAAAAAGATAATTGTACTTGAAACTACAAATCTATTATGTACAACTTGCTCTCCCTAGTCTTAAGAGAAATGTGGACCGGTCTTCCAAAGGGTAATTAATTATAAGTCTGTCTTAGGGGGAACATTTTAGTTCATCAGAGGGATCCTTGGGGCTAGCCAACAAAGGCTATAAACATTGTCATGCTATAGCCTAAGGTCAGATAAGAAGACCACTTTGGGGAGGCAGGAACTACACCAAGATAACTGCTTACAAAAAAAACATTTCGTTTTCCTTCCTGGTTTTGTTTTCTTGCTGCAGTTTTTAAGCAACTCTCAAAAGCTAAGTCAAGAGAAGCAGCATGATGTAAGGGATAGAGAACCAGCCTTGGTAACTGGAAAGCCTGCACTTAAGTCCTTCCCTAGATACATGCAAATTATGTGACTCTGGGCAAGTCTTATAACTTCTCACTGCCTCTAGGAGACTTTTTTTTTTATTTTAGACTCAAAACAACAGAACACAAATCCAGAATAAAAAAAAGAAACAAAAACATACCATTAACTTAAATATTGGAACTTAAATACTAACTAAGGGGAGGGGGAGAAAGCATGCAAGCATGCCATGTGTATAGCAGAACATAACAGAAGATTCAAAATGTGTAACAATAAATTTCATTTTAAGAAAGCCTGTAATGATAAATACTACATGTTGTGCTGTGAGCTGTGTCTCTTTGCTTTCTTGTAAGTTTCTTTTGTTCCCTAATGTTTACTTTTTTACTTTGTTCTCCCCCATCTACCCCAAAGGCTACAATTAAGGATAGATATATTTCTACATGAGACTTTCTCAGACACTTTTACAAGAGAGTTGCTGATTTGCATTGATAAAGGGAATTCCCTAAACTGAAGAAATCCCAGGTCTAGATCTAAAAAAAAAAAAAAAGTCCAATTACTTTATCACCTTATTATGTGTATCACCAGAAACCAAACACACAGGGACATCAGTCCCTGGGCAAAGCTATTCAACTCACTTTTCTTGGCTTTTTTCTCTGCCAAGGATAATGATCTGGAAAGGACAGAACAAAAATCTGCTAACAGGGCATTGATGGCCAAGATAAATAGAGATAATAAGAGGGCACTGAGCTGTCTTTGATGAGTGCAAGTGCCTGACCCAGATAAGTTACAACCTACTGTGCTCGAAGGACTGACAAGTATGATTTCTTAGCTACTTAGTACACTGTGATTCATACTAGTCTTGGAGTCAGGAAGATTATTTTAAATCTTGCCTCAGACTAGCAGTGTGACCCTGGACAAGTCACCTAACCTCTCTCAGTCTCATTTTACTCATCTGTTAAATGGGGATAATTATAGTACCTACTTCCAGGGGTTTTTTGAGGATCAAGGGCAAAAAAATATATACAAAGCATTTTGCAAACCTTATATAAATACTAGCTAATATTATTATTATAAGGAAAAGGTGATACTTCCAATTTCCATAAAAAGAAAGAGAATGAAGTCTGAAGCTAGTATAAACCAAACACTAGAGGTCAGTGAGATTGACTTTAATTCCTGGTAAAATCCTTGAATATATTACTTCCCTCAGGATGTACTCCTATGGGAGAAGCTATGTGATGAAGTGAACAGAGCACTGGCCTGGAGTCCGGAAGGCGTGATTTCCAGTTCAGCCTCATACACTAGGTGTGTGACCCTGGCTTTAACTTAAAACTCTGTTTGTCCCAGTTCCCCATCTGTAAAATGAGCTGCAGAATGGAATGCCAAACCATTCCAGTATCTTTGCTGAGAAAACCCCAAATGGGGTCACAAAGAGTCAGACATGACATGAACAACAACAAAAGACACACTCCTAGTGTGGAAGGCAACCAAAAAAGAAAGCTCTGATCCCCAAAAGCCAGAATGGTTTCATCAAAAACAGGTCATGACAGACTAACTGGATTTTCTGACAAGGTGATCAGACTGGTAGATAAGCAGAGAACTATAAATCTAAGTTTGTACAATAGAAAAGAAGTTTAGAATTGAAGCAAGTTATCTGACAAATGTTCTCTCTTTTTTTGTAAAATATATGGAATGATAGGAGCTAGATAATGCTAATACAATAACATATTTAGGCCTAAAGAACAGCTTAGAGTATAATAACAGTTTGGAGGAGAATGCCTTTAGAGTACCCCAGAGGTCTGGACTCAGACCTTTCCTGCTTTTCATTGTCAAACAGCCACTACAGACAACAAAAAGCTGGGAGAGAGAGCTAACACCCTGGAAGACAGAATTAGGATGAAAAGACATCTGGAAGTTTAATAGAGCTAATTACAAAGATTATATTTGGGTTAAGAAATAATCTACTTCAGAAGTACAAAATGAGGTATGGCCTAATTAGACAGCGGCTGATCTGATGAAAATAAAATCTAGAGGTTTTCATGCACTAAAAGCTCGATATGAGTCAACAATGTGACATGGATAAAAAAAAGCCACTGTGATCTCGGGCTTTGTTAAGAGACTATGTCTATGGAAGTAATAGTTCTCCTATATTCTATTCTGGTCAGATGACATTTTAATTCAGTTGTAAGCATCATATGTCAGGAAGGCCATTGTTAACCTGGAGAACCATCCACAGATGGGCAACCAAGATGGTAAAAGACAAGAAGGAAGGGAGGAAGGGAGGAAGGAAGGAAGGAAGGAAGGAAGGAAGGAAAGATGGGACTTATTAAGCACCTATATGTTACAGGCAATTTGCTACTAAACACTTTACAAATATTATCTTATTTGATCCTTACAACAATCCTGAAAGGTAAATGCTATTTTCATCACCATTTTTCAGTTGACAAAACAAAGATAGAGGTTAAGTGACTTCCCTAGGGTCACATGGATAGTACATGTCTTAAGACAGTTTTCACCTCAAGTTTTCCTGACTCCAGGCCCAGCAATCTATCCATTGTACCACCTAGCTTTCCTCTAAGCACAGAATGATGAAAACTTCCTAACAATTACGAATGTCCAAAAGTATTATAGGTTGCCTCAGAGGGTGATAGTGAGGCCTTTCACAGTATGTCTTGAAGTAAAATCTTCAGCTCAACTTGTCAGATACCTTGGAGAGGAGATTTTCACTCCCATACAAGCTGAACTAAATGGCCCCTCAGGTCCCTTTCAATTCAGAAATTGTGTAATTCTGTTAATTCTCTACTTCTAAATTGGCAAAGTTGATTATAGGAAGATTAAAGATTCACTTTCCGGGGCGGCCAGGTAGCACAGCAAGTAAGAGCACCAGCTCCAGTGTCAGGATGACCTGGAGATCGAATCCCGGGCTCAGACACTTAGCACCCACCCAGAAACACCTGGCCATGTAACCTTGAGCAAGTTACTTAACCCCAATTGCTTAGGGGAGGCCAGGGGGCTCAGCGAGTAAGAGAACCAGCTCCAGTGTCGGGATGACCTGGATCAAATCCGGGCTCAAAAACTCAGCACCACACCCAGACATAACTGGCCGTATAACCTTGAGCAAGTTACTTAACCCCAATTGCTTTATTAAAAAAAAAAAAAAAGATTCACTTTAAAATAATGGGGAAGCCAAATGAAACTTATTGGGCAACTAGACAGATGTTCAAGAGTTTAAAAAACAGGATGTAAAGCAGGGTGATATGAAATAATGGGAAGAATCTGAGACCAGAATTCAGAGACAATCCAGGTTCTAATTAAAGTCCTTCCAGATTACTTTAAGCAGATCCCTTTAAAAAGGTATATAGGTAGCAAACCTGTATTAAGGCCTCCCTATATGTGCCAAGCACTGGGCTAAGTGTTGGGAATACAAAAACAAGCAAAAAGAAAGACAGTTCCCACCCCCAAGGAACTTGCATTCTAATATGGGAAGGCCACACATAAAACAGGACTGAAAGTGGATGGGGGGAAGGACCTACAAGGGGAACGATGAAGCACAGCGTAGCTTGGTCCCTCCCCCAAAAGGAACATTCCAGAATGAGAAGGAGACTGAGGTAAACCGGTAAAGACCAGAGAGTCAAAAGCACAGCTGGGAATTTAAGATCACAACTTTAGTGACTTGCCCAAAGTTTCTTTGTCTGTAAATGGGGTGATGTAATTTAAATTTATTTTAAGTTTTCCTTTTTCCTTTTTGTTTTTTTTGCCTTTTGGAGGGCAATTGGGGTTAAGTAACTTGCCCAAGGTCACACAGATAGTTTTTTTGTGTGGCTGTTATGTGTCTGAGGCCTGAACAGAACTCAGGTTCTCCTGACTCTGGGGCCGGGGCTTTACTCACTGTGCCACCTAGCTGCCCCTCCTTTTTACTTTTTAATGATGTGGAATATACAACCATTTACCTTTGTCATTATTAAATTTTCCCATGGTGACATTTGGGCAGAAGCCCTATATAAAATCATAGAAATACATGGACAATAATTACAAAGAATAACAAAGTCTAGATGGGATGAATGAGTTGTGATCTCTACTAATGAAGGTATTACCCAAATAAAGGAGGCTACAGAGCCATAGAAGGGCAGACAGCTAGGTGACATGGTGGACAGAGTGCTGGACCTGGAGTGAGGAAGACTCATCTTCTCAAGTTCAAATTAGCTTCAGACACTTACTGGCTGTGTGACCCTGGGCAAGTCACTTAATGCTCCCTGTTTGTCTCAGTTTTCTCATTTGAAAAATGAGCTGGAGAAGAAAATGGCAAACAGCTCCAATGCCAAGAAAACCCCAAATGGAGTGAGGAAGAGTCAGATGTGGCTGAAAAATAACAACAACAAAAAATGGAACTATAGAAGTATCAAAGAGGGAGGCCATTTTATGCTGCATATAAACTGGTATTGGAAGAATGAGAAGAAAGTAAAATGAGAAATGGGAGTCATATTTTTATATCCATCCATGTCATGAGATTTGCCTTTATCTGTCAATGATATTCTACATTACATTCTATACATATATAGGATAATGGTATTCTATATTATATTATCACTTTTATTCCATATTCCTTTATTATAGTCATTATTGTCTTACTTCATGGTGTTATTTGACACTACTCATTTTAATATTTTCTATTTAGTTAGCCAGTGGTATGCAGGATATTAGGCTCTAAAAAGAAAATGTATTTACAATACTTTTTTAAGTTTATTCTGTATTATTAACATTTCCTCCATCACTTTCTTAAGTTTAGACAATCAATAAAATAATAACTCCAACACTGATTTGTAGCATTTGCCAATTTCTGAGGTATAACTACTCACACTGAAAATTTAACAATTGGTTGTCAAGGGCTGCTTTGAGCTGGCTTTAACAGCTTCTCATCTTTACCTGTGCACACTATTTTCCCCGGTAGAATGGAAGCTCCTTATAGATATGGACTGTTTCATGTTTGTTTTTGCATCTGAGGAAGAGGCTGTGTGACTTGAGTCACAGCTAATAAGGGTAGGTAGCACAGTGGATAGATTACTGGGTTCAAGTCACTTAACCCTGTTTGCCTCAGTTTTCTCATCTGTAAAATTAACTAGAGAAGGAAATGGCAAACAACTACAGTATCTTTGCCAAGAACACCCCAAATAAGGTCAAAAACAAGTGAACCACAACTTCCCGATTCCAGACCCAGTTCTCTATTCACTGGGACACCAAGCTGCCTTGCCTCAGGCAGGATATGAACCCAATTCTCCCAATTTTGATTCCAGCGTTCTCTTAGTGTACCAGAATATCCATGTAGACACTGACTTGAGTCCTATTTGTTCTATTAGGAATCAGTTGTCCAGTCCCTGACACTGACAGAGCCATAGCACTGGGAGGAAAAAGAAAGATTCCATATTAAAAACCATTTTCTTCTCTCTAGGACTACACATTCTCATGTTTGCCTGGCCTGAAATTGCCTCATCAGTCACACCCATGCATGCTACCAGCTTGCCAGTCCAAAGCATGGACACAAGGACTTGAAAAGCTTGAAGGAATTTGAGTGTTACATAAGGGGCATGTTACTGGATCTTAGATGCTCCCTCTGGGAGATTATGCAGACTGTGAGATGCTGACCAGCAGGGACTACAGACAGGGCTGCTGCAGACACAGCCTCAGGGCAGATAGACAGACCTCTGCTGGTGGCAAGGACCCAGGCAGCGCAACTGCTCAAAAACACTGCAACTCTTTAGCAGTCCAGCCCAGCTGTCTCAGTAACTGTGTGGGCATTCCTAGGAATCAAAGAAAGTGGAGTTGACTGGTGCGTGTCCAGGGATGTGCTATCCTCCTTTTCTTCATTCTCTCTTTTCTTAATGTAATTTAAAGTCATTTTTTCCTCTTTCTCCTATCTCCCTCCCATAGGGAAAAAAAAGGGGAAAAGAAAATAAATAAGTATAGGGCAGCTAAGTGGCACAGTGAATAGAGCACCAGTCCTGGAGTCAGTAGGACCTGAGTTCAAATCCAGCCTTAACACTTACTAGCTATGTGACCTTGGGCAAGTCACTTAACCCCAACTGCCCTGCCTTCCCACCTCCAAAAAGCTAATGAATAAATAAACAAACAAATAGATAAGTGTAGTCAAGGGAAACAAATTCCCAGGCTGATTCCCAGGCTGGCCATATTAAAAAATGTATGTCTTATTCTACAACCTGAGTCTGCCACTTCTCTGCTAGAAGTGGGTCGAGTTCCTCATCATCAATCCATGTTTGGCATAGTCAGAAGGACTGATGTCTTTCCCTCCTCCCAACATCCCCTATACAGAAAACAAGACGTGATACTTAACTATGTACTTCCCTACGTTTCTATTATATTTCTCAGTTACCGACTATAAGAGGGATACCACAAATCACAGGTATGGATGGCAGGAATGGAATAAAGTGCCCAAAAATAGGTTCTGCAAGGAATCCAACCTCTTTCTTGTGATGTGCTTTTCCCATATTTATTACACGTAAGTTTGTTTTCAATATTTATGAAATACCAACTATCCAGTGTCGAACTAGTAGTGTGCTAGGCAAGGGGGAAGAAAACAGTGAAACCTTTTCTGCCGTAAAGAAACTTCAGTTCTCTCAAAGGAGACATGAATAGTGCAGGTTATTTACATAGAGACATCTGATGATTGAAGGGAGGGAGACTGTACCAGTAGTAGGGAGATCAGGAAGAGCTTCATGTGTACTTGAGCTGAGTCTTGAAAGAAAGTAGTTGCTGTATGAACAAAGAAGGAAGAGCACTCCAGGCATGTGGAATGTAGAGAGTGTGAAGACACAGAGATGGGAAATGAAGTGTGTGAGGAAAAGTAAGAAGGCAGATCAACTAGACCTTAGATGGACACCGTGAATGGAAGCAGTGTCATGCAGCTGCAAAGTAAGGTTAGGACTAGGTTGTGAAGGGTTGTATTTACCCCTAGAGATAATGGGGGGAGGGAGTCTTAAGTTTATTATAGGAGAGTGACATGACTCAAGGAAAATCAATCAAATTGCTCCATGAAGGCTAGATTAGAAATATGCTAGACTTGTGGCAAGGTGTCCAATTAAAAGACTGTGGCAATAATTAAAGCAAAAAAAAAAAATGATGAGCATATGAGCCAGGCTAGTGACTGAGTCATAATTCCGGGATGGGTTTAGTTTTAAATATACCTGTTGCCCAATTTCTGCAGCTGAAAAGAGGTGTGTGTTCTAGTGTGGGTGAAAACTCCATTAGCTTTTATTTTCCTCAGCACTTGCCAAAATCAGTGACTCTAAGGACCAATTTTTCAATCCCCAAGATAAAATAGATTCAAGAGATGGAGAAAGATGACCACTCAAGGGGATCAAAAAGGTCTGATTCCCTTCCAAGACCAGTAGGGTTATTCAAATTGATTAGCAGCTTTACTCTGTACTCAGTATTAATGGCTGTATTAGTGGAGACATAAACAGCATAGACCTCTTTGGTTGACCAGTCAAGGACCATAGAGGTTATTTGAAATCACCATGAATTCATGAATGTCAAATCAAAGTGATTTTAGTTAGTGCATTCAGATTGTAGTGAATGTGTGTGTGTTCCAGTATTAGCATATCTTTGGTATGTTGTATCTACTGTCCTTGGATGGGTAGCAGAAATCCCATTTTCAGATAATTGTCTTAAATGGTGATAGATAATTGTGGATAGAGGTCAGGACAAGGTGTCATTCTCATGGTTAATGATATCTCTCTGAGTGTGGGAGAAGTGTAAGGGGCTGAGGCAATTGGGGTTATGTGACTTGCCCAGGGTCCCACAACTAGTAAATGTCTGAGGCTGGATTTGAACTCAGGTCCTCCTGACTCCAGGGCCCATGTTCTATTCACAGTACCACCTAGCTGCCCCTAATGATGTCTCTTTTAATCAGTCTTCTCAATATTCACAAATTATAATCTTCCCAATAATGTACAGAGTGTCTCATAATGTCCTCTTTATTTAGAAGTTGGGAGAGGAGAACAGCCATTGTTTATGAAGTGCTTTCTTTCCTGGCATGTTTGCTATTCAATGAGTATCTGGATACTTCCCCCAGAATAGGGGGCAGGGGGAGGCAGGTGCTTCTAGTAATTCTAAGGCTCATCATAGGAGATAGACCAAAACCCTAAAAGTACAAAATACTATAGCATGAACATCAGTGCTAGTCCTTCCCATTATTTTCAAACCCCTTCCATCTCCCAGTTTGTTCACTAGTATGTCTTTGTATACTCTATGTATTTCAGACAAACTACTGCTCTCCATAATCTTGTTATCTTCTTCAGCATCAGCGTCTGTGTTCTTGCTAGCTCTTCCCATGCCTGTAATGACTTCTCTGCTTCATCCCATTTCAGTCTATTAAAGCTCCTTCTTTGCTTCCAGGCCCAATTCGGGTGCTACTGCTTCTAGGGGGTCTTCCTGACATATCCCACCCACCCACTCCAAGATAAAATTCATATCTCTCTATTCAAATTTCTTAGAGAAAGTTGTACTTTACACTCCATTTTTCATGGGGCATATGTGTTTGGGGAGAGGAATGTATGTGTACCTTTCACCCCTTGCTAGAATGAAAGCTTTTTGAGTAAAAGGCCTCACTCAAATCACGTAGTTACACACAGGTATGGCATCTTCATCATCTAACACAGTGCCTTGAACATAATAGTCATTTTGATGAATGAATGAATAAATGAATCTCCCCATTTCATTTCTGAAAGACTTTTGACCTTGAGAGAATGATTCACTTTTTTTTTCAAATGCTTTATTAACTTCTGATTTACATCATTCATTTCCGCCAGATTTTGAAAATGATTCACTTTCTCTGCTATGTTCCCTGAACTGTCTACAAAACTTATGATTTTCAGTTTAGGTCATTGAAGAGCTAAATTTAAAACAATACAACCTAGACTTGAACAAACATCATTGGTTCTTTTGTCCACTTCATGAGAGATACCATTTCCCCTCTAGCCTTCATCAACTCAGAAATCTTTCTATTTGTCTCTTGTGTAATAAATATCAGCCTAACTCTTCATCAAGCTTAATTCAGAACTTTTCCACTCTCCTCAAGACCCATTGTGATATTTGCCATAAGTTTCTAGATCAAGATTTCCAAAGCTAGACCTTTAAATAGTGTTTATTTCTTCTTAGGTACTTTACCTATGATGTAGAGAGCTGCCACAACTAAATGAGATACCTTTATGACAACTTTGCAGTCCAACCAGTTGGGTCACCCCAAAAAAGAATACTACTAGTACATCATTTTATCAATTATACTTCTGCACAAACATAATTCTACATTAAAGTTAAAGGCACAAATATTAGCTAATTACTAAGCTTTGATTAACATTTAATAAAAGAAATTTTAGAATAAAATTTAAAGAAACACAAACATCTAGGGACATTTTAATAGTTTTTTCCATTAAACTTAAATTATTAATATAACTCCTTCATCCAATTCTGATTCTTCTTATATGTTGAGTTATTGACTCAAATTTAACTTTTTCTTAAGATTCAAAATGCCTCCCAGGTATATACAGTTTTCTGAGTCTAGCATTCCAAAGATTCAGGGCAACTTGGTGTCAGAAGTTTGCCATTACTCTATTCTAGTAGCTTAGGTTTTTTTGTTAAGTCAGTCAGTCAACAAGCATTTCTTAAGTGCTTATTATGGACCAGCCACAGTGTAAAACATAGAAGGTGCAAAGAAAGATTTAATCGCCATGACTGTCTTTCTCAAATGAGAAAAAAAAGCAATTCTTCTCATGATTTTTTTGTCCCCTTTCTCTTCTCTGGTATCTGAAATATCAGATGCTTTTATATTATCCTTTAACCACTCTCACTAGCTCTGGGTTCATTTTTAATGTGCTCCTTAGAGGGACTTTCTCTCCCCAACCCACATAACATTTTGAATTAGACACCTTCTGCTTGGTCCTAAAGAGCAGAGCTAGTAGAAATGGGTCAGAATTATAAAAAGAAAGGCTTGAGGGAAGGAAGAATTTCTTAACAATCAGAACCAACCAAGAATGAAATTGGCTCTCGAAGGAGGTTGTGGATTCTCTTTCACCATAGCTCAATAAGGAGTGATATTACCACCTGTCAGGGATATTGAAGTGCTGTTCAGGTATGGCCTAGACTGGATGACCTCTGGGCCCAGTCCAACTGAGATTCTGTGATTAAGATCAACTGATTCAAGGTTATACTACCACATTCCCACAATTATATTTTTCTTTTTTTTTTTAATGCTTTATTAACTTCTGATTTACATCATTTGTTTCTGCCAGATTTTGAGTTACAAATTTTCTCCCCGTTTTTCCCCTACCCACTGCCCCAAAATAGCAGTCCCACAGGATAGCCCCTCCTCCAATCTGCTCTCTCCCATATTTTCTCCCATACCCCTTTCGACTTTTCCAGTGGATCTCTATGCCTCAGTGCCTGTATATCTTATTTCCCAATTACATGTAAGATGGTACTAATAATAGCATATATATACATATAAATGTTCACACACATACATACACATACACACACATACACACATATATATATATATACACATATATATATTTGAATGTTTGATTTTAAAACTTTCAATTCCAGATTCATTCCCTTCCTTCCTTGTCACCCACCCTTACTGGGAAAATAAGCAGTTCAGTATAGGTTGTACATGTATGGCTAATGCAAAACAATAACATAGTAGATATATTGTAAAAGACTGACTATATCTCCCTCCCTCCTATCCCAGCTCCCACTTCTTCTGTTCTCTACTTTGATCCCATCCCTTTTCAAAAGTGGGTGCTTCCAACTTCCTTTCCCCTCCAGCCTGCCCTCCCTTCCATCATCCCCCCTCTCATCCCCTTCCCCCCCTACTCTCCTGGAGGGTGAGATACTGTATTTAGTGTATATTTCATTCCCTCCTCAAGCCAAATTTAATGAGAATAAGGTTGATCCATTCCCTTTTGCCTTCCTATTCTTCCCCTCCATTGTAACCCTTGCCTCTTCTGTATGAGATAGTTTACCCCAATCTGTCTCTCCCTATCTCCTCTCATTATATTCCTCTCACCTCTTAATTTCACCTTTTAAGTATCATCCCTTCCTGTTAAATTGGTCCTGTGCCCTCTATGTATACCTGTAAACCACATTCACATATGTATTCATATGCCCATATACCCTCATGTATAAGTTACAATTATTGTTTTTCCATGTAGGAATGTTAATAGTTCAACTTTGACAAGTTCCTTATGATTTCTTTTCCCTGTTTACCTTCTCATGCTTCTCTTGCTTCTTGTATCCGAATATCAAATTTTCTATTCAACTCTGGTTTTTTTTCAGCAAGAATGCTTGAAAGTCCTCTATTCCACTGAATGACCATATTTTCCCTTGAAACATGATACTCAGTTTCACTGGGTAGGGGACTCTTGGTTTTAATCCCAGCTCCTTGGACCTCCGGAATATCATATTCTAAGCCCTTTGATCCCTCAGTGTAGAAGCTGCCAGATCCTGGGTCATCCTGATTGTGTTTCCACAATATTCAAATTGTTTCTTCCTGGCTGCTTGTAATATTCTCTCCTTAATCTGGGAATTCCAGAACCTGGCTATAATATTCCTAGGAGTATTCTTTTGGGGATCTTTTTCAGGAGGTGATCGGTGGATTCTTTCAACCTCTATTTTATCCTCTGGTACTAAAACATCAGGGCAGTTTTCTTTGAGAACTTCCTGGAGGATGATTGCTAGGTTCTTACTTTGATCATGGCTTTCAGGTAGTCCAATAATTTTTAAATTATCTCTCCTGGATCTATTTTCCAGGTCAGTGGTTTTTCCCATGATATGTTTCACATTGCCTTCTATTCTTTCATTTGTTTGGATTTGTTTAATAGCATCTTGATTTCTCATAGTCATTAGCTTCCATTTGCTCCAATCTAATTCTGAAGCAATGATTCTCCTCATTGAGCTTTTGAGATTCTTTTTCCATCTGGAAAATTTGGCTTTTTAAGGCATTCTTCTCCTCATTGCCTTTTTCAGCCTCTTTTTGTCATTTGATTTAGTCTGCTTTTTAAGGTGTTATTTTCCTCAGTCAGGCTGTTGACTCTCATTTCATAATTTTCTTGCATTGCTCTCATTTCTCTTCCCAGTTTTTCCTCCACTTATCTTATCTGCTTCTTAAGGTCCTCTATGGCCTGTAACCAGCTTGTATTTTCCTTAGAAGCTTTTGGTGCAGGAGTTCTGACTTCACTGTCTTCCTCCTGTTCCATGCTTTGCTCCTTTTTGTCCCCAAAACAGGAGTGTGATGTTGGAATCTTCTGTCTGCTTTGTTTCCTTTGCCTGGTCATGTTGCCCCTCAGTCACTTGACCCCTGGGCTTTTTGCCACAGTAGGACTCTGCCACCAGACAGGGGAGCTTTTGTCCCAAACGCTGGGGTTTTCTCAGCTGCTGGAGGTATTAGATGGGTGTAATAAGAATGTAAATTTTAAAGATCTTCCCTGCCCCTAGGCTAATGTGCACCTGAAGCCTGGGGTGGGGGAGGCTTGTTTTTCAGTAGATACTTCTTGATTGGCCAGTGAGTCAATAAGGTTGTTACATTCTCTGAGCCAGGAGAAGGCTATATAAGCCCTGATGTGTAGCTTTGTTTTGGGGACTCACTTTGAGAAGTGTTCTGTGATTTGATCTGAATTCTGGGAAGCCATTGTTGAGAGTCCCCCGGCTTTGAAAAACCCAGAATGTGGAAACCCAGATGTTGACTGGGTATGGATGTAATGGTTGGACAGTTTGGAAATCTGTCTACTTGATGTTTCTGTCTTGATAATTATGCCTGTATACTTTGAGGTTCAGGGTGCTGACCTTTTCTCCTGAACAAGGTAAACGATATATGTCTGACTGATTAAAGTAAGCTTGTTAACCCATTTTGAGTTGCTTTCCTTTAACAAAGCAGATCCAAGAACCTGTGGTAGCTGCAAACCCTGAGGACGTTTGGGTCGCTTGCTGCTACAATGGGTGCCCTCTCTGAGGTCTCCACACGCTTTGGCAAACTGGACATACACCCCAGGACCTCTACCCTAGACTGCAATCCAGATCCAAGAAGGTTAAAGCAAGAACAATTACCCCTCAGACTGGTGCTTGGTCCCCCTACATTCTGCAGGCCAGGAGCTTTAGCTGCCACTTGGAGCTGGCTGACTGTGTTGGCCTCTCAGCAGCTTCTTGTCCTGGGGGCAAAAGCCACAAACTCCCACTTACTGGGTCCCAAAGTCCACACTGCACTGACCTAATAAATCTGGAAACAGCCACAGCTGCTGCTGATCTTGAGTCCCTCCAGCCAGGCAGCTGGTCAGGCCCGCCCTGGGGCTAAAGCCTTGGCATGGGGCTAAAGCCTTGGCATGGGGCTAAAGCCTTGGCATGGGGCTGGGCTAGGCTCCCAGAGCGCTGTGCTGGCCTATTCCTGCCGGCCTGCTGGGCTGTCCTCAGCGGGAGGTTAGCTTCTCTGTGTCATTTTGTGGGTTCTGCAGCTCCAAAGTTTGTTTAGAGTCCCCTTTTCACATGGATTGGGGAAGGTAGAAGCTGGAGCCTCGGGAAGGTCGTGCTTCCACAATTACATTTTTCAGATTGGAAGAATTTTTTCCCCATCTTTCTTCCTCCTCCTCTTTTTCCTCCTCCTCACTGATATTTGAAATTAATACCCATTATAGAGATTTTTGCATCAAATTTCTTTTGATTATCCTTTAATTACTTTCAGTGGCTACAAAGTTCACACCCAGGAAAGATTATTTCTCACCATTCACATAACATTTTGATATGTTTTAAAAGAACAACTCTAAAAAAAGTTCTCCTGTAGTTTCTGCACAACTCTAATACTACCTTCCTGACTTTCAACCTCAACAGATGACTAAACTTAGTAGAAAGAGCCTTAGATAAGAGATATTGTACCTGGATTTAACTCCTGCCCTCACCACTTACTAGTCTTGTAATATTGGTCAAATCACCTAATCTCTCTGAGCCTAAATTTTCTCCTCTGTAAAAAGGGGTAATGATGCTTTTGTCCCAATAATTTCTCTTCATCTTGAGCACAGTACTTTTAAGGAATTATATACATTTCCCATAACAATTTGCAAACTGTTACACAAATGTTTACTAATATTGTTATATGCTATTGAATAAATGAACAAGCATTTGTTTTTAAGTACTGTATTCTGAGTGCTTTGACAAGTGCTGGGGATACAAGTACAAAAACAAAGACAATCCCTGTCCTCAAGGAACTTACATTCATTAAGTGAGACAACATATGAAAAATAATGGTCAACAAAGGCTATTTTGGTTTGGAAATTTATACCACTGATAAATCAAACCATTGAGGAGCAAAATGAAAGGTCCTTTCTGATGGAACAGTAATGATGGACCCCAGACCCCTAAAAGACCCTGAAATTTCCCACAAATTTCAGGAATGAAGTCTCTGAACCCAAATCACTGGCATTAACCTGAAGCACCTGACCCATCACAGTCAATAATCTTTTTAACTGCCCTTTCACTGTGGCTCTCCAGCCAATTCAGTCTTTCCATTGTCTGTACCTGGCCCCACTCCAGGCTAATTGCCCCTCCTTAATCCCTGATTGCCACTCCTTAATCCCATCCAAATTTCCCCACAGTCTTTCTGCATAAAATATCAATCTTAACCTCATTAAATTACTCAGATTCTTAAAATCTCGCCCACTTATATTGGCATCACAAAATAGAGCAGACTCGTGAGGAGTCTGGTCTGCTTCTATTGGTGTTACAATAAACTCACTACTTGGGCTGAAAGAAGGCTTGAGGGGTTGAATTCTTAAGAGGCAGACCCACACTTCCTACCCTTGCATTTCGGGGTTCCCATCATCTCTAGGCCACAAAATTTCCAGTAGTAAAAGGATTATTGATTTGATTATGGTCCTAAAATTAGAAGTTTGGGGAAAGGAAAGAGTATGCACAGACAGCTTGTGAGAAGATGAGAAAAGAGGGGGCAGGCTTCAAATGAAGCATGACTGAAGTCAATTTAAATTTAGTGGAACATATAAAGTACTCATTAATCAGAAAAAGAATGAAACCATATAGCAGGAACTTCTCCATCTATTCTCATCTTCAGCTGAATATATTTCTGCATCTATAGCTAGTCTCTTTTATTCCCCCCACCCCAGCAATCTCAGAAGTCATGCCACCCCTTTTCCAAAGGGCCCCATGACCCTGCTCTCTCATAAATCCTGACTTTTTAGAATCTTAAATTTCTCTTTTCCAACCAGCTCATTGCATTTGACTTTCAAAAATGCTATTTAGATCTAATGCTATTGGATCCTCTCTTATTATTAAAGAGAGAGAGAGACTGAGACAGAGGCAGAGAGGGAGAGAGGGAGGGAAAGAGAGAAAAAGAGAGAGAGGGAGAGATTTGCATTTAGCTGCACTGCCTTTTGCAGCTACTATTCTATTGTTGATCTTTTTTTATGAATGACTATTAGAACAAACAAGTTACACCCAGTTACCATTTCTCAATCACATATTCCCTTCTCGTGGGGTACAGGGATCCCAATAACCTACCCAAATTTTATAAAAACTTAGAGGTGTCTCAAGGTAAGAACAGGAAGCTTTTATTCAATTCTCGAAAAGAGGGTGTCACTTTCACCAGAACAGACTAGTGGAATGAGGCAAATTACAGAAGACAAAACAAGGTTATATACCTTAGCAAAACAAAGCCCCCTCCCACCACTATCCCTCACCCCCTTTGGCTGGGAGGTGGGTTTACAATCTAGGTGTTGAAAATCTACTCCAAAGACAAGGAACAGAGAAACAGCCCATATCTATCCCTCATTCCCATTGGCTAGCAGGTCAGATCTAGGTTTGATCTAGGCCAGAAAAAGATAAAGAACAAGGAAACAGGATATAGGCAACCCAAACAAACTTAATACTGAAATGGCAGTGAAGGAGGGGGAAGGGTCCTAAAGGACTTAATGCTGATGTGGCAGTAGTAAAGAAGGGGGAAGGGGGAAACTGAGACTCAGGTCTGTTCCCAAAAGAAAACTTACTAGATTTTAGGATATAGTCTGAGAAGTTTTCACCTCTCCCACTTACTTCTAAATCCTCTGGAATCTGTCATCCTCAATACCACCAAAAACAAACAAGCAAACAAACTTCTCTTGCCTGGGTTGGGCCTCTTCTCTATTCTCATTCTCTTCAATCTCCCTGTATTGACATTATAAGTACCTTTTGCAGTTCTCTTCTCTCACCTCTCCACCCAGCTTTAGGTTAATTAAAATAGCACTTAACAGGTTATTGAAATGCTAGGCTATCCAGCACAACTGGATTCAAATAAGGGAGAGACCTTTGCTGACTGGCAAGATACTGGAACCCTTCTAGGAGGCAGGGCCTGGAAGTATAGATAAAATTAGGATAGATAGAAGGAGGGTTCAAATCAATCCCTCTTAACATCCTATTCCTCCTTGGAATTCTCTCCTTTGGCTTCCCTTATATTTCACTTTCCTGGTTTTCCTCTCTTTTTCCTCCTGTCTTTTTTACTATTTGAATGAATGATTAAATGAGCACTTATTAACACTTACTATCTGCAAAGTACTAAAGAGCTCACATCAGATTAGATTACACAGGGAAGGTTTCAGCTACAAAGAAGATGGAAAGGTCCCTTGGTCCTTAGGGTACAATGTGAAAAAAAGCAGGTGGTAATGACTCTTTTTTAATGCCATTTCTACTGATAAAATCATCTCAGTTTCTGATATTAAACCATTTGACAATGCCAAGGACTTTGGGGTGGAGAACTTTTCTGTCTGGGTGTTCAGTAGCTTTGTTGGAAGCACCTGATGAGGTGTGGGCTCTGGGAGCCCCTTGAGCTCTCCTTGAATCTTTGAGGTATAGGCTCTGGGAACCCCCCTTGAACACTGATTAAATCGTCCCATTTGATGAGGCATTTGCATGAGGCCATAAGCCTTACTTTGTGGCTGGGCCCAGACCTCTGTTACTAGCCTCACCCTCCATTGTCCATCTACTGCCCTCCCTTGAGCCTATCAAAACATCAATCCACCCTTGAACTGGCCTAGACCACCATTGTCTGTAGTCTCCAGGTAGCCTCCAGCAACTTCCCACCCTTAACCACTCATTGACCCTCCCCAAACTCCTCCTCTAAACCACCCCTAGATTCCTCCCACAACCTTCTGTATATAAGACCCCATCTTGTCTCCATGTGTGTGAGATCGCCATAGAATGACCTAACACGGACTTACTCTGTGTCCAATACAAGCGAACTTTAAATAAACTTTAATTTTTCTTTGCCTGAGAAGACGAGTCTAATTCATTCAGCAGGACCTGGCATGTTGGTATTTGGGGTCTCTAGAGCAACACTAACCCTCTTTATGCGTAACCCCTTCAGCACCCACAGAAGCAGTGATTCGACCATATCTCTACAAAGGTTGTTTAATTGGATGATGGCTGAGGGGGGCTGTTCTAGAAGCTTTAACGTTCATAGAGATCTTGGATTCAGAGTTCTGGGTTATCCCTGGCATAGTCTGAGAGCAGATGGTGGTTGATGTGATGGTAGTTAGAACTGTCTGGCACATGCTGCCTTCTACTGTTCCCTCAGGGTGCCTTGATTCAGCCAGCCTGACTTGTCTGCCTCATAGGTGGCAGCTAGTGAGGCTGGCCCCTTCTCCGAAGGAATTGCTTCCCTAGATGATAGCTGCAAGAGCTAAGCTGGAAGCAATACTGGAAATGCTACCATTCCTGAGGTTTTCTTTCAGCACAATGAAAACCCAACACTGAGCTCAACATCACAGTTCCAGATATGCTCATGGAGGAGATCAACCTAGCACTGAAGAGAATAAATATGGGAAAAGTGTCTACTTTCCCCTCCAACTCCATGACTGGAGGTCGTTCCTTCCGGTTATCTCGGTCCTTTGATGAGGGAGGGCTCCCAATAGGTTCGGCAGGAGCTCTGATCTTATCTAAGACCAGAACCTTCTATTCAGTCTGGAAAAAATTCAGCCCAGCCTTACTTGGAGTCAGTTGAAAAAGTTTATTATATGCTTTACAGAGGGCAAGGATCCTTAGGGGACCTGCAAGTGAAAGGGGGCACAGGCTTTTACTTTTAAAGGGTAGGGGTGCCATTGTCAGGGCTGACCAGATGGATGTAAGGGACTTCAGTGCATAGAAAAAAGTTAGGGCTGACTGAGAGGAACTTGTGACTTCAGTGAATAGATAAAAGTTTGAGGAGTTTAACTTGGAGATGAGATTTGGGCCAGACAGGAGGAGACATGAGGAGATTAAGCAAGGACAAAGGAGTCACAAGTTGTTGCCTATGCAGAGTGCTGAGAGGGGGAAGGGGCAGAGTTTGAGGCTGGGAAAGGGAAACGTGATTTTACAGACTAGTTTTACAAATTGATGTTACAAAGTTTTACAGACTGATGTTACAAACATAGATCCCAAGCACCCCATCACCTTTACACTTGTCTTTTTCTTGTTCCTCTTCCCAATTATCCATATTATTAGTGGCATGTGGAAAAATTACTTTATTTGTTTTAAAACAGATAAAATTGATATTTTTCTGTATAAATGTACTTTAAATGTATTTTTTCTGAAGGGATAAAGCAAGACAACAAAGAAGGAAGGACATTTCAGAAGGAAAGAGATGCAAAGGTAGAATCAAGAAAAAGTAAGGCATGGAGAGCAAGGACAAAAGCCAAATTCTGCAAAGTCAAGGATAATGAGAATCAAACAAAAATGTCCTTGGATCGGACAATAAGGTTACTATTGATTTTGGAGAAGTAATGAGATCAGATTGCAAGAAATTGAAAAATGTGAATAAAAGCTACCATTTCTAGAAGTGTGGCAATTGAGGAGAAAAGAGAAATGAGATAATAGCTTAATGAGATAATAGATTCTAGGGAAAGATTGTTTTATATGATAAGGAGATCTTGGCATATTTGTAGGTTAAAGGGGAAAGAGCCAATAGAGAGATCCAAGATTAAAAGGAGGGAAGATTGAAAGAGAAAGGCATATAACCTCTAAAAGTCTTTCCCATACATTATGTAATCTGGTCCCAAACAAGGTTTCCTATAGTATTGTATAAAGAGTATTGAGCTGGGATTTAAATCAAATCTAATTTCTTCTGCCTGACAGAGCAGGTCACAGTTTCTCTAGGTTTCACATTCAGAGAGAGAGGGGTTAAATTCTCTTAGGTGCCTTCCATTTCTCACATTCTGTGATTCTATCATGTCCTTCCACTGGCCAAGAACTTATAATGGTTTAACATTTCTTAGTATTTCCTGTCCCTTTAGCACCCCAAACCCTCTCCTCAAATGAAGCTGGTATTTTTTGTTAGTTTCATTTGCCCTCTAAGCCATGCACCATTCCTACTTTCTACCATTCCTTCCTTTGCTCATGCTCTCTCCCTCCCTTATTCAGAATGCCTCATCTATCCATATCCTACCCATTCTTCAAGATACAGCTCAAGTTCCATCTCATCTTTGAGAAGGTGGGGAGTGAAGGGTAGAGATATGAAGATCTTCCCTTCACTTTCTACTATAACTGAAGTTCTTTGGGGAATTAACTGGCTTCTTTTTGGGGGGATGCAAATAGGTGGGTGACTTGTTGCTAAAGTGTGGCCCTTTGACTGAATTCATATTCACGTTTGTTCTGTGAAGTTTGGATTCAGTCAAAGGGTTGTGCTTGAGGACCTAGAGGGTCACATGTGGCCTTAAGTCTGCAGGTTCCCCACCCTCTGGTCTAGGTGATAAATCATGTAGGTGTCCGTGTTTTGTTAAACTCTTCACTAGGGTACTTCACAAAGGTGAAGAAAAATAAAACCATTTAGGTGTAGAAAGGACAAAAAAATCATTTTGTTTTTCACTGCAAGAAATAATAACTACACCTTTATTTTTACAACATAAACATGTCTGTTGGGTTATTTTTACTTCCGTTCTCCTCCTCAGGTGGTTTTGCTGATGTTGCCTCTTATTTTGGTTTCATCCTTTCTGTAAAAGTCACTAAGTTTGGAATGCTAAAACAATCAGGAGAGCTGAGAGTCACAAATTGTTCCTCTACTAGCCTGAGAGCTGAGGGCAGCTAAATTAGTCAGATGTTGCCACAGGTAGATAGATGCTAGGCCTTGGCTTGACCCGTGACTCTGTACGGATTTACACTTCTTTCACAAGAGTTTATTTACCTTCCTGTTATATAAGTCCTTTAACTTCAATAAATAATTTCAAAACAAAGGCAGCATCCCCTCAAAATATTGTCTCATTCAATTTGAAGTCATCTTTTTAAAAAGTCCAATTATTTTATCCTATGTATCACCTAAATCAACCATGGTATTTAGTAAACTCACAAGGTGACCTCTGAGATCTGTCTAGCTCAGAAATTCTGTGGTCTAGTAAATATATTCATTAAAGAAACTCTTCACCCATAGTACCCAATTTGCATTCTCTACTTTTTGCCTTTACCTATAAATCACCCTCTTCCTTGGGTCCATCACCTGACTTCTAATGATAAAGCTCCTTAATTTTGTCTCACCTTGGACCATCTCATATTCATCTGTTCATTTCATCTAGGAAACTTGTATCAAGCTAATGCAGTGTAATGCATGGTACTGGGTACTGTGGAGGAGGGGAGAGCACTGGGTGAGGAGTTGGACAATGCAGGTTCTATCCAGTCTAAGAGCTGTTACTAACTTCAGGACCTTGGGCAAATCATCTAATCTCCCTAAATCTCAGTTTCCTTATTTGTCAAATTAAGTTAAATAAAAATATCTTGTAGATTTGTTTGGAGAAGCAAACACATGCAAAATTATTTCTTAAAGTCTCTGAAGACAAATACAAGTATCAGGTATTGTTATTATTATTATTATTATTATTATTATTATTATTATTGTAGAAGTTTTATTGCCACCAGTCTCTCACTGACCCACAACTCCTTCTCAGGCTCATTTATAAAAAGCCCCCCTTGATCCCATCATACCAATCAAATCACCCTCTTCTGCAGCTTCTTTTAAGCTGTATCTGAGTTAAGTCAATAGCAACTTAGAAGTTGGATAATAGAAACTTTCCTTCCTTGAATCACACTATTATCTATAGACTCTTTTTCTTTAAATCTTTGTTATATTTAACTTCTCAACAAAAATAGATTCAAAGAAATATCAATTAAATCTACAAATAACATCCTGAAACCCTATCTACATTGTCATAAATAAATATATACACATCACAACAAAACAAAAACTAGTATATACTTGCCCAGATGCAGATTGTGTGTGTGTGTGTGTGTGTGTATGTGTGTGTTTTCATTTTAGGAAAATTTGAATGATGGCAGATATGTGGAACAGGAAGTATAAAACCTCCTCCTCTCTCTACCTGGCCTAGGACAATAGGGGCAGGAGAACAGGTAGATGTCATCCATCAAACTCTTTTTTTTTGTAATTAAAAAAAAATTACACTTAAATACATAATGGGTGGTCAGGGGGAACCATTACCAAGTACACAGCAGATCACAGGAGAGGATTCAATATAAAACAATAAATTTCCATTTCCAGGAAACCTATATAATAAATGCTACACATCATTTTCAAAGCTGTCCAGCTTTTTTTTTTTTCCTTGTTAATTTTCTTTTTTTCTCTGCTGTGCCCTTTTTACCTCCTCTCTCTCCTCCCCTCAACCTAAAGAAGGCTACAATTAGGCATGAATATATATACATAGCCATAGACATCTATGAACGTAGGCATATGTACACAGATACAATCATACACATATATGTCAGACCAAACTATGCTTATTTTCTCCTATCATCTGTTTCTTTGAAGTTGAATAGCATGTTCCTACTTAAGTTCAAGTTTTTCCATATTTTTCTAAATTAACCAGCTCATCATTTCCAACACCACAGCAATAATTTTTTTCTAGATTTAAACAGCATCTTCCTTCATAGGATCTTTGAGGTTAATTTGGGTATTTATAATAGTTAGAATGACTTGGTTGCTCAAAGCTATTCTTAAAACAATACTGCTTTCCCCCACTCAGCAGGATGAATAGGAACTTTATTGGAAGCAGCCTGAGGTTGTTTGACAGCAAAAGAAATACTAGGTCACGATGGTTATGTCACGATGGCCATGCCACTACTCATTTATCCACTATCATGTAACATTTTACAATTCAAAGTGATCTGTTTGTAATGTCGTAGGCCAAGGTTTATGCTATGAGCTTTGTTTCTATGAGAAGACAGCTTCGTCCTTCACCACTAGGTGGTGCCAACATATTACGACCCACCCCAAAGGGTTGTTTATCTATTTGGAGGTGTTGAAGACTATATTTCTAAAGTCTTAGAAGAGAAAGGGGCATTTGTTCCCTGGATGTTAACTACTGTTTGCTTCTTAGTAGAAACACACTACAGTATTAAGTGAAATTAGTAAGCTAAATACTACATTGAAAGAGGGAAAAGTCTTTTACCATTTGTAATTTTTAAGACATAAAGGGAAAAAGTCAGTACCTTCTAAATAGTACCATTTCATAAAAATATTTAGGATCTTACAACTCCCAGTAAAGAATCTGAATTCATGCTATTATGTGCTATACAGAATGGGAAATCATTATTATACACAATGGTTTAATGAAAAAAGAAAAAAATCAGTGACAGGAGCCATTTCAAAAGTTTAACTATGATGTCAATTAAGAATTTTTAGGGATCTATTGCAGTAATTTTCAAAATTTCTAGGAAATATGATACAACATAAATCATTGTAATTATTTCCCCCCTCCCCCAGTCATATTTCATAAAGTTTCTCATACCAACAATACCAAATTCAACCCACAAATGAAGGCCTGGGATATAATTTCTAACTTGTTTGCACAGGGTCATTTAGGGATACTTTTTAAGTTGACATATTAACTCGGCAGTGAAAATTTGTTCTCAATTTCCACCTCCCTGCCATGAACCACAGGTGGGCCAGTGCTTTTGCCTAACTTT
Source organism: Petaurus breviceps papuanus (assembly GCF_028583685.1). NCBI lineage: Eukaryota > Metazoa > Chordata > Mammalia > Diprotodontia > Petauridae > Petaurus > Petaurus breviceps. Next base: position 11,289,960 of record NW_027186349.1, read on the forward strand.
GTGTATATAAGAAAAGGCCTCAGCATACCCAAAGTTTATTCCTTGACCTTTGAATCAAAAAACTTCCTTCCAACCACAGCAAATTATTTTCTCTCTCTTTACTGTTATTATTATTAGATTTCAGGCAAGATATTCACTTATTAAAACTACTCATTTTCACATATTCAGGAGATAGAGGGGTAGGGCTATTTGTAATGGGGGAAAAATAGAAGTTAGGGACAAGATCTGTCATTTCATTGGTACAGGGAACTTCCTGATGAAGGAATTCCTTCTATCAAAGAAAGTCAATTCCTTCTCTTCTATTAAAGTCTTTGAGAGTTGCCTAGAACATTGAGAGTTTAAGTGACTTGCTTTGGTCCATTCAAGAAGTATTTGTCAGGGGCAGCTAGGTGGCACAGTGAATAGAGCAATGGCCCTGGAGTCAGGAGGACCTGAGTTCAAATATGAACTCAGACACTTAAAACACACAAAAAACTAGCCGTGTGACCTTGGGCAAGTCACTTAGCCTCAATTGCCCTCCAAAAAGCAAAAAAAAAAAGTATGTGTCAGACACAGGACTTGAAACCAGGTCTTCAAGGTGAACTTTTCACTATGCAATGCTGCCTCAGTGGAAAAAAATAATAATAATAATTTTTTTTCCCTGAGTAGCCAATATCCAAATGTGAACTTAAAGATAAATGAAGCATGCCTATCATAATCTCATTTCCTCAAGTCACTCTGTACTCCAACCTGAATATAGCCACCAAGTGACTATTCTAAAGAACAGATCTGACCATGTCACCTCACTACTTAAATCAACTGCAGTGATTCATTATTTCTTCTATAATCAAGTATAAAGTCCCCTGTTTGGCACTCAGATCTTCATGATGTAATCTCTTCCTATATTTCTAGTTTTCTTATACATTATTCCCTATGCTGACCTATTTGCAATTGCTAACAAATGAAGCTACCTCTTTTGTCTCATGACTTTTCACTAGCTATTCATCATGCCTGGAGCACTCCTCTTCCTTGCCTCTTCCTCTTGGAATTCATGGTTTTCTCCAAGACTAGTCTCCAGCACCACTTTCTGCAGGATATGTATTTAGTCTATTCTACCCCAATCCCCATACCCAGCTGCTGGTACCTTTCCATGTAAGGTTACCCAGTACCCAGTAATTACTTTTCAGGTAGCTTAGATATGTCTCTATATGTACACAATTTTTCCCCTATCAGAATATAAGCTCCTTGAGGGTAGTAACTGTTTTCACATTTTTTTTGTATTCTCAGAACTTAGTACCTGGCACATGGTAGGTTTTTGATAAATGTTTGTTGGTTGACTAATTATAGGATAGAGAGAAAACAATATAGAAATCAAAATGTTTGTTTACATATTTTTCTCCTTTAAATGTGAATACTATATGCCTAAAAGAGTTTTATATACTATATGCCTAATATATATATTTTAAATTTATATTATATTTACATTAAATTATACTTAATATATAATATATAAAATTATATTTAAAATATAAAAAATACTAAATGCCTAAAAGAGTTTCCCCATTTTACACAAGCAAAACTACATCAGTCCTAATAAATTGACAAAATTCAATTCACTTCAAGTTCATTTTAACAAGAAAAGCATGTTAGCTCAGGACAGATCCACTTCCTATGACATTCATTGTGGATTTAAAAAAAAAAACATTTTTGATGACAGAAGAGAGGTTGGGGGTATTTGTCTGTTTTCTCTTTCTAAATGACATGATTTTAGTACAAGTAAAATTGTGTTTTTGTGGCTTAGCCTCCATATTTACTTTTGCCTGACTCCCTTTTTCCAGTTTTTCATAGTCTAGAGAGGAAGTGTGGTCTGGTGGTCAGAGCAGCAGCCTAGGAAACAGAAGTCTTGGTTTCTATTCCTGTCTCTATGACTGACTCAATGTATGATCTTTGAAGAGTCACTTAGTTTCTTACCTCAGTTTCTCCATTTTCCATTTTCCTCCTACAGATATTTTATACCAATTAGATTATTAGACAAGCTATTTAAAAAAAAAACACTTTTAATACTTCTAGAAAAATCACTATGTAAATGCAAGACATTTCAGAATCATAGATTTTCGGTGCCCAAGTGGATCTAGGAAGGATATTTAATACATTACTTACCAGAATAAAAATCTCCTATATAGCATGACTGACAAAGAGTATCCATAGGAGCCTTTGCTTATAGAATTCAAATGAGAAAGATTTTCTTCCCCGCTCAGGGAGCCCATTCTACTTGGGAAAGCTCTAATTGTTAGAAAGAAATGATTTTCTTGTTAGTTTCTTTCTTTTTCCTCTTCCTGACATAAGTCTAAATTTGCCTCATTGTCTAAAACAGGACTCATTATCTTTCTCCCACATCCTTCCCCTCTTCCAAACTTCCCTGTTACCATTGAGGACACCACTATCCCCTCAAGTCACCCAGGCTCACAACCCTATTACTATCCTCACCTCATTCTCACTCATCCTGTCTTCTATTCATAGCCAAATCTTGTTTCTACCTTCAAAAGATTCCTTGTATCTGTCCTCTACTCACACACCTGCCCTCATCAGGCCGTCATCAGCTCTTGCCTGAACTATGGCAATAGCCTGCAAATTGACCTCAATTCCACTCAGTTGCCAAAGTCACCTTCCCAAAGCTTAGGTCTGATCACATCTCTCCCCTACTCAGTAAACTCCAGTGACTCCCTATTACTTCCAGGATCAAATATAAAGTCCTCTGCCATTGAAATCTCTTTAAAACCAGATCTCTTCCTACCATTATGGTTTTCTTCCCCTCTAAAAGCCTTCTAGCTCTTCCTCCCATAGAGACTCCATCTCCTTTCTGTCCCACCTGCTTGGAATATTTTGCCACCTAAATCTGCCTCTTAGTTTTTCTGGCTTCCTTCAAAATTCAGCTTGAATCCCACCTTCTCTAAGGAGCCTTTCCCACCCCCACTCCCAGCTGCCGGTACTTCCCTACTTCCCTTCTACCCACCCTGTATATCTCTTGAATGTACATAGTTATTTTCATGTTTGTGTCCTCCATTAGAATGAGAACATCCTGTGTGCAGGATGTTTTTTGCCTCTATTTGTATCCCCAGTGCCTAGCACAGTGCTGAACACGTGGTAATCATTTAATACCTGTCAACTGATTGACTCATCGAAACTATGAATTAATGTTCCTAATTCTGCCATGTAGGGCCCATCAGAACAAGGTTAATCCTTCATTCATGTCATAACACTGTGATACTCTTGAAAACACACTATGTTCTCTCCCTGAGTCTTCTCTTCTCCAGGCTAAACATCAGCAGTTCCTCCAAGTGATCTACAGATGACATATGCACTTTACCATTCTAATTGTCCCCTCTAGATGCTCTCTGATTAACCAATGTCCTTCATAAAGTATTGCACCCATAACTATGGAAAGGACTGTAGTTATGACCTGAATAGGACTAAATACAGGCAAGTTAGCACCTCTCTAGTGTGGGACAGTACACATTTCTTAATACAGTCTATGATTCTACTCATTTCCCTGACTGTCATATAATATGATTCACTTGTATAGAGCTTTCAGTCTGCTAAAAAAAAAAAAAAGGAGGAAGAAGAGCTGGAGAAGCTGAAGAAGAGGAAGAGGAAAAGATGAAGAAAACAACAATTTTGTTTTCAAGTGAACTGCTTACTAACTAGCCCAGGGGTGGGGAACCTGCGGTCTCCAGGCCACAGTGTGGCCCTCTAGATCCTCAAGTGTGACCCTTTGAATCCAAACTTCACCAAACAAATCCCCTTAATAAAAGGATTTCTTCTAAAAAACTTGGACTTGGTCAAAAGGCTGTACCCAAGGACCAAGAAGGCCACATGTGGCTGTGAGGCCACAGGTTCCCCACCCCTGAACTAGACATTTCCCACCTGCCCACCTATCATGTACTTCAGAGGCTGATTTTTTTTTTTACCCATGTAAGACGATATTAATTCTAAAGAAATTTCATCCTATTCATTTGAGTTTTGCATCCTACCTATGACATCCAGGATATTTGTCATTGCTCTCAGTTTTTTGTGAACTTCAGATCTGCTAAGAATGCTGTCCACACCTCCCTCTACCAGATCCCCTTTACCCCCAATCAGAACTCACCTTCCAAGCTGACAGAGCATGAAATAAAGAATGAAGAAAGCCTAGGGAGGCATCAAGGTTAGAAAGCTATGAAAGAAGAAAGGCAATGAAGACTCAGAATGTGGACAGTACAAGGGCAATATACGGAACGGATGTCAGTGGTTATAGGCAATTAGTGCAATATCTGACATTGGCAGCTCTGGGCCTTGGACCAGTCATTCCCATAAAATCAAAAGAGGTCATACCTCTCAGTTGGAGATTTGAACTTAAGGTCAGGGACAAGAGGATGACCTGATAGTATGTTCTCTTTGTCTGGCCCTGAACTTAAGTCCATTCTGTTTGCTCCATGAGCAATACTTGGGCTGTGCAAGATACAGTCAGAGGTCTCTGCCATCAATGGTACTCCAAATGAGGAGACACTGACTATAGGATTATTTGTCCCAGGGTTCTCTTAAGTACATACCTTATGCCCACATCCATAGTTCCTGAGTTTTTCATCTAATTAACTGACACTGACCTGACTGGTGTTCATGAGGCAAACATCAATTGGGAACACTAAAATTCATAATATTCATTTAACTGCTCACTATTAGAAGTGAGGAAGAGTGGGGCAAAGTATGTCTTTCTTAAAATTCTTAGGTTCAATGAAGGACCATATACTTCCTGGAGACATCTGGATCTAGGAGAAGTCATTGGTGCACAGCCTCATAGTGGATGTCCTATTCTATGTTGTTTGTTCCTTTTATTGATTATATGCAAAAAAGATTAAACACTACAAGACAGTTAATGTCCAAGTAAGTATGCAAGTTTGCCTGTCTCTTCACATGTGACCAACTACATTATGCCACATTCTCTTTCCTAGGGATTTATGAAATACAATAGATCTGAGGAAGAAGAGTTTTCCAGCAGATAGGGATTAATTACCATTCTGACTGGGTAAATCCATATTAATTCCATATTAATTAATTAATCCAAGTCATTAGTCTCCCTGAGACTAACAAATGAGCATTGCCACCAAGAAAGGTGCAAGTAAGGGATAGAAATTTATCCACTCTCTGAGAATTATAGAGAACATAGCATTTCTGAAAGCCCCCTCAGTGGAGTAAATAGTTACCAGGGTGAGCATGGGACTTTCCAGGGCCATGTTCTTTTTAGTAACTAAAATCAGGTTAGAGGTTAGCGATGGCACCTAGTAGTCAAAAGAAAAATGAATAATATTCCACTCAAGTATTGTGTATATCTATGAGTAAATGTGAAAAAGGTCATGAGTATTAAAGAAAACCATTCAGAAGGTAATAATATGTAATCATACCTATTTGGGGTTGCTATCTTGTCAGCATGCAGAATGATACTGTGGCTAATGGGATTCTGAAAGCTTAAAACAAGGTTAGAGGTAGGCCCATACCCCCAAAGGTAGACAATGACCAAAGAATACAATACAGCCATAAAAATTCCTTTTCTACATGCTAATTCATTCCAAGGGTTTCTTTTAGTGGTGGAAGGAAGCAGGAGCTTTTCAAGGAAAAAAAAAATTCTATGAGACATGATAAGTATGTGAGAAAAAGAAGGGAAAAAGAAGAGGATTACTGGCATCACCAATGGTGCTATGTTGGTGACCTAAGTAACCTCATCACACCTCTTAAGAACAACTGCTACAACCATTCACTTGGAGAGTAATAAGAGACCACAAAGGTTGATCTTCAAACCTCCCGGTGTCCAACAAATGTGTATTAGTTGTGAGTGATCAAGTTTTTCAAGATTTGGGAAATATTACTAAACAGACCCACAAGAGTCATTATTTCATCAATTGGTTCCATAGAAGATTTCAGTAAAAAAAAAAAAAAACCTCTTTTGTATTGTGAAGAATACTGGATTTAGATTGGTAGCATTTGGGGTTGAATGTGTTCTCTATTTATTTCTTGTATGACCTTGGGGAAGTCATGTCATGTTTCTGGGGCTCAGTTTTCTCATTTGTAAAATGATTCAGTTGACTTTAATGGCATTTAGGGTATCTTCTAGCTTTAAACCCTATAGGAAGGGCAGCTAAGCAGTACAGTGGCTACAGCACTGGACCTTGAGTCAGGAGGATGTGAGTTTGAGTTCAACTCAGACACTTACTAGCTATGTAACCCTAGATAAGTCACTTAATCCTAACTATCTTCAAAAAAAACATCCCTTGGGAAAAATATTTGACAAGTAAAATAAAACAAAAAGGATTGGGTTTCAGTCAGTGGTGTGTCAATAAATATTTGACAATCAATTCTTAAAAAAAAAAAACAGGGGTGGCTAGGTGGCACAGTGAATAGAGAACCAACCCTGGAGTCAGGAGGACCCAAGTTCAAATCTGACCTCAGACCCTTAACACTGACTAGCCATATGACCTTGGGCAAGTCACTTAATCCCAATTGCCTTGCCTTCCCCCTCCAAAAAGCAAAAAGAAACCCATACTCAGTTCACACTTTTAAGTTTAATCTCCATTACTGACATTTTCTCTATCCTTCTTAAGTCTAGACAATCAACAAAGCAATAAATCAAGCCCTGATTTGTAGCATGAGCCAATTTCTGAAGTATAAATGCTCACATGGAGAACTTAACAATCAGCTTTTCCAAGCCATTTCTAGCTGGCTCTAGCACACTCCTAACTTTCAATTCTTTCTTTGACACATCAGTTTATTCACCTATGAAATGGGAATCATAAAATGTACAATACCTAAGTCAGGAGATTATTGTGAGGAAAGTGAATTGCAAACTTTGAAGAATTTTCTAAATGTGAGTTATTTCCAAATTCTCTTCCATACAAAGAGCAAATGCTCTAAGAACAGAGACCATATCTCATTTCTCTTTTTAATTCTTCACCACATATCACAATGCATTTCACGAAGGAGGTTTTAAATTTTATACAACTGAATGAATGAACATTGCTGGGATAGAATGATGAGAATTAATTTTATTCTATAACCACTACAATTAAATAAGTGGGCAAAAAAATAAAATCTTATGAAAATGAAATGTTTAGCTTTGTTTCTAAGCAACTGTGGGAAAATGTGATGGTGCCATTTTTAATCCTCAGGAGTTTTGTTTTATTTTTTTAAGAGCCATGAAAGAAATGCCCAATTTGATAAGAGGGAGATTTTTTTTAATAATTTAATTTATTTTTAAATTTTTTAAAATTAGGATATCACCGATCTGCTGGTCAATTTGTAAAATATTTAACTCATATCTTCCTGCTTATATGAAGACATCTTTATTATTGATTGGCCTTGCCAAGTAAAAAGTGCTAGTTTCAGCCTTGTCATCTATAAGATGAATAAAGAGGTCATAACAACAACAATTCACATTTATATAGAACCATAAAATGTACAAGACCTTTTCCCTGCAACAATCCTGTGAGGTAAGTAAAGAAAGTATCATTACCCCCCTTTTGTAGACACTGGGAAGTTAAGTAATTCACTCAAAGGAAGGACTCATTAACCTCTGATCCAGGACTTTAAGTCTGCTGCTTCCAGGCCAGCTACTCTTTGCACTGAATCGTGAAGAGGGCTCAATAGTGACACATTGTAAAAGAAGTTGAAACAGTTCAAATCAGAGAAAGCAGGAGAAAGAATATAGAGAAAGCACAAATGAAAGACTATTAAGAATAGAAAATGACTGAGATGTTTAAGTGATTTTTTTCCCCTTTATAAATTCTGTTTTTGGTGGGGGGCTAGGAAGGGGTGAACCTGGAAAGACAATGGTTTGGGAGAACTCCTGTATGAAAACTTCCTCCACCCACACAGAACCTTACCTCTCTTGCACTTTAGAGTCTTAGAAATTTGCCTAGGAGTTAATAATGGTAAAGTAAATTCCAATCACAACAAAAATATTTGGATTTCATCATAATGAGGTTTTATCTGTATCATTTAAAATGAATCACATTTCCCTGGGTTTGTGACATTCTGGTCTGCTTTCTCACCTTGTCATCTCCCACCCCTATCCCCAAACCCCAAGTCAACATTTATAAAACAGCTATCAGCTGAGTACTGGACTCTTTTAGATGAATCATTGCATAGATCTAGGTATTGTGGATATATAGAGAAATTACCCCTGACTTACTCAAGAAGACTATTCTGTTGATAATTCAGAGTTTAATGGTACTTACCTATAGCCTACATAACTGAACTTAAGGACAACTCTTACTCACAGAAACCTTGTTTTTCTTTGGTCCAACTGAACTAGACTAGCTATTAAGTGACCTGGACTGAGAATTCTAAAGATTTCATGACCTACCATTTATAATCCAGCATTCTCATTCTAACCAAGCACTTGTCTTTGGAAAAATCTCTAGGCCTCAGTTTCCTCATCTGCAAAGTGGAAGGGTTAAAATAGATATCTAAGGTAGTCTATGAAAATATGTATAGATTGTATAACGTGTGTGGTATGGAGTTTAAAATATGAGTTCAACTTTATAAGTATGGTTAGAATTCATTCTTAGATGTTTGTTTAAAGCTCTAAAGAAGGAATCCATCAGGCAGTTTCCAAATTTATGAGCCAACCATATCCCAAAAGTGTAGTTTTAAGTCAATTCAACTCAATTTAGTAAGCCTTTGGCAATTACAACACCTTCTACTCCCATCAAAATGATTTTATAAATGATGAATCAGGTTGCCAGGCTAACCCGCAAAAGCCCATTCTAACTCATAATATTTATGAATTATAGCACTAGCCATAGCACAGGAAATAGAGGGTAATTATATACAAGAGGACAGAAAAAAAGAAGTTTCCTTCCCTCTTCCCCTAACCAATAGGCTAGCTTGAGAAAAATCTTGAAATTCTCAGTTTGTCTTTAGTATCTTCCTGTTCTCTTCGTGTGCCTTTCTTCCTGACTTCATAATGACCACATGCTGCCCCATCACTATGACATTCTACCTACAACTATTTTGCCCCACAAAGTATCCCATACTACAAAATTACCTATTTTCATTTCTCCAATCCCTATAAGACTCCTATTAACTCAGTATACTGATCTTAGTTATGTTAAAAAGAAATATGATTAAACCAATTTGCATTAATATCTGGTTGATGATAGTCTCTTGACATCCTAAGGGCAGCTCAGTGGCACAGTGGATAGAGCACCCGGTCTGTAGTCAGAAAAATCTGAATTCAAATCTGACCTCAGACACTTATTGGCTGTGTGATCCTGGGAAAGTCACTTAAGCTCTATTTGTCTCAGTTTCCTCACTTATGAAATGGGGATAATAATAGCACTTACCTCCAAGGGTTGTTGTGAGAATCAAATGAGATAATAATTGTAAAGTTCTTAGCACAGTGCCTTGTACATAGAAAGTGCTGTATAAATGTTAGCTATCGTCCTGGAAATAGCTACATTTTTAAAAAGATGCTTGTAAATCCAAATGAAACTCAGATGGGTAGATTAGCAGAATGATTTTAGGCAGTATGGGTGAAGAAGAGAGGGAGCTTATCCAGAGTAGGGTGACCAGGATGATGAGAGATCTCAAAATCTTGCCATATGCAGATAAATAGTAGGGACTAAGAATGTGTTGCTTGGAAAAGGACTTAGGCAGGACACAACAGCTACCTTCAACTGTCATACAGAAGAAGGTTTGATTTCTTTCACCAAGCCCTAGAAAGCAGAACAAGGAGAAATGGACTAAATGGCAGAGAGGCAAGTTTCAACCCAAAATAAGGGGAAAAAAATTCTTAACAATTATGAATCCCCCAGAATAGAATGGGTTTCCTTCCTTTCACTAGAGGTCTTCAAGCAAAGGCTGGATAACCACTTCTTCGATGTGTTAGAGAAGTGGCTCCTGATTCATGTGCCTGTTGGAATGGATGATTTCTAAGATGTCTTCTAATTCTAATATTCTATGATTTAAAAGAAAAAACTTCTTCCAGTTCCAACATGAGAAACAGCACCAGGGAGTGGAAAGAGAAGACCTGAGTTCAGATCTCAGCTTTGCCATTTATTACTTGGGCAATTATTTACCTTTCTGAACCTCAGTTTTCTCATATGCAAAATAATGGGTACATTAACTACATCAATGTGTTGTGAAGAAAACACTTTGTAAACCTTATGCACTATGTAAATGCAAGTGATTACTTTTGTAATATCTCCTGGCCTACTGCCTGAACTCACGTTCACATTTGGGCTTCCTCAGGCAGAATGCCTCACTCATGTTCAATCCCTTTTGATTCTTGCTCCTAAAATTATAGCTCAAGTATCTGGACTGATGGATTTACTTTCAAGAGACAGACAATTGACAACTGGCTCAAAGAAAAAGGTATAATAGGAGAGCAGGCCCAATGTTAGGCATGTTCTCCACAAGAGTCTGTGGGAAGAGCAGACCTTAACACATAGAATATGCTGATTGAGGGCTACACATGTGACATGGGGACATGTGACAATGAAGCACAGGAAGGGACAACACATACCTTTAGTGACAGAGGGCTGGAGAGCTGCCCAGGTGCTTGCACTTATCAATCAATAAGCATTTATTAAGCCCACTATGTACCAGGCCCTGTGATAAGTGTTAGGGATACAAAGAGTCCTTACTCACGAGGAGCTCACAGACTAATACAAGAGACAACACGAAAATAACTGTGTACAAACTAAACACACAGAACAAATTAGAGATAATTAATAGAGGGAAGGAACTAGCAGTAAGAGAGGTAAGGAAAGGCTTAAGATAGTGGAGATTTTAAGGAACCCAGAGAAGGCTGGAGGCAGAGATGAGGAGAGTGAACTAGTCATGTGAGAGAGACAGGGAAAATATACAGAATCAGGAGATTGAGTATCTATCTTATGGGAAGAACTGCAAAAAGGCTAGTGTCACTGAATTATTATGCAGGGATGAGTAAGGTATAAGAAGACTAGAAAGGTAGGAAGGGGTCATGTTATAAAGGGTTTTGAATGTTGAAAATAGGGTTTTATGTATGATCCTGAATGTGATAGGGAGTAACTGGAATTTATTGAATAAAGGAGTGAAATGATCAGAGTTGTGCTTTAGGAAGATCAGTTTTGCAGTTAAATGGCAGATGGAATGGACTGGGGAGAGACTTGAGATATAGAGACCAACCAGAACAGGGTGACAGCAGTGTCAAATGAGACACACACACACACACACACACACACACACACACAATGTTGCTACGATAGAATCAATAGGATTTGGCATCATATTAGATATGGCAAAGAATGAGAGATAGCGAAGAGCTGAAGATGACAGATGACATCGATGTTGTGAGTCTTGGTGACTGGGAAAATGGCAGTGCCCTCCAAAGTAATGGGAATATTAGGAGGGCTGTGGGGAGAAACAATAATGAGTTCAGTTTAGGATATGTTGGTTTTATGATGTCCACAAGACATCCAGTTCAAGATGTCCAGTATGCAGAGAGTTTAGGGATAAATAAGTAGATTTGAGAATCATTACCATAAAAATGGTAATTGAATCCATAGGACCTAATGAGATTCCCAAGTGGAACAGTATAAAGGAAGAAGAGAACAGGGTTCAGGACAGAGCCCTATGGGACATCCATGATTAGCAAATGTATCCTGGATAAAGGTCCAACAAAGAAGACTAGGAAGGAATGTTCAGAAAGGAGAGAGAAGAACCAGGAGAGAGCAGTGTGACAAGTGGAGAGAAGGGTGGCAAAAACCAAGAGAGTATCAAGGAGAAGAGGGTTACTGACTGTGTCAAAAGCTGCAGACAGGTCAAGAAAAGTGAGGATTGGGGCGGCGAGGTAGCACAGCAAGTAAGAGCACCGGCTCCAGTGTTGAGAAGACCTGGCAATCGAATCCCGGGCTCAGACACTTAGCACCCACCCAGAAACACCTGGCCATGTAACCTTGAGCAAGTTACTTAACCCCAATTGCTTAGGGGCGGCCAGGTGGCTCAGCCAGTAAGAGTACCGGCTCCAGTGTTGGGACGACCTGGAGATCGAATCCCGGGCTCAGACACTCAGCACCACACCCATGGCCGTGTAACCTTGAGCAAGTTACTTAACCCCAATTGCTTAAAAAAAAAAAAAAAAGTGAGGACTCAGAAAAGGCCATTAGACTTGACAATTAAGAGATCACTGATAACTTTAGAGAGAGCAGTTCACTTGAAAAATCAAGTCAGAAGCTAAAATGTTAGAGAGTTAGAAAGAGCAAGCGTAAAGAAAGTTAGTTGCTGTAGACTACTTTCTCAAGAAGTCTTTCTCCAAAAAGTGGAGAACTATTGTTGTGAAGAGAGTAAGAGCAAGCTGAGATCCGGGGATTTATTGATCAAGCACGAGACTGCCTGGATTATACACTCAAATCAGGCAGCCCTGAAATGGGGTACAAGCAATGCTTATAAAGGCAAAAACCACAATTGGGGAGGGCAGCTAGCATAAGCAGTGACATACGGGAGCCAAGAACAGCCATTGGTTGGATCTATAGCTCAGGGCTAATTTGGGAAACATGGCACAAGGGTACAAGGCCAGGACACTCCATGTGATGGGGTCCACCCAGAACAGGGTAGAGGGTACAGGGTGGAGGGCACAGGTGGAGTGGAATTTCCCAGAATAGACTGGGGTCATGGAACAGGTCAGGGTCATGTTCTGGGTGAAGGGTGTGGGGGACCTTGCTTGGTCAGAGTTCTGGATGGAGGACCTTGCTGGGTCAGCATCCCAGAACAGGGTGGTCTCTTGCATGAGATAGACTTGCCACATGATCTCTATACAGACTTGCACCATAACCCTTATATGAAATGCTATTTCAAGGCTTACTGATTTAGGGAAGTACTAACTCAGGGAAAGATAAGGGATCAGGGGACTATTCCTTTCGTGACTCTTACCCAGGACTACACCTTTAAGCTATTACAAGCAGTTGCAGGGTTTAGGATAAAGACAAAGACAAATATAAAGGGGATTAATGGTGACTTAATGGTGGGCTCCAAATCAGGTGGGATGTGATTTGGGTTACCTTACAACACTATAGGATAATGGTTTGTGGGGATGGATGGATCATTTGTGAAGATGTAGGAGATATGAACTTATTTGTAGGCAGAGGAGAAACAGCTAATAGAGAGGAAGAGACTGAAGTTTGGTTAAAGCATGAGGATAGAGAGGGCAATCTGCTGGAGAAGGCATAATGAAATGGGATCACTTATGCACGTAGAGCAGTTTGCCTTGGCAAGAGGAAGGGTCATCTCTTCATGTAAAATGGGGTAAAGGAAAATATAGAATATAGATACTCTTCTCTCTAGAGTTTTTCTTACACTGCTCTCTCCTGGTTTTCCTCCTTCCTGTCTGAACATTCCTTCCCAAACTTCTTTGTTGGAATTTCATCCAAGATATGCCTGCTAACTATGGATGTCCCACAGGGTTATGTCCTGGACCCTTTCCTTTTCTTTCTCTATACTATTTTATTTGGGAATCTCATTAGCTCGTATTCAATGATCGTTTCTATGTTAATGATTCTCATATCTCCTTTTGAAGGAGAATATAGTGGCAAAAAGCATTTGAATGATGAGGAGGTGGAAAGAAGAGAGAATAATCAGTGAATGGTCTCAATTTTTTCAGTGAAATATGAGCAAATGTTCTCAAGCTAAGAAGATGTGGAGAGTGAAGTCATGGGAGATTTGAGAACAGATAAAAAACTACTGTGGTGAGTGGGATAGTGAATTGATTAGGAAGGTATAAAAAGATTGCCTTGCCACAATAAGAGCTCAACTGAGATTGTGTAATATAAATCTGCAATGGACCTAAACCACAAATAAAAAAAAAGTAGCTGGATATAAAATAAAATCATCAGCGTTTCTTAAGCCATATATATTCAAAATGAATATTCAATCTGAAGATAAAAGGTCACATCATTTTAAAAAAATAGACAAGGTACAAATTTTCACAAATGCAACTTAAAAGAGAATCTTGACCTTTAAAAAAGATTAGGAGATATCATATAAGATCAAATAAACACTTTGAATTACACAAAACTAATTTTTTTGCATGGATAAAATCAACAAAGAAGAGAAAATGTAGAATAGGGAAAACATTTCTATCAATTATCATTGATAAAAAATATGATAGCCAAGATACAGAGGGAATTGATATAAATGCCCAATACTAAGCTCTATTCTGTATTAGAAAACAATCATTTGGGATTTTTTTTTCCAAAACAAAAGTTGAAAGCAATACATTACCATTTGAAAATACATTCCAATTCACTAAGGGAAATGACAATGAAAACATCTCTAAGTACTCCAAAAAGTGGCAAAGATGACAAAAAAAGGGAAGCCATCTGTTGAAGGAGCTCAGACAAGCAGACTCATTCAAAACCTGTTGGGGCTGGAAAAGGGGTAATTTGGATCAAATATTCTGAATATCAATTTGGAATTATGCAAGTAAAAGAACTAAGTCCCTGACAACTTGGTCCAGTGATCCAACTGATAGCCACAGACTCCAAAGAAAGTAAAGTTACAAATAGATGTATAAGATATGTATTAATAGGGCTCTGTGTTACTAGATAACTAGAAATAAAGTTACCCATCAATTGTAGAATGACTGGAAAATCTATGGTTCTCTATATGAAAGTAGCAAAATATTATTGTGTCATAAGAGATGAAGTGTGTAAGGAATTTGGAGAAATGTGGGGAAAATTGTATGAACTAATAAAGAATGAAATAAAGAGAGCCAAAAGAACAAAAGGAATCTAGACTATACCTTACTGAAAAACTAATAATGGTTACAGAGAATAAAAAATGGAAACATATATCTCTCTCCTTTCAGCAGAGAATCAAGGTACTCCTAGGGCAGTAGGTTCACACACTGCCAGGTGTGGTCAGGGATATACTTTGTGTGTGTGTGTGTGTGTGTGTGTGTGTGTGTGTGTGTGTGTGGTCATGGATATATGTATATATACACATATATACATACATGTATGTGTGTGCATATAATATAAAGATGTATGTATATATTTAATTGTTTTCCTTTGATACATGACAGAGTTCAGTCTTCAGGTGGAAGGAGGAGATCTTTTTTCCATAAATAACTGTTAAGAAAGACAAAAAACTGGGGTGGCTAGGTGGCGAAGTGAATAGAGCGCTGGCCCTGGAGTCAGGGGGACCTGGTTCGGATCTGGCCACAGACACTTAACACACACACAAAAAAAACTAGCTGTGTGACCTTGGGCAAGTCACTTAACCCCAATTGACCTCCAAAAAGCAAAAAAAAATCAGTAGTTTTATATAGTTATTTTAAACTTGATAATGAACTCCCAGACAAAAGAACCCACTATTTTTCAGAAAGTAACACTAACAGGGAGGCATTATAATATAGTATATAGAAGGCAAACTTCTGAGTGAGGAAAATCTGAATTCGGGCCTTGAATCTTAAATACCCTGGCTGTGTGACTCTAGGTAAATGACTTACCCTCTCAGTACGTGTGTGTGTGTGTGTGTGTGTGTGTGTGTGTGTCAAAGCAGCCTTGAAGCTGACTTCCAGATTTACTATTACAAATCACATTTTTGATGGGAATTCAATGTAAAATTTTGCATTCCTCTTCTCTCCAAACAGAAATAAGCTCTAAGAGAGCCTAGAGGAATTAACTTCTGAGTTAAAGAGAAAATAAGAGATCAATCTTTTCATATGTCTGAATCAAGTGACTATAACCAGTGCCTTGATGTTATCATTCAGGATATAAACATCACAGACCTGATTCATGTCTTTCATGAAGGAAGAGAGAATTCAGAGGTTTATCTGACTTTCAGATGGCCATCACTGAGCCTCTCTGAATATCTGCTTCTCCATACCATGGAGTCACTAAAAAATGAAAGGCATACTAATGGAAGAGGGGGAAAATATCTTTCCACAGTTTCAATTTATCCCACACCACAGTGATTTGATGGCCATTAGAGAGTAATAAATTGTTTCTAACAAATTGTTTCTATACAGAAGGATTTGAATTGGAAAATACAATTGTCTTGCTTCAAGAAACTGATCCCTCATGAAATCCCTCCACATTAAGAACTGGAATTTTTCATAATAAATATTAGAGATTGTGCAGTTTCAGGAATGTTACCAGCTCTTATGTATTATTTCTTTAGTTTCATTTTTTTTACAGCTGACAGCAGATTATTCATTTGTTACTTCTACTAAAGAACAGCTTCTTGGTAGCCAGAATGACCTAATTATAGACTAAAAATCTGAGGTTTTACGCCTAGGTTTGCAATAGTGTTCTTCTATGAAGCCAAGCAGAGACTGACACAGGCAAATACCCTAAGAACTGAAATTAATAATGTAGTTTATGAGATCATAAATCTAGAGCCAGAAGCAAACTTTGGGGTCCTTTAATCTATCCCCTTAATTTTAGAGATTTTGGAAATCTTAACCAAAGAGGTTAAATTATTTTCTCAGTGTCATATAATTAATATTAAAGGATGTATTTGGCCCCAGGTCTTCTGGCTTTAGGGTCAATACCCCTTCTATGACCCTACCCTACCCTGCATCCCTCAGTCAAAATAGGGTGAAGAAGAGACTAAAAAGATCAGTGCATAGGACAATTAGCATATACTGTTATTTGTGAAGAATAGATGAGATATATGTTATAAAGGGAAATATCTTACAATGCAGGCAAAAAGAAAAATGAATTGAGTGAAATCTGGAATATTAGGGTTAATTTTTTTAAATGATAATAGAGAGAGAGGAAGGGAGTGAGGGAGGGAAGGAGAATATTAAGTGCTTAAGGATATAAATACAACCAAGAAAAACAGTCTTTGACCTTAGGGAACTTTCACTTTCACTCTACTGAGAAAAGACAACACATAAGAGGGAGTGGGAAAAGGAGTCAAGGTGGGGTTAACTGGGAGATTTGCAAGGTGTGCAGATGGTAAGGAGTGGTGTGGAGGTCTGCTCTGTTTCAGGTGAAAGCTCACCTCCCAGAGCTGGATCACAGTTCTTCCATGAGAGAGAGAGATGAGGATAATGGGCAGAATACCAGCAGCATGGTGTGGAGATAGGTATTGGATTAATGAATTTCTAAAGACTAATTGTTGGAATTTTTGCCCTTCAAGGTTGTCACTAACTCTTTTATTAATAAAATACTAGCATTATTAATAAAATTATTATTTACTCCCCCCAAAAAAAGATTAATTGTTGTGGCTCAGTCATTTCAGTCATGTCCAACTTTTAATGACCCCATTTGGGATTTTTTTGGTAAAGGTACTGGAATGGTTTCCCATTTCCTTCTCCAGATCATTTTACAAATGAGGAAACTGAGGAAAACAGGGTTTAGTAACTTGCCCAGAGTCATGCAGCTAGTACATGTCTGAGCCTGGATTTGAATCCTGATCTTCCTGACTCCAAGCTTGGTGCTCCACCTATTGTGACACCCAGCTGACTAATAGACTTCTATAAATTAAGTGAAAATAAGCACTTCTGAATTTCTTGCACTGGGTGTCATCATATTTTGTACATAGTGAGTATTCATTAAATATTTATTGAATGAACAATAGTCTGTCAACATCTCAAAATAATTATCAAGGACCTGGTTGTGCCTGAAGCAGTCCAGGGAATCATGTAGTTAATTTTGCTCCCCTTTTTCTAGAAGCTTTAAGGATAAGTAGAGAGTTGAGTCCTACAAACAGAACCTCTAGTTTTTTTTTTTTATAAATCTGTTTCATTAGAGATATGGTAGCAACAAATCTTTCTACTTCCTTCCAAGAAAAATTAGTGAAGTTTTAAAAAAAATGAGTTAATGAAGAAACATGTTATATAAACACTAAATCTAATTAAGTAGTCTCAAAATTCAGGCAGCCTGGCATATATGAGGGTGAATTGGCCTGGGAAGTACAGAAAACCTCAGTTCAAATCTTGTTTTTAACATATACTAGTTGAGTTACTTTGTGCAAATCACTTAACCTCTCAATGTCTCCAGGAAACTCTAAATCTATAACGAGCAATTGCCAATCAACATTGGTAAAGGAAATTTTCTTACAAGGAGTTCTCTCCATCAGTGAAATCACAGGTATGGCTAATAAAAAAAATCAAGAGAGAGACAGACAGAGACAAACAGACAGAGACAGAAGGACAGAAACAGAGAGAAATTAGAGAGAGAGACAGAGAGACAGACACAGAGAGAGACAGAGACAGAGAGAGAAACAGAGAGAGACAGAGAGATTTTAAATTATTTGGAAAAAAATTCAGTTTTAGTTTGTTGTTGTGGCTATTTTTTTCCCCATGAGAAATCTGTAACTATGTAGTATTCAATGCTGTAGACACAGAGACTCAAAAAATGTTCCAACCTGAGAATATTATTGATACCCCCTGTAGAATCAAGATCAGTCAAGAAATATTTTCTCAGTTTAATTTTATCATAACATGAGTTGAAAAATAAGGCCTGAGAGCAATCAGGCCAAGACAGCATTAAGAATAATGGACTTCGAGTTAGAAGCTGAAACTTAGAAATTGTTGAATCCAACCCCCTCATTTTACTTAAGAGGAAAATGAGGCCCAGGGCCATTTTAAGGCCCAACCCTAAAATGAGGTTAAGTGATTTTTGCCCAAAGCCACACAGGTAACAGAGTCAGGATTTGAATCCAGGTCATCTGGCACCAAATTCAGTGTTACTTTCTCAAACAAATCACTTAACCTCTCTGGAACTCAATTTCCTCATCTATAAAATGAAAGGTTTGGACTAAATGGTCTCTAAAGACTTTGTTTAACTATGTGAGGGCTGCATTCTAGTCTTCATTTATTTCAATATTCTAATGTATCATCCAGGAAGAAAACAAAAACTTTTTGCATTTTCATAACTATTCATCCAAATCCATCTAACCATATGGCATTTGGAACTGACCCAAATCTCACATACTGCCAAATTATTTCACTTGGAACTAAATAAGAAAATCCAACATCCAACCTTAACAGTATGCATGTATATGTGTATATACACATATGAATAGCTACATATATGCAATCATCTATTTTAATACTATATCAAGGTTTATTTTCCAACCTTTTTGTCACACACATATAGACATACTATTAACTCCAAAATCAAGTCAATTCTCTAAACTTTTCAGTTCTAGCTGTGACCTCAATATGTCATCATAAATAGGAATGCATACTGCTCTAAGAAAAACCTTTGTATGAAAATCCAAAGTTACAAAGCAGATAAATTATCCACATTACAGAAGCACCCCTATGTCAAATACCAAGGCCTTTTAATACCTTTAAATATTTACAGATCATTAACTACTTGACAGATAAATTAGAAGCAAAGAAACATGAAGCTACACTCTAAGAAAGGAACCCCTTTTAAGTGAAAATCAGTCAGGTAGGATTATCAAACATCCCTGCAATTATATAATGGGAAAATAGGTTTCAATTTACACAGAATTTTTTTTAAAGAAACATCTAAGTGCCTTAAACTATCAGGCCATGACTATTAACTATAAAAAATTTTTTCTCATTCTAATTCAGGTATGATGGAGGAAAGAGCTCCTAAGGTATTTTCAGAGTCAACTGTCATTGCCCTTTTTAGCAGGGAGAAATTATCACACGATAACAGACTCTCAGGGTTGGAACAGAGTTCAGAGGTCATCCAGGCCAATGCATATTAGATCAATAAGGCCTTCTACAGTACTAAAGAGTAGAAGCCCAGGATATGTGCCTGCTTGCCCCCTCTGCAACACACAAATTCCATTTTAGGCAGTAGTTTTCATTAGCTTAGCTGCTCCCAATGAGGTGGCTCTTTCCCAGAACCAGTGACTTGGAATGAGCCTTCTGGGCCATTTAGCCCAACTATAGGTAAGCAAGAGTCTTTCCAACAACATCACTGACTAGGGGTCATCCTGCCTTTCCTCAAAGACTTTCAGTGAAGGGAAGTTCACTTCCCACCAAGGAACCCAATTTCACTTTTGAAAAACTCATTTGTTGGGAAGCTTTTCCTTTCACTAAGTCAAAATGTGCCTAGTTGTACCCTCTCCTAAATCAGTCCTCTGAAGCCAAACAACAAGTCTAGTGCTTCTTCCACATTAACTCTCCCTGTAACTGGAAGAAAAGCTTTCATGGAGGTCAGCCAATTGTTGTTCAGTCATTTTTCAGTTGTGTCCAACTCTTCGTGACTCCGTTTGGGGTTTCTTGACAAAGACACTAGTGTGGTTTGCCATTTCCTATCTCTATAGATGAGGAAACTAAGGCAAACAGGGTTAAGTGACTTGCCCAAGGTCGCACAGCTAGGAAGTGTCTGAGCATTGATTTGAACTCAGATGAGTCTTTCTGACTCCAGGCTCAGTACTCTATCCACTGTGCCACCTAGTTGCCAGTCAGTCAATTAGCATTTATAAAGTGCCTACCATGTGCCAGGTTACCCAGATCTCTTTTCAGGCTAAATATCCATAGTTACTTCAACAAGGGTGCCTATGATATATTCTCTGATCATCTTACTATCCTGGTCAGCCTCTTCTGAATGTGCTCATGGAGGACAGTTGACACATGGGAACATGAAAGCAACATCCATCACCAATAGCCACAACAAGGGCCCACTTGGAGAGCTCCTGTGGCAGCAGAGAGAACCAGAGTGAGCCCATCTCTCCAGGCGGGTGCTCCTTCTCTAGCTATTGAGCCTATTGTCTATTGAGGGAGATCAAAGAGTCATGTGACACAAATCCATTCATCTCACAGCAGTGAGGCTCTAGCAGCCCCATTCCCAAGGGGATTGGCCCGGTGTAACTGTATTTAGGTTCACTGGTATTGAGCAAACTATTTTCTTCCTGTATTTCTGAAGCTTTTTTTTTTTGCACTTTTTTGGAGCGGGTAGGATAGGGCAATTGGGGTTAAGTGACTTGCCCAAGGTCACACAACTAGTAAGTGTTAAGTGCCTGTGGCTGGAATTGAACTCAGGTCCTCCTGACTCCAGGGCCGGTGTTCTATTCATTGCGCCACCTAGCCCCCCCTGTGAAGCCGATTTTTAAAATGCAAGTGTAGAATTAGATGTTTACTTCAACATTTCAGTTAGCTTTGTGATCTCATAGATGAGGCTGCTCAATGATGCAGATCTCCACTTATTTATTCCTTCTCATCTTATCCATGACTTCCAATAAATTCTCCATATCAGTCAGTTTGACAGTCAACAAACACTTACTAAGTGTTAGGCACTGTGCTAAACACTGAGAATACAGAGAAAGGCCAAAAAAAAAAAACCTGCCTTCAAGGAGCTCACAGATTCACCAACTACTAGAAGGTTTCTTTTAAACCTTTCAATATGTCATGATTACTAGTGAATCATTCAGATAATCCAACTATTATCCCTCATTTTTGTCATATACACAGTCTGTCTTGGCCTGCAGAAGCAGTTACTATAACACTAATAACCCTTAAACAGAAAACATTTCTTTAAAAATCAGGCAAAAGCAAGAATAATTATAGCATTACAGCTATTCAAAGTAAAAAAAAACAACACAGGAATAATCAATACATCACAGTCTACACATGGACCTGGGCCATACTCTCCCATAAATACATTTAGTCTATTGCACAGAGTGGGCACAAACTTATAGAGCCTGATCATAGAGTCACATCAATGCAGAAATTCCTAGTATTTTAGGTAATTCATTATTTAACTTACTATCACACTTGTCACAGTGGCTCTTCCAAACCTTTTCATTCCTCATTAAATTTCTCATGGCTCTGCCTCCCTCACTACCCCCTCCCTGCCTCTTTTCTTCTGAGAACTTTGCCTCAAATTTTACTAAGAAAAAAAAAAAAAGAGCCATTCAGTAAAGGCTCCCTCTTCTCCCTTCTTCCTCTTATCACATTAACTAGATGCTTTCTGCCACTATCTCCTCATTCACCCATTTTACATGAAAAGGTGGTTGTTTCTAAGACTAAACCCCTTACAAGCACAAATGACCCCATTCCACCTCAACTTCTCCAGCAAATCACCCTCTCTATTAACCCTGCTCTCTAACTGCCTGTATGACCATTCCTTATCAGTCTTCTTGGCTGAATCTTCATCCAGAATACAACTGCTAATCATGAA
Organism: Petaurus breviceps papuanus; assembly: GCF_028583685.1. Taxonomy (NCBI): domain Eukaryota; kingdom Metazoa; phylum Chordata; class Mammalia; order Diprotodontia; family Petauridae; genus Petaurus; species Petaurus breviceps. Next base: position 11,312,066 of record NW_027186349.1, read on the forward strand.
TGTCCAACAATGTCTTAGGCTCTCTTCTTTTCTCCCACTATATTATTTTACTTGATGATTTCAAAATTCCCATGGATTTAATTATCTGCATTTATGCTGACAACTCTCAAATCTACCCTCCTAATCTTGAATCTTGCATTTCCAACTGGCTATTGGACCCCTTCAATTGAATATCCTGTAGGCATCTTAAACTCGAGATGTCCAAAATTTAACTCATCATCCTTTCCCTCAAACCTCCCCTTCTTCCTAGCTGCCCTATTACTATCAAGAATACCACCATCCACACAGTCAGACAGGCTCAAAGCCTGGGTGTCAGCCTCAGAGAGAAATAACATAAGTCTGGAAGGGTAGGGTGTATCCACATTTTGCAAGGTTTTGAAGTCAAGCTGAGTGGTTTATATTTTTTTTCTCCCTAAGGGAAATAAAAAGGTACATAACAGTCATTGAGTCAGGCTTGTTTTTTTAAGTATTTGAAGGGTGTGGATATGGAAATGAAGCAGGTTGGAGAATGAATTAGAAATGCCATCAACAACAAAAACTGGAGAATGGTAAAGATCTGAGAAGAGCCTACCGAATTCAGAGAACGGTCAACAACAATCTCCCTTCCAGTAACTGAGTCAGAAAGCATAGTGAAACTGGTTGAGGAAGGAGAAATGTGGAGAAGGTCATGAGTATAGACAGGTTTTTCCTAGAACTCTGGCTATGAAAAGAATAAGAGGTATGGGATGATAGTTTGTGGAGATGGATGACAGTGTCAAGTGAAAATTATTTTTTTGTTTGTTTATTTGCTTTATAAAGGATAAGGAAGCCTGGGAAATTTTGTAGGTCACAGGAAAGAATCTAATTATTAAGGAGAGATAAAGATTGAGAGGAGGAAGTGAGATGATCAAAGGTATAAGCTCCCTTATTAGATGGGAAGGAATAGGGTCAAGGACTGAATCAGAGAGATTGGACATGACAAAGATAAGGCTGATCTCTTCATCAGAGACTGGAACAGAGGAGGAGAAAATGGAGCAGGAGTTAGAAGGGCTATTAATTTTGAAACACCTTCCCTCAGCAGCAATGATGAATGAATAATGTTTTCTTCATTACTTCCTTTCTCAGATTTAAATATATTTTCATTAGGTGCCTCCTCAGCATTTTCCTTTTAAAGTAAAATGACTCTCTCCCACCTTTCTCTGTTTTCTGATAGTGTAGATTTCAAGTCAACCCTGGCCTGATGTTTATTTACCTTCTCAAATCTTCCCCTGCCATATGTCCCATCCATTACTGCTCCTGTTTTCTCCTAGTACTCGGCATCTTCCCATATGGAAAACCAGAGAAGAGAAAGAGGAAAACTCCCATAAGTCCCTGAAGCCAGAGAAACCTGGAAGTCTTTCCCTAAGGAGGGCTATATATTATCTTTCTATAAGTCTTGTGAAAAGCTCTTTGTAGTCATCTGTATTCAATATTCCAAAAATATTCCTATTTTTCAGGGCATCCTAAAGGGGAATAACAGCTGTTTTTATTTACTCAAGCCTGTAGAGATAAAGGTTGTGCTACTTTAAGATGTTTGTGAAATTGTTGAGTTTATTATATATAACACCAAAGAAAAAAGGTGCTAAGCAAGGCCTAGATTGTGAGTGGCTGGTCGGAAGAGATGAGGAAGAATTTGGCTATTCTCTGGCCTAATCCCCACGCTGCCACAAACCTTAAGTTAAACTGAGCACCCTCAACTTTTATTTTCCATTTCATCAAGAAAAGATGCAGAATGCATTAGCATACTTGGTTTCTTGTGTCATACATTTATTTATTCAACCAATATTGGGTGCCTACTATTTTTTTTTGTTTTGTTTTTGGGGGGTTTTTTTGTTTTCTTTTTTTTTATTAATTTGTTTGTTTCCTTTTAGTTTACAGGATTCAATTCCACAATTCCTTGAGTTTAACATTTTGTCCCCCTCCCTCCCCGTCCCCCCCATGGCGGCTTATAGTCAAGTATAGGATCTTTCATATTATAAATTAGTCAGGTTATAAGGACGGATTGTACTAGCTGGAATGAAAAATGGTAAAGAGGACATAAAACCAAATAAGAGAAGGAAAAAGATCAGGTATTTTGCTTCCACCTGGATATAAACTCACTTCTTCCTAGTTATTTCTCTGTATGCACATATTTCTCTCCATCATGAGTCTTTTGGGATTGACTTATATCACTGCATTGCTGAGAAGAGTCCAGTCTTTCAAAGTTGGTCACCACACATACGTTGTGTTTGCAATTGTGTACAAATTTATCCTGGTTCTACTCTTCTCACTCAGCATCAGTTCTTTTAAGCCTCTCCAGGTAAATATGAAGACCATCTGCTCCTCGTTTCTTATAGCACAATAGTATTCCATAACATGCATATACCACAACTTGTTCAGCCATTCCCCAATTGATGGGAACCCCCTTAATTTCCAATTCTTTGCTACCACAAAAAGAGCTGCTATAAACAATTTTGTACATATTTTTGTACATTTCTCTGATCTCTTTGGGATATAACCCTAGGAGTGGTATTGCTGGATCAAAGGGTATGAAAGTATTTATAGCCCTTTGGGCATAAGGGTGCCTACTATTTTAATAACCCTTGCTTGGCACCATGGGAACCTAAGGAATAACCTCTTGGTTCCAGATTCTTGCAGTTTTTATCGATACAGAAGGCATGCAGTCCTAATGTAATCACAACACAAGATGCAGGTTTAAGTGCCTCAAAACTAGTCTAGACAGTAAATGCTATGAAATTCAAATGACTTAAGTTGTGACTGGGGTGAAATAGAAAGGGAACATTTCAAAACAAGAGAAAAAACTCAAGCAGAGCCTTGTACAATAGTAGGATTTAGACAGGCAGAAAGTAGTTGGGAGGGTATTCCAGGTAGGGAGAAGTGGCATGATCAAAGACTTGGAGGTAAGCATGTACATGGTGTATAGTAACTAGACATTGGTCCATTCTGGTTGTCCATACCTCATTTAGAGAATTCATGTATGAGAGTAAGAAAGGATGTTTAAAATGTTCTTAAGGTCAGTCTACGAAAGGTTTTGGTCATGAAACTAAGGAGTTAGGACTTTATCCTAAAAGTAACAGGAAGCTGTTTAAGCTTTTTCCACAAGGGGAATAATATATGAATAATGAATAATGAAAAAGGTATTTCAGGGGGATTAATGTCATAGTAGTATAAAGGATAGATTGTATTGAGTAGAGTGAAAACAGTGAAACCAATTAGGAGGCTACTGCAAAAATCTAAAGGTGTGTGTATTTATATTTATTTATTTTTAGAGATATATTTATTTAGTATATATAGAAAAAAGGATTTGTGAGTGTGTGTATATAAATACATATATAAATATTTATATATTTCAGCAAATGTACTGTAAATCAGATTTTATAGATTTAACTCTTTCTTTAGTATTTCTAGAGGGAGAAAGGATATGGTATAAATGTGTATGTGTGAGTGTATAGTTCAACACATGTACCATAGGTGAAATTTTCTGTGAAACTTGAGATACAAAATCCCCCCAAAAAGAAAAATTAATCCTCCAAAATACCCTGAACGCTTGAACTTAGCTCTCTGATCTTAAGACTGTGTTTATAAGTCCTACAGGACCAATAGCCCTTCAGGAAAAGGCCATATTAGAACAGTGAGCTCAATTGTAACCCAGCTGTAGATAATATATGGTAGCAGACTGGTGAGAGGAAAGCCACGAGCAGGAAGCAGCCTCTGTCTTTATGCCCTTCTGGGATATTTATATGCTCCACTGTGGCCAGTAAACATAACTAGTATGACTTGGATGAAATTTTAATTATATGGGATCTTAATGATTTAACTTGCTGTGGGAAGAGAGAGAAGAGGCCATACTGAAGGAATAAAGGTTCAACCAAGTGCAGCTCTTTGTTTTTCAAGGGTCACCAAAGAATATTTAGCATTCCAAAACAAGGTCTTTAGGTTCACTGCTTAAGGTAGGAGATAACCACATAATTTTAGCTATTAAATACGGACACAGGCTTTGCAAGCATTCAGACTTGTCACTGTGTCAGGCAATCAGCTTAAAGACCTGAAAATGGTGATCTTGCCTTATACTATAGGTACTAGCAAAGTGGTCCTTTCCTCTCTGATCCCTCATTCTCTATTCTCCATTTTTCTCTGGGTAACAGGCATTTATTAAATGTTCTATGAACCATGCTGGATGCTGAGAATTCAGAGATGTAGCAGAGTTTGTAACACATTTCATCTTCATGGAAGACTAAGGGATACTGAGGGTTCTTACAAGAGAAATTAAGTCTGTCAAACATTTAATACAGTACTTTCTAAGAGGTTCAACATAGAGATGAAACCAGGAGAAAGGTCAGGAGACGGGAAGAGATTGTTCTTGTGCGTCCTTTCTCTTTGGCTGTTCTTGAGACTCACTCTTGAAAGACACTTCTGCTCTATCATTCCATGTCATTGTTTCCATGTGGGACATGTGGCCACCCCCAAGGGTCCTTAGTTCACCCCTTTCTACTTGCTATGGTATTGCAGTATGAAGGCAACCTGAATTGGGCACAATAATAGATTAATAGAGATAGATTGTGAAGCATAGTGGTGACCACATGAAGAAATGGAATAGAAAACAAGTCAAGGTATGAGTGATAGACCAGAGACAAGAAGCAAATATGGATAAAACTGAACTGAACTGGCAACTTCTAAAAATATCAATGGAGGGGAGATGGAGAGAATCACTCTCATTCCCTCATTTTCATTTAGAGCTGTCTTGCCCTCTCCTCTCCCCCAATAGGGCCCAGAAGAGTCAATTCTACTTTTTATTTATTCATGACTTTCAGGTACTAAAAGAGTTGGAGCTTCTTTCCAGCTCTCACCCCCACCTGGAAGTGGTGAGGATGATCAAGGTGGAGTAGCTATTAACAAGTATCATTCATTTCTTGGTATAATAAAATATGTGTGTGTATGTTTGCAGTGTGAATTGCCTATGTAACAATGAATGTAAAGGGCTGAGAATGAGAAGAGGAGATACCAATATTAGGAATGAGGACTGGAACATGTACAACAGATTTCCTATATTATTCATTTCTGAGCATATTCTATGTCATATCCCTAGCTCTATATTGATCCTAAGGTCAGTGCCATAGGATGAGCCCTGAAGCTTGGGGTAGCATGAGGGGAAGTAGGCTAAGAAGTTTTAGGCTGAGTATCCTCTCATAAGCAGTGAGCATGCTATAGGTTTACGAAGAACCAGCAGAGGCACACTGAGTATCCTCTGACAAATAAGTAAAAAGCATCAGTATATGTGCATAAGAAAATTCCAAATAGAGTAATGTGGGAGATTTGAGGAGGAAGATATTGCTTATATGTAGGGAGTAAAAGGAGTAGGGAAGGTAATAGGACAATATGAAATCTTCATTTAAATAAGATAATAAAAAAACAAAATAGGCTGTTTCAGTTATGTAAAATGTAAAAATGTTTGCATGAACAATATCAATGCAGCTAGAATGAGAAGAAAAGAGATGGATTAGAAAAAATATTGGGGATAACCATTAGGGAATTCAAGAAAAATTGTGGTACAAAAATATCAGAATAGGAGTGGGCCTGTGATTTCCTTGATATAGAGAACTGGGCGAGTAAAGTCATTCTACCAATATGGGTTTGTACCCTCTCTCCAATTTAAAGAGGGGAGAACTAGCAGAGGCACATTTTTGAATACCCTTTGATAATCATTTGGCTGGTGGCCCACGTGTACCACCACATGGTGGCCAAATTATATACTATGGTTCTTTTTGGTTAATTAATTGATTAACTGATAGCCCAGTGTTCTGTAGGTTTCAGGAAGCAAGGCAATAATCACAATTGTCAAATACAATAGACGTTTGCTCCAAATTATTAAAGGTAAAGTACTACTTTACACGCATGTGCTGCTAAACAAAGCTGTTGAGAACTATGAAATTGTGCTGACTGGATCCACTGCAATTTTATGTTATATAATCTCAACTAGACCCTCACTATGGCAAGGATATCCTTTTAATCTCCCTAATTCATTCACTATGCCACTCCTCACAGCTCTTCCAAACCTTTTCAACCTAACTCCCCTACTCTCTCAGTTGAGAATATTACCTCATATTCCACTGAAAAAAATTAGTCATTCTCTAGAGCTCCCTCTTATCCCCTCCTCCTCTTCAACCTACATCTCTCAGATGCCTTCTGCCATTATCTCTTCCTTCACCTTTTTCCTTGCCAAGGCAAAATTCTCTATACGCATAAGTAATTCCATTTCATTTTCTCCAATAGATTTCCCCCTCTTTCATCCCATTCTCTCACTTATCTTCAATCTCTCCTTGTCTACTAACTGCTTCCTTACTACCTAAAAACATACCCATGTCTCCCCCTCCTTAAAATCCTCATTTGATCCATCCATCCCTAATAACTGTCAATGCAGTGGCCTGTGTCATTGACCTGGCTCCTTGCTATCAATCAATCAGTCAACACTGAGTTCTTCCTCCTTCATGCAGACTTCTAGTTTTCTAACAGTGGAGATGAATGTGGACAAAACTTTCCCAGGTTAAGACCCATCTCTCTCCTCCATTTTGTGGCTAAATTCCTTGAGAAGGCCTTCTACAACAGATGCCTCTACTTTCTTTCCTCCAAATCTCTTTTTAAATCTACACCCTGACTTATGCCTTCATCATTCAACCAAAACTTATCTGTCCAAAGTAACAAATGATCTCTTAATTGCCAAATCTAATGGCCTGTTCTCAGTTGTTATCCTTTGGCACTGTCAATCACTCCTTTCTCCTTAATATTGTCTTCTATGGGTTTTCACCACACTCTTCTCTCTTGTTTCTCCTCCTACCTACCCGATGCTTCCTTCTCAGTTTCCTTCATTGGATCTTCATCCAGCTCACATCCTCTACCCATGGGGTCCCACAGGGAATTTCTTGGAATTTCTCTTCTCCCTCTATACTATTTCATTTGGTGATCTCATCAACTGCCATGAATTCAATTATTATCTCTATGCTAATGATGCCTAAATCTACTCATTCAGCTCTAATGTCTCTGATGACCTCCAGTCCTTCATTTCCAATTGCCTATTAAATATCTCAAACTAGATGCCTCAACATGTCCACAACAAAACTCATTCTAGTTTTCCTGACCTTTCCTTTCTTCCTAATTTTCCCATTACTATGGAGGGTACCTCCATCCTCCCAAGCTCCCAACCTAGGTATCATCCCTGACCCCTACTCTCTCTCACCTCCACATCCAATCTGTTGCCAGAACCTGTTGATTATATCTTTGTAACAACTCTTGAATATGCCCCCTTCCTTCCTCTTTCACTTCCACCACCCTGGTACAGGTGCTCATTGCCTCATATCTAGACTGTTGCCATTGTCTGTCACAACTCTCTCCCTGTTCCAGTCTATCCTCCATTCAATGGACAAAGGAATCTTCCTAAAGCACAGGTCTAATAACAGCAATGCCCTATTCAATAAACTCCAATGGATCACCTCCAGGGTCAAATACAAAATGCTCTAGCATCAAAAGCACTTCATAGTCTGCTCCCTCCCACTCTCACCCTTCCAGTCTTCCTTACACCTTACATATCTCCACATATGCTTTTTGATCCAGTGACAATGACCATCTGGCTATTCCTCATATAAGACTCTCCATCTCCAGACTCTGGAAATTTTCCCGGGACGTCCCTCATGTCTAGAATTTTCTCCCTCCTCATCTCTGCCTCCCAGCTCCCTGACTTCTTCCAAGTCCCAGCTAAAATTCTCCCTTCTAGGGGAAATATATCTTGATCCCACTTAATTCCAGTGCTCCCTCTCTATTTATTATCTCTAATTCATCCTATATAATACTGCTTATTTGTACATAGTTGTTTGCATTATTCTCTCCCCTATTAAACTACAAGCTCCTTAACAGCAGGTAGTCTTTTTCTCTTTTTCATATCCCCAATAATAAGCGTATTGCCAACTGAAGGCAATTAATAAATGTACCTTGTCTGATTGACGTTCTTCCTTTCTGTCAACAAATAACAAAATACAAAAAATGGAAAGTGACATGTATCATCAGTCACAATCACTATTGATTTTGCTTAACTTTTTTATGAGGAGGTATAATAGGAGCTGTTTATTGGTAAGTGATTTGTCAAAATAAAATGTATCTTTTTTTTTTTCTTTTCCTTATGTGAGATTACCTGGTGGGCAGGGGTGAGTGGGAGGGAAGAAGATAAAAGATTTCACGAAGGAGTTGGCACCTTGGAAAAAAAGGGAGATTTTGACAGGCAAATATCTAGATAAAGACCATCCCAGGCACCTGAGACATCATGCCCCAAGAAACAGCATCAGAAAATGATGGGATAAAAGTGGGGAACAATGATTCATTCACTGAAGATCCAATATAGTATGTGATTAGGCTTGAAAAGTAGTTAGAAACCAGAGTATGAAGGGTTTTCCTTATCAAGCTGTCTTCTTTTTGTTCTTTTTCTTTTCTGTTCTTCCTCACTTGTCCACATTCACCTCCACTGTTGGAGAACTAGGAGAGTGTGTATGAAGGAGGAGCTCAGTGTTGACGGATTGATTGATAGCAAGGAGGTCAATGACACAGGCCACTGCGTTGAAAGGAACAGCATGTCCCAGTGATGCATCAGCTCAACATTCACATCCCTTTCATATACCAGGCTGAGATATCACTGATGTCAGCCCTTGCTATAGCACTATTCATCCAGTTACCACAATGCCCTTTGGGGGGCCCTTTCTGCTGTGTAACTGTACCCAGGAGATACATCATTTACACTAGTTTCAATGGCCCTGCAGCATCATTGCTATAACCACATAAAGGGCAGGACAGGGGCTCCTTAACCTTTTTGGTGTCATGAATCTCTTTAGCAGACTGTTAGAGCCTATGGTCCCTGTCTAAGAACAATGTTGTTTTTTTATTATAAATGAAGGAAATGCTAAATTTCATTTAGAGGTTGATAAAAATAAACATGTAGTTTTTCCATCCTAGTTCACAGCACCCCTGAAAACTTTCCACAAACCCTTTAGGAGTCTATAGGTCCCAGGTTAAGACCCATTCATGTAGTATCTTCATTGAGTTGTTTGTTGAACATTCATAATCTTGCTAGGTTCCATGGAAGACAGAGAACAAAGAGACATAGCCCCTGCTATTGAAGGGTATACAGTAAAAAAGGGAAAAAATACAAATAACTATCGTACAGGTTAACATGTGACAAGTGCCACATGAAAGGTACAAAACGCTATAGTTCAAGGAAGGAAAAGATCATTTCCATCCGGGGGTAATTAGAGAAACTTTATTAGAGTTGATGGTATTTGAGGTGGGGTTTGAAGGATAGACTTTCTCATCTGAAAAATAAATGATCCTTGTACCATTTACTATACAGTATAGGAAAGGCCTATGTAAGTTATAAATCACTTTATAAATGAGAGTTATTGGAAAATAAGTGAGAATTACTTAAGTGGATCCATCCCTGTTGCCTATGAATTTGCCCAGATCTCTCACATCCTCAGAAATGTTCACTTGACTCATCAAATTATTTTCCTTTATCTCTCCTCCCTTTGACAACTGTACTACTAGACAAAATTTGTCTACAACCTCCACTCTCTCCTCATTCCCTTATAATCTGACTTCCAACCCTATCATGCAACTGAAACTTCTTCACCAATGATATCTTTAATGCTAAATCCAATGGCCTTTTCACAGTCCTCATTCCTTTCTAACTCTAAAGCATTTGGCATCATTAACAATCCTCTGGCTACTCTTCTTTTCTGGGTTTTCATATACTGTTTTAACATTGTTCTCCCCATAGTTGTGGGGCCTCTCTTCCACACAGTCTCCTTTGCTGAACCATCATCCATGTTCCAACCCCTCTCTGTGATTATATGCCAAATTTCTTCTCTTTTCTCTTTCTCTATACTATATCTTTCTCTGGGTCATTTCATCACCATTCATGACTTCAGCCATCATCTTTATGCAGATGACTCCCAAATCAGTATCCCACCCTAATGTCTTTCCTGAGCTCTAACTATGTATCTTCAACTGCCTGTTGGACATTCAATAGAAATCTCAAATTTACCATGTCTGAAGTAAAACTAATTATCTTTCCCTTAAATCCACATCTCTTCCAACTTTCCTATTTCTTTTAAGGTACCACTATTCTCCCAGTCCCCAGTTCATGACCCAAGAATCATCCTTGATTCCTGTCTCTTACTCACCACCACCCCACCAATCCAATCACTTGCCAAGTCTTGTCAATTCTACTTCCACAACATCTCCCCCAGGTGGTATATAAGTTCTATTTACACTACAACCACACTAATCAAACTTCTTATCACTTCTAGCCTTGACTTTTGCAAGAGTCTCCTGATTTGTCTTCCTGCACACAGCCTCATTCTTCCCCCAACCCACCCTTCTCACAGCTGCCAAATTGAAATTTCAATTATTTTTCTCTATTTTGTTGATAAATATTTTTGTAACACTCTAATCTCCAAATGTTCTTCCCTCTCCCTACCCAGAGTGTCAACCATTGAAACAAATAATAAAAGAGGGGGGAAAGTGGTTTACTAAAACATTCATTGAATATATACAAAGTTTTGTACCCATAGTACCCAATCTCTGCAAAGCAGGGAGGGAGGTGCATTTTCTCATCTCTTCTTCAGATCCAAACTTGGTCATTATAATTATGCAGCATTCAATTGTATTTTCTTTTGCTATATTCTTGTTCTTCAGACTTACACTATTTTAGCCATTGTGTACTTGATTCTTCTAACTTCACTTTGTATCCATTCAAATAAGACTTTCCTGCATTTCAGTATTTTTCAAATACATAATTTTTTGCAGTATAGTGATATTCCATTACTACAGTTTCTTTAGCCATTGCCCAAGCCCTAGACCTCTACTTTTTTTTTAGTTCTATATTACTACTAAAAAACTGCTGCTATAAGTATTTTTGTGTCTACAGGTCTTTATCTTCTGACCTTTGCTCTCTTGGGGTACACGCCTTATGCTAAGATCTTTGGGTCAAAGGATATGGATATTTTAGTCACCTTCTTAGCATACTTTCAAATTGATTTCCAGAATGGCTAGACCAACCCACAGATCTATAAATAGTGTAGCTATCATCTTTCCACAGACCATCCAGCATTGATTATTCCCATCTTTTTTTCATCTTTGCCATTTTGTTGAGTGTGAAATAAAACATCAGGGTTGTTTGATTTTTATTACTCTTATTTGGAGAAATCTTTCATGTTGTTAATAGTTTTCAATTCTTTTGAAAACTGACTGTTCATTCCCTTGAAGGAGCTTGGGAATTGGATAGCAAGCCAGACCTAGAATTCTAATTGGAGTGCTGCTATAGACTGTTAGCTCCCTCAAGTCAAGGACAATTTTTCATTTTGTCATGAGTTCCTGGTACCTAGCATAGAACTTTGCAAAGCACAGATATTTACTAAATGGTTTGAGGATTTGAATAAATTGAGTTGCTATGGTAGAGGAAGGAGTAAAGGGGTCAACAATCTTCCCAGGTTCTAGAATTTATCCTTCAAAGTATCTTATCGCTTTTGATTGAAAAGACTTGGAAGAATAGAGAAGAAGCAAGCCAGTCTCTGAAAATCCCATAGTTTACTTTGATAGAAAATAATGAGTGGAGAGGTTCAGGAAACTATATCTACAAAGAAGTTGTAAGCAAGTCTGTACAAGACCAATCCAACAGAAAGAATTTCTCGGGGTGTTTCCTCCTAACCGTGGAAAAATATAAGGAGAACAAATATGAGCACAGCACCTATTCCTAATTCCTAATTGCCATCTGAAGTATTACAACTTTGGAGTGAGATATTGACCATTTTCCCACTGATTTTCACCAAATGTAAAGAGAAGAGACAACAAACTCCATCAGTTCCTCTTCAGGTTGTTTCCATGTGGAAGAGAGGAAATGTGGACATCCAGGCTCCTTTGGAATGATCTCGAAAAGCAAATATCTCTTTATTGTATTGCTGACATTGATAAACCCAAAAAGGTTCTTACAGGTGATTAAAAGAAGGCAGACTTAGAAAAAAAAAACCATGGGTTTTTGTGAAAGGGTGAGCCTAAAGCCTAAAAAGGGTTTGCTGGCTAAGCATACAGAATAAAAAACCGGGAAGTAATTAGGTAGGTGGAAGATACCTGTGCTATTGTGTGCTAGGCCTTTTCCCCTTCCCACTAATTTGAATGAGAGAAAAAGAGTTTTGAAATTGAAAAATAGTGTTGGGATGACCTGGAGATCTGAATCCTGGGCTCAGACACTCAGCACCACGCCCAGAAATAACTGGCCAACCTTGAGCAAGTTACTTAACCCTGATTGCTTACAAAAAAAAAAAAAAACTGGGGAGCCCTGAACCTCAGAGCTCTCAGCAGTTTGCTGGAAGAGTAGCCTCTACTAGGTATAGTTTAGTTGGACAGAAATTAAGCAAGGAGCCACAAAGATTTGTAAGCCCTAAACTAGACAATTATCTCTTATGGAAACAAGCTGCAGTGACCAGCCAATACTGATCAAAATTTTGTGATTACGCCTGAGGGTACTAGTTAGTTGGTAGAGGCCCAGCTATTCGGTCCAGAGAGTGTGACAACTAGGGCAAGGCCTTGCCTCTGGAGAGTAGACCTCTTCTGGTCAATGCTCTGAAACAAACAGACTGTACCTTAATGGGGGAAAAATCCCGGAAGGGTTGTTTGATTTGTTCTATTTTGTTCCTAATAAATTTGCTGGTTTATTGTTGGATTTTGGTTTGATTTGGTGGGGAGGGGGTGGATTTTGGGGAGAAGGGAGGGAGAAACATGGTTCCTTTTCTCCTCCTAGTCAAATGACTGATTATTTTAAAGATTTTAAAAAGCTGTGGGACTTTAAACTAAAAGATCATGGTAGAATCAACTCTTCCTCTGATGAAAAAGTAGAACCCCAGCTCAGGACTTTAACTGAAGCCAGAAGCTAGAAGTGGAGGTAAGCTCTATAAATTCATGTCCCCTGGAGCCAGTCATCTCTGGCACTGACCATAGGGCCAATAGAGCAACACATCAGCTGTATGAGGTCAACAGGGAACAGAGCCCTATGAAGACTATATATCCAGCAGAAACTGCATATTTAATGAGGACTGTGTGCCATGCAAAACCAGTGAGAGCAAGCCCAATGGAAACAACTTGATATCACCAGAAGATATCTGAAGCCCTATGGTAATGAATTACCCCTTCACAAATATGTTCCAACCATATACATACATACATATGTATGTGTATATATATATATATATATATATATATATATTCCCTACATCTGTGCTTATACTATGTGTGTCTAATCTTCCTACTGCTGGTTTGAAAATTTTAGCAATAGTATGCCCCCTGGCTAATCCATAATTTATTGCTACTTTTCTTGTTGTGTTATTTCATTAAATTCTTTTGCATTAAACTAATTTAATCCTCTGGATGATTAGCAAAGGTAAAAAATGTTGGTGGAATTCATGAGCCATGATTTTAAGGGATTGCAGATGCACTGGGAAACTGGGGGTAGCCACGTGGGCGTGGGTTGAGACTCACATGTGAGTTAGAAGCAAGAGTATGCTATTTTCAGAGTGAGCAGCTCTATCTCAGAAATCTGCAAACACTATATATCAGGGTTTGATGTATTTGATTTATCATTTAGTTGATTGCCTAGACTTGAGAAAGTGATGGAGAAAATGTTAATAATGTAGATTAAACTTAAAAGTATATCATACAGGGGGTGGCTAAGTGGCACAGTGAATAGAGTACAGGCCCTGGAATCAGGAGGACATGAGTTTAAATCTGGCCTCTGACACTTAACACAAAAACTAGTCCCGTGACCTTGGGCAAGTCACTTAACCCTAATTGCCCTCCAAAAAGCAAAAAAAAAAAAAGTATATCATACATACATTTTTTTCTCCTGGAGTTCTAGTGGCTAAATATTTACCAGCACATCCTCTGGTTAGGTACCAGATTTGTATATAACATGTTTTCTATATTCACGTCACAAACTCCAAGGTAATAAGAGAAGAGTTTCCCACTCATGATAATGATCCCAAGTGGTAGATAGAAGGAAAATGCTTTAGCTTCCTTATACAATAAATTCCTGATCAGAGCTGGGACATGGAGATTATTTACCCTATTTCACACAAGGAACCTTAGGAAACACTACTCAAAATGGAAACCAAAGCCAGACTTTCCAGTACATTTCATTATCTGGTCATTCAGCCTTGCTAACCTTAAAAATCTCAAGAACCCTTTGACCTCAAATTCAGTGACTGATTCCCCTAATGCAAACTATCTTGTTCAAATATGAAGGCTCTAAGCCAAGGATTTGATTTTCAATTTGGATCAAAGACCCTAAGCCAACAACCTACACTTGAGAAAGGCATGAAAACTCCATTCCAATCAATGGAAGCCCCTTATGCATCTCTGGGAACTGATTCATCCTTTGCTGATTTAAGATCTTATATACAATGACCCAGGAGAGAGGGATTACATTAAAGCTTATCATGGAAACTGCCTAAGTGTTAAATACAAATACAATAAGGAAAACTGGCTACTAAGTTCTTGGGAGCAGCACTTCTATATGACAAACAGATTGCCTCAGCCAAATTTCAATTCATTTATTATTGTCCCTGAAGCAGCTAACATGTGAAACAAACAATAAGGTCACTCTGCCCTGGAAAGCTCCCTATTACATTAGAAGCCCTGGGCAGGGCAACAGGATGAGGGCCTGGAGGGAGAGTGGAAACTGGAGGTGGGAAATGAGCAGCAGCAAAACTCCTTGCATATTTTTCAAATAGGATGTTCAGTCATGTCTGACTTTTTGTGACCCCATTTGGGGTTTTCTTAGCAAAGATACTGGAGTGGTTTGCCATTTCCTTCTCCAGCTCATGAGGAAACTGAGGCATACAGGGTTAAGTGACTTGTCCAGGGTCACACAACTAGTAAGGGTCTGAGACTCGAGTCTTCCTGACTCCAGGCCTGACACTTCTTCCGATGTACCAACTAGCAGTTTAAGATATCACACCCATTTTCAGTCCGCCAAATATTTCGGTTAGCTTTTTCATCTTGTGTTTACCTTTTCAGATAGGCAATATAAATAAAGGCTGGTTAGAGTCGTTTCATTTAACAGAGTGAATTAAGAAAGATATTCATTCAGGCAAATGATTCTTCTTCTGAATGAAAAGGATTCAGGTAATTCATTCTCCTTAGAGTGCAGACTCAAGGAATTTCTATGTTAAATTCAAGGACCAGTCCTTCTCTGGTTCTCAAAATGAAGTTCTTGTGCTCCTGAAGGGAAAGAGGTGTCCTAAGAAACTTTAAAAGGGGTTTCTGAGGTCATAACTGTTTTCATAATAATAATGAAGCATTATTTCCCTATTAAAATGTTCCTCATTTTTCCAACTACATATCTGTGTGAGGTTGGGTTTTTCCTCATAGGCTTAAAACTATATCACAACAGACTGAATGCAGTAGATAATGAAAATTCAATTATCTTCTATAAAACCTACCATTAGAAATTTGCTGTGTTTGTGTGTATTTGTGTGTATACATACACCTATATGTTTTAGAAAGTCACTCAGTTCACTATTTTTTGTTTTGGGAAAATATTGTTATTTTTCATTAATATATATTCATGTATAAAAGGTTTATTATTTTTGTAAATGACTTAATGAATATTTTAAAGTATATAATTTAATTTCTAATATGGTAAATATTCATAGAAATAACCTATATAAAAAATAGCTCCCTGGATCCTCAATAATTTTTTAAGAGTTCAAAGGAGTCCTGACACCAAAAAGTTTAAGATCCAATGTTTTATGGGATAGCTTGCAACTTGTTCCTGCTTTTTTCATTCCATGAGCTTTTTTATCTATAACCTTCCAGAAAACCTCCATAAAGAATATGTCCAGGGTGGCTAGGTGGCACAGTGAATAGAGCACCAGCCCTGGAGTCAGGAGGACCTGAGTTCAAATCCAGCCTCAGACACTTAACACAAAAACTAGTTGTGTGACCTTGGGCAAGTCACTTAACCCCAATTGCCCTCCAAAAAGCAAAAAAAAAAAAAAGAATATGTCCTGGAGGCTTCCTCTTCACCACTGTAAAGCCAACCACTAGCAGCTTTCCAGAGGACTGCTGCTGTGAACAGCTTCAAGTTCTGATTACACAGTATAGTGAACTCTCTATTTAGTCAGTAACAAACTAAGACAAAACATTCACAGAAATCAAAGCACAGCATTCACAATGTTAATTAATCCTTAATTGACACAAAGTACAAAGGTCAAAGTTCTCCACCCCTAGGTCACATTGTCTTAATCTCTTCAACCAAAAAGTACTCTTTCTTCTTAATTGGAGAAGTCCTTAACTCAATCATCTAAATATAAAGGTCAGAGTTCTCCACCCCTAGGCCACAGTAAGTCATGATCTTCTCAGTTTGCATTAAATACCCAAGGAGAGGTCTTTTCATCTTGACTAGAGGCAGGCTCTCAGCTTCCATGGGTCTTCTTCCATGGTCCCAGCTCCTGCCCGAATCTATCCAAATGCCACCTGGGTTCACAGGCAGACAGCTCTCAGTTCTTTATCCAGCTTCTTGTGCAGTTTCTGTTCCATATAGAAGCTCACAGTGTCTGGTCCACCTCAAGTCCTTTACAATTTCTGTTCCTGGGAAGACAAAGCTTAACAAAGCCATAATAGCATCCATGCACATTTTCAGCATCCTCACCAATTCACTTTCTGCCTGTGAAATCAACTCAGACCCCTTCAACAAGGTCTGAAGAATCAACACAAATCATCAGTAGAGTCTCTGGACCCCTGAAAACATCAGCAAGATACTTGTCTAGGATTTCTGTAAACATACAACAAGAAAATCCTTTTTCAGGGTTTCTGAACCAGCAGCAAGGTCCCAGGACTTCTGTAACAACAGCACCATCTTCTATCAGCAGACAAATCTGACAAAGTAACATCAAAACAGACAGACAAAGTACTGACACCACAGCCATGCCTCCTCCCAGTTCTCCTCTCTTCTCATTTCTCAGTTCTTCTCAAGTCTCAGTTCAGTCCTCAGTTCTCATTTCTCTTCTCAGTTCTCAGTCTCAGTTCATTTCTCAGTTCTCTTCTCTCTCTCCAGCAGTAGCAGCCCAGCCTCCAGATCCTTGCTCCCAGCAGTTCTGGCCTCTCTCAGCTTGGGCTTTTCCTGTTACATCAACAAGTTCATCCCACTGTGGAATTCACAAGTTCTGGGTGTTAATACTTGACACAATTATGAACTTGAAACTAAGTGCTAAGTACCTGTTAGCTTGCCAATACAAGGGGCAGGGGAGATCCTCAAATGCCCATTACCCTTACAGCCACTTGCCATTTTACAGGTACCAGTGTACCCTATAGACTATTCATGCATTATCTCTCATTCTTACCACATGGTTGATCTATCTCCTTTCATAAATTTCTGATCTCATATAATTTCTCTCACATTACTTTGTGCATGAAAATAAGTAACATCCAATAAGTAACCTATGTGTGATGAGTACTTAGCTTTTCCTTGAACTTTGCATCACCTGCAATTCTAATTCTTTAGGAATTGTGGTTGAGGGTACAGCTAGGTAGCACAATGAATAGAGCACTGGCCCTGGAGTCAGGAGGACCTGAGTTCAAATATCGCCTCAGATACTTAACACTTGCTAGTTGTGTGACCTTGGGCAAGTCACTTAATGCCAATTGCCCTGCCTCCTCCCCCTCCAAAAGGACAAAAAAAAAAGAAAGAAAGAAATTGTGATCAAGATCCACAGTCACTGGAAGAATATTGGTGTTTAAAAAAGCCAGGGTTTGTATCAGAGCAGCTTGGTGTCATTGAGGAAGTTCAGCAATTTTCCAGATGCAAATTAGCTACTTTCAATCCTAGATCTAGTTCACTGTCCATCTTCACTAGCTGTCCATAATACATATGTACCAATGGCCTGGTCTAGCAAAAAAAAAAACATTCTCCATTTTCTTGTTTTTCCTGTTTATTTTGTAAGACCAAAATCTTTTTAGGTGATGTGAAGTCTCCTATAAGAGACTCTTAAGTCTCCTGGGCTTTGACATCATCAACATGATGTTATCTGCAAATGGAAGCATTTGGGGAACCTTATAATCAATCAGGAATCCATTTTTTCCATAGGAATTTGTACTGGGTATTCTACATAACAGTGCTAAAGGTGCCCCAGGACCTATAAAACTAGGGATATAATTTTTTTTTAAAACATGGCATAGGAATTAAAAGCTTTTCTGTCCCTTCTTTCAAGGAAAGGATCAATTTCTCCTTTTTAGGTCTGTTTTCACTTTTTTAGATTATTAAATTAATATTCTATACCCAACTTAATAGGTACTGGAGCTGCAATTTCATTGGCATAGGGAACTCCCAGGTAACAAAATGCTTTATACCGATTAAAGTCCAAACTCCATATTAGGCTCTACCACTTTATGACTACATGGTTGGGCTGGAAAAAAAATGCTGGGTTAGTAGTCAGAGCAACTGGTTCAAATCCCTACTTTGTCACTTACCCGTGTAACTTTGGCCACATTACTTTAGCTCTCTGTGCTACAGTCATGTGTAAAATGAGAGGCTTATGCACTCTATCAGAAATTATTAAAATGGAGAACTTTTCATTGATAATTATTAGAAATAGCACATTGACAGGGTTAGTAATAGCATTTTGTGTGTGTGACGGAGGTATTTAATAGAAAAGGTGTGACCCAAGGGATGTGGGCCATAAGTGGCCACTAGCAGTCTCTCCTTCCAACCTATCACTTTTCATTCCCTTTTCTCTTCTAAGGACTATCTTCAGGCAGAATGCCAGGAAGCAGGCTCCCTTCTTCTACCATTAGACCATCAGGGTGCCACCAGGATACCTCTTAGCTCTGATAAGTTTGTGGCACTTGAGTAAATCTTCACCCTTTTGTGACCTCTCATCAGAGGTCATGCTAATGTCCTTTCTAGTTCAAAAATTGTGGCACCTACAAAATTCAAAGTTAAGTAGTATAGGGTCTACATAAATATGTAGAAAGGGAAATGTAACCAAATAAAGGTAACTATAGGCTTTAACATTCCCTGAGGATGCACCATGCATAAAGTTAAATTGGCAATTTCATTGTTAAACTACTGTTAAATGCTTAGTGGTTGCCCAATGAAAGGGGCAAAGGGAAGGAAAAAAAAAGCTTTCATAAATATAATTATTAGATTGGCTTAGTAGCACAGCATATAATTATATAGAAGAAAATTACCTAGGCCAGGAAGCAGAAAGTGATAATGACCAGCTTACCTTTTTCTGGTTACCCAGCAAAATTGAAATCCCCAGCTGCCAAACCAGGTTCTTTTCAGAAGTGCTACAGAATAACTCTAAAGTATATATTGTCTGTGCCAGAAAAAATATAATCCTGGAGACCATATGCAGTTAGTATGTATTGGCAGTATACTTATCTTCTCAAAACTCAGGCTGACTATAATACATTTTAGGTTTGCTCAGTCTCTCCTTAGTTAACAAAAACAATACAAATGCAACTTTAAGGAGTTCTTAGAAAATCTTTTATCTCACAGCACACCTAAGGTCTAAGGCATATAGGCAGAAGAGGATAATAAAAGAGATTAAAGACTTTGTCCAGAGGGAAAAAAATGAATAACAAGAATCTTCCTGTTCCATTAAATCCCATAATGTCTAATACTTAAGGACAACATACTGTCTGTCCTACTGGGAAAAAAAAAATTCACTTGAAAGACAACTAAAGATTTAAGCACAGTAGATAGACAGAATTTCTCAATAGCTAATCTTCTCTATATCACTAATCAGTTTTGAGATTTTTTTAAAGCCACTTAATTCCTTTTGGCTTCAGTTCCATATCTAGAAAATGGTATGCTACAGTTAAGGCCATCCTCTTTTCAAAATCGCATCACACTATCAACTTTATAGAACATAAATAAAATATATTCCTGTGACCTCAATGACTTTCTATTTTCTAACAAAGGAAGGACAAACAATTCAACTAGTTTATTATCTCTATGGGTTTTTTTTTAATTTCAAATGTAATAAGATTGCATTTTGTTCAGTAACTTTGTCTTTGACCTTCTTCTCTTCTCCCTCTATGCTTTCTCCCATAACTTCAATTATCATCTCTACATAGAAGAGTTTCAAATGTGTATATGAAGCCCCAATCTCTCCACTGACTTCTACACCCTTGCCTCCAACCACCTGCTGGAAATGTCTACATAAATACTCTGCCAGCAATTCAAACTTAACACATCCAAAACCGAACTAATGATCTTGTCCGTTAAGCTTATCTCCTCTTCTAACATTTCCTATTTTCCTTAAGAACAGCAACAGCATCCCTGTCACCAAGGCCTGAAACCTTGAGGTCATTTTTAACTTCTGCCCTTTCTTCACTCTTGTTCCCACACAAATGCCAATGCCTATTGATTCAACCTTCATAGACTCCCTTGTATCTGGTCCGTCTTGTCCACTCATTCACCACCATTCTATGTCAAGTCTTTACCACTTGGACTTTAATAATCGTATTGTAATTGATTTCTCCAACACCAGTTTCATTCCTCTCTGCTTCATCCTTCTCACAGTTGCCAAAATTCATCTTCCTTACACTTCTAGGTCTCTGTCCACTTCTTCAGGGATAGTTGGAGGAGAGCAGAAAGGGAAGTAGGAGGTGGTCAAAATCATACAATTTTAAAATTATCCACAAACACTAACTTAGCTATTGGTACTCTAAATGTGAGATCTAGGTTCCGTGGCCATTACGTGAACATAGTATGATAGGAACTGAATTGGACTGATTTTTTATATACTTGCTATAAATAAAACCAAAAGACAAAAAGAAGTTGCAACTAAATGGGAAATGCACAAAGCTATATAATCACCTTTCATTTATCTTGTGTGTGATTTGTATTTATATCTCTGGTTATATTTTTTTCCTCCTTTAGAATATTAGCTCTGCCAGGTGGCTTAGTGAGTAAGAGCACCGGCTCCAGGGTCGGGATGACCTGGGGTTCAAATCCAGGCTCAGATACTTAGCACCACACCCAGAAATAACTGGCTGTGTAACCTTGAGCAAGTTACTTAACCCCGATTGCTTAAAAAAAAAAAAAGAATATTAGCTCCTTAAGGGCAAGCTATTTCATTTTTGTCTTTGGATTCCTAGAACCTAACACTTAGTAGGCACTTAATAAATTATTGTTTAATTTAAATGAATTGACCAATTATCATTTCCTAAAATGCAATGAATATAAACTGAATGCCACAACAGGCAGGCCTCCAAATTCTAGAAACTCCCTAAGCCT
This sequence comes from Petaurus breviceps papuanus, assembly GCF_028583685.1. Lineage (NCBI taxonomy): Eukaryota > Metazoa > Chordata > Mammalia > Diprotodontia > Petauridae > Petaurus > Petaurus breviceps. Next base: position 11,333,418 of record NW_027186349.1, read on the forward strand.
GTGCACATTTGATTTCTTTATCAATCTGAGAGTCACAAACGGCAATACCAATTTAGACTCTATACTCATTTCTAATATCTTGCAGAAAAAAGATGGTGGAAGACTACCAATAATGCTGCATCATGAAATAAAAAAAGCACTGAAAAGAAAAACAAATCTAGCTGAGCAAAGTCACTCCAAGACATTTGGGGATGAAATTCAAAAAGAGACAATGAAAATGAAAATGAAAAGTATTAGAAAACATCTGTAAAGACATTTATAACAAATTTTTTTTTACCACCAATCATAGTGGGACCACCACATTTATGCTAACATCACAGTCCTTGATTTGCTGCACATAAAAAGTAGAAATGGTACTAAAGCAAAGTAGGCACAGAGTGGGTCAATGCTGGAGATGACATTATTTTGAGGGTATTAAAGGATTGATTCTAAAGGTATCTTAAAGAAGGGAAGATTCTAAAGGCTTGGGGGAGGGAAATCTCAAGATTTATCATAACAACTAAAAATAAATAAAAATATTTATAGTTCCTAACCCATCTATCTACTTTCCTAGCTCTCCAAAAATTTTATGAGAATTTACACATGCATCCTTGGTAAACATATAAGAAGAAAAAAGTAAGCTTTATCAGCTGATATTCTACAGTAGATGTCTTCTATATAGCGACACATTTGCTAGAAATACATAGAAAAACACAAGATCTCGCTGGTTTGTTGCTTATTGAAAAACTATTTTCTTTGGTTAAAGCAAAATGATACCTTAATGACTCTTTTCCAACAAGGAAAAGATTCCTTGGAAGGCTTTACAACAGAGATGAATGTTTAATTCCTTTGATTATTTATATCAAGTGAAACATAAAACAAGAAGTTGTATGCTTGCCAAAGATATTTTCCACTAACATGGAGAATGTTCAGTCTACAGGCTGAATGGAAGAGAGATTCCCTCAGATGCTTTTGTTTGTGGATGACACTGTATTGATTGCATCAAGCTGGGGAATGTTGCAGAATTTCCCAAATAATATCCACAATCATGCAAAAGAGCTCATCCTAACTCTTCACAAAGGAAAAAAAGCAGATTAGGTGAAGAATGCCCACTACCCAAACTATGATATAACTATGGGCAACCCATAGAACTGACTCCCAGACACAGAGGGCCATCTCTTTAACTAATATATTCTTCTGGGGCTGATTTATGGCTGCAAGGTCTCCATCCTTGTCATGGTACTATGTACTCCAAATGATCAGTGTGGAGTCATCTAAAGGACAAAGGAAATATTGGGAATGAGTGGATTACAACACAATACTAACCAAGAGTTTTGTGAGAGAAACAACAGAAACTGTCATCTAATCATCATGTGGTGAGACAAAGGGATAACTTGCGGATAGTGTGTGCTCCATTTTTATTCACCCAATATTCTAGGAGGACTAGAGAAAGGCCCTGACCACATTGGGTAGACCTCAGAGGAGCTACACAGGAATTAAGGGCTTGGATGAATTTCAATCTGTATGGTTGTAGCTGGTTGTAGTCAAGATCATAAATCTCATTAAAGTATCAAAGGAAGTTCTTTGTAGGGGACCAAAACTCTCTATAATTTTTAAATGGAGTTAGAAGAGTGCCACATAGTTTCATAACCCTTTACATTCCTAAAAGATATTCAGCAAATGGTATTTATGAATATCAAGTGTTCATTAAAGATATTCTATTAGTTGGGTCTCCCTTGGCCCTTTTTGCAGTTCATGACTTCCTAGACTACAAGAGGTTTATTGCTATTTCTCAGTTGTAACTAGCTATGTGATCTTGGGCAAGACACCTATATTCTATGGACTTCCATTTCCAAATCTGCTAAATAAAGGGGTTGGAGTAAAGAATCTTTGCTTAATCTTGCCTGAAGCTCTTAGATAGTGTTTCTTGGACTCCAAAAGTATTTTAAAGGATGAGGTCTTATCTGTCTTTCTGGCATACCAGAAGGAAGAAATGCAAACTATAATTTGTCTCACAGTAAAATAATACAGGAGTTAGGGAGAAATAACCATATAATAGAATCCATTAATTACCAGTTGCATGCCAAATCAAAAAATAGTTTGTTCATGGGAGGGAGGAGGAACTAGGGGAGAGGAATAAGCCTTGGTAGAATACATATAATTGTTTAATAAAAAAATCTGCTTCCTGAAAAGACTAAGAAAAATACTTAAAAGGGGTGGCCAGGTAGCACAGCGAGTAAGAGCACCGGCTCCAGTGTTGAGAAGACCTGGGGATCAAATCCGGGCTCAGACACTTAGCACCCACCCAGAAACACCTGGCCGTGTAACCTTGAGCAAGTTACTTAACCCCAATTGCTTAGGGGCGGCCAGGTGGCTCAGCAAGTAAGAGCACTGACTCCAGTGTCAGGATGACCTGGATCAGATCCGGGCTCAGATACTAGCACCACACCCAGAAATAACTGGCCGTGTAACCTTGAGCAAGTTACTTAACCCTGATTGCTTTAAAAAAAATACTTAAAGCTGAAAGAAATATTGTATCCAGGGATAGGGGAAAGCATCTCATTCACCTTGTTTCAACTGATGAAATTTCATTTCTTTTCTTTTATGTGAGATGAGGAATTATCAAAATCATTAAGATATAATCATGAATTAGCTCTTCAGTAATCATTTCCCATATTCTTTTCTAAAGTGTAGTGATAGAAATTATATAATAAGTACTTTTTCCAAGGAGGTAGTTGTAGGTTGGGTTAGTCATTACCAATGACATGAGGTCACTAAAGACTTTGAGTGTTTTGTTTTTGCATTTCCTTTTTTAAAAAGGAGTTAACCCTATAATTAAAGGTTCTTTGAGGACAGAGGCACATTATACATGCATGTTGCTCTAAATTTTTCTCTAAGATTTAATTTTGGGTTCCTCAAAGTTATATACCATTAACTTCAGCTTTGCTACAGTATCCCACAACTTGCTTCTTTAATTTCTGGAGACTTCTGCAAAATGAAATCTGCTCAAAAAGGAAAAATTACTGGAGGTCACTCCAGCAATTTTGTTGTTGAGTCATTTCCAACTCTTTATGACCCCATTTTGGGGTTTTCTTGACAAAGATCCTGGAGTGGTTTGCCATTTCCTTCTCCAGCTCATCTTAGAGATGAGGAGACTGAGGTAAACAGGGTGTCTGAAGCTGTGTTTGAACTCGTGAAAATGAGCCTTCCTGATCCCAAGCCCAGTGCACTATCCACTGTGCCACCTAGTTACCTAATTCCAATGATAACCAAAGCTTAATTTTACAAAGTTTCCTATGTATACTATCTTATTTAGTCCTTATTAAAGTCCTGTGAGAGATATGCTGTTATTATTCCCATTGTACAATTGAATAAAACTGAGATTCAGAGAAATTAAGTGATTTGCCCAATTACTACTTCGAGGTAAAATTTCCTCCCTTTTAAATTTAGTGTTCAACACTATCTTCAACTACTGATTGCTTTTTCAATATCTGTTTAACATGTCTTAATCTAAATTCTGTTTAAGATTATTACTATATGTGATCTAGTCATACAATCTCAGATTTGAAAAGCATTTTAAGGGTAATCTACATCAACCCTAAACTTGATGTGGGAATCTACTCTAAACCATCTATAACAAGTGAAAGTCCATTCGTGGAACAGTTCTTTTAATGGGAAACTCATGGCTTCATAACAAAAACAATTCCATATTCAGATAATTTTAATGGTTAGAAAATTTTTTCTATTTTGAACCAAAATTTGAGCCCTGTTACTTCCATACATTCTATCTTAGAAAGAAATGCTGACTAAATCTAATCTCTGTTCTATATGATAGTCCTTCAAATATGTGAAGACTGTTATCATGTCTCCTCTTATATTTTTGCTTTATATATTTCCATCTTCTCACCTGATCTTGCCTTATAACTTAGATCTCTGGTCTCACCAGGGTGATTACTCCATCCATTGATTCTTTTCACAGCCCATCCATACCTTCACATCCTGTATGATTCTTGCTCACATCTTTCTGTAAACTTTTCACAGAATATCCTCACAACATGCCTCTGGTTCTCATTTGTGAAACACATAAGATGCATGTCAAAAATTCCCTTATTCTTGGACATGGTCAACCAACACTCCTTTAATGGTAATATGTTTTCATGAGGATATTTTTTATTTCAGGGCTTTAATTCCATCTTAATATTGTTTGGGCTATCCTTTACAATTTCAATTTCATCTGTGCTGACCTAAAATAGGAAATCAAAACATGACTTGAGCATAATTAATCCAAATTAATTAACATAATTAAATCAAATTTAAAAATAACATTAATTAACATAAATTAACCCTAGACAATAGGCTGTCCCCTTCTCGCTTTGTTTTTTGCTCTAAATATGACTTTAATAAGCTTTTTTTTGTTATTCTTAATATTTCCAGTAGGCCTTAGTTTCTTCTGGACATAAGACTTCCTGATACTCTTCTTACAGATTGATGGCACTTTTATAATATTAATAATAGCAATTATTGTTATGAATCCACAGTTATATCCCCCTTCCTTCCATATTTCCTAACTATTCTTCTAAAATGAGAGCCCACTGGAGATCTCCCTAAAGAGCTATTTCAGCCTCTAGAGAGAATATCAGTGTCTCCCAATAGAATGTAAGCATTAGCTCCTGTAAGGGCACAGACTGTTTTTATTTTTGTCTTTACATCCCCGGCAGCCAACAGTTCCAGGCATAATGCTGGTGCTTGGCAAAAGCTTATTTAATGGACAAATGATTGAATAACCCATTTTCCTGCTCATTTGGTATTGTGTTGTCAGATTTTTATGGATGAACATCTCCCCACACACCTGAGTCATCTTCTCCTATAGACTCTTAAGATACAGGAATACGTTTATCATTGAATACTTGTCTTAAAGTAAAGAAGATTTGGCTTCAAAATCCTACTCAGACATTTATTAGCTACACGACTCCAGAAAAATTGCTCAAAATAGGAATAACAATAGCAACTAGCTCACAGGATTGTTCTAAAAGTCAAATGAAATAATGGATGCAAAGAACTCTGTATAACTTTAAACCATTATATAAATGGGAGATTTTCATCATCATCATCATCATCATCACCATCATTCCTCTGATATTTTTGACAACTATTTTCATGCTAACTCTAAGACTTTGGCAAGATTTCAAAGTTTTCTGACCCTCGGTTTCTTCACCCGTAAAATTGGGAAAATAACATTTGCACTACCTACCTCACGGTGCTGTTTTTAGGAAAGTACTTTATAAATCTAGCACTAGAAAGTGCTTGTTTTGGACAAGAGAAATAAGGCAAGGTCAATAAAGAACAGCCTGTTACTGTACCTTGAGAGGATATTCAGGAACCAGACAGAGGATAGAAATATGTATCATATTTAGGGAAAGATCAAGAGGCCAAAAAAGAAGTGATATGATCATTAAAATACACTCCAGACAACCTGAACAGACAGTGGAAATACATAAGAAGTTAAAGAAACATAAACCTGGCAGGGAGGCATAATGTTATATTGATGGGGACTTCAGTTAGCTGGACAACTTCTGGAACTCTATCAACAAAAAGCAGAATAATTAATAATTTATTGATTTGATTTAACAACAATTTTATCCTTCAAAATGTGGAGGCACCAAGGAAGGGAAATTCTTTAATGCATCTTATTCTTACCAGCAAGGTGAAACTGGTTGCTATAGCAGAAATAATGGGAACCTTGGAAAAGTAACCTGTTCATCCTAGAATTTGAAATAGGCAAGCTAGGTAGTACAGTGGATAGAGTACTGGCCCTGGAGTCAAGAGTACCTGAATTCAAATCTGGACTCAGACACTTGACATTTACTAAGTGGGTGGCCCTGGGTAAGTCATTTAACCCCAATTGCTACCCCCCCAAAAAAAAAAAGAACTCAGAAAAATTCTGGCCTATATCCTATAGGGGTATCTGATTTCCAAAGTTTTCAAGAAAGAATAGGTAATATCTCATGGAATAAAATTGTATAGCAGAAGTCATCTCCATGAGGGAAACTGTAAAGAGATCAAGAAATAATTCCAATGAGCAAGAAAACGGAGAATTATGGGAATATCCCAATAAACTTAGGATGGAAAATGCATCTAAAGAAAAAAGCAAGCTCAGATAATGGAGGAGGAACATAAAAGCATGGCCTAGTGCTACTAGCCCAGGATCAGAAGTCCCAAAACTCAAAATAAGCAGGAGGAAATCTAAAGACCACAAGGGGAAATGAGGAGGCCCAAAGAAGAGATGTCATAGCCACTCAGCAGGAATAGGATGTTAATATTGGATGACAAAGAAAAGGCAGAGTGATTCCATTCCTATTTTCTGTTTTTCTTTTCACCAGCAGGGAGAACAATTTCTGGTCTACAAAGATGGGAAGAAAACAATGCATAACAGGAAATTCCCCAGTGACTAATAGGAACGTGGTGCCCAAAAGTCCTAAGGAGAAATTACAAGGGGACACGGCCACTTTAGTGAAGTCAAGGAGTAGATGTGATTTCTGAGTCACTGTCAGTGGTCTTTAAGTGACTGTGGAGAATGGGAAAGCTACCACAAGATTGGATAATGCCAAACATTGTTTGATTTTTCAAAAAGGAAAGAGAATTTAGTCTGCAGATCATTTGGCCAGTGAGTTTATTTCAACTCCTGGTAAAAATTTGAGCATAGCCCTAAGGTTACAGGATCATTAATTAAGTTATACAGTTGCAGAATTTCAGAAGTCATCTGGGCCAACCTGTACATGAATAGGGATCCCTCTTACAACATACCCCACAAATGATCTTCCATACTTTCTTGAAAATTCTCTGAGAGAGAACCCAGTACTTGCCCCTAAATTATCTCTTCTCCAAACTAACAATTCTGAGTTCTTCCAACCAATATTAGAGCATAGTCTTCAACCTTCCTGGTTGACCTTCTCTTAACCAGCTGGTCAATATCCTTCCTAAATAAGTGGCACAATACTTAGATCAGGGCACAGCACAAGAAGATTATCGCCTCCCCCATCTTGGACTCTAATCCTCTCTTAATGTAGTCTAACATTTTTAACATTTAGCCTTCAGATTTTTTCACATTAATTATTGTCTACCCATGTCTCTTCCATCCTTGTGGAACAAATTTTTCTTCTTACCTACTCATAGAATTTTACATTAGCTCCAACCCCCTCCCCAATGGCCTCTTCTGGTCCCTCAACATATTTGCAGAAGGAATATTATATTCTTGAAACCATGCTGGTCAAAATACAAGCTCTAACAGGTTCTACAAACAAAAAAAGCTTTGAGAATGGGGTTGTTGATACACTGGGCATCTGTCTTACAAGGTCTAGTCAAGTTCAGCTAGGTTCATCACCAACAGGAAAGTCACCTTACAGTGATTTTGGTCTCAGCAGAGAGGGGTTGAAATCCTCATTTGTACAAGGAATACTAAAACTAGTAAAAATTCATGTTATTTGATAATCATCAGGGAACCATGAAAAATAAATACATGTTTTGAAATTGGGGATTCATTAGTTAACCTGAAGAAGAGAAACATAGTCCCATTTTTATCAAATATATGGCATGATAGATTTAGAAATAAAAGAGATCTTTGAGGTCACTTAGTCCCACCCAATCATTGTGTAGATGAAGAAATTGAGGCCTAGAGTTTAAATGACTCCCCCCAAAACACAAAGGCAAAAGAGGCAGGGCCCTTTACTTGAACAATAGTCTTCTGATACCAGAAAACCAAAGTTAGTAATCAACTAGTCTGTATCTCCCTTAGTACATAAATGAAATAAGCTTGTATCATAATCAAATGAGTTTTTGATTTCTTTATATTATACATAAAAACAGGTTTCTAAGGAATGTTATGAAATTTTCTTCCCTAGTAAAATCTAGCCTGTAGAAAGAGGTACAGACCTGTTAAGTATGGAAATCCTTTCTCATATATGATTCCAAGCTTATCTTTCATCTGATAAGAGCATAAAAATATACTTGCATGAGTAAATGGCAGCATTTACACTCTGAGATATCTATGCCTGGAAAACTGTATCGACTATCTTCCTAAAGGAGACCAACCCCCTAAAACATTTAAATTCTACCCAATTAATTCCGTTTTCCAAGTAGTCTTTTTAGCAAGCCTAGGAAAGTTATTTTCCATTCACTAAACCTGCATTTTAGATAAGAAACTAAATATAACTCAGGTAGAAGGTCAAATTATTCTTCAAAACTTGCTAAAATGTGCTTTCGTTAGACTGAGATTGAAACAATGCAAATATATAAACTGGCTAGTCATTTTATCACATCACCCTCCAGTGTCATGTACTTTTCAAGCTCATTGATTCTGTTTACTTTTTTTTTCAATCTCCCAATAACTCTGTGTGCTAAAAACGTTAAAGTTACTTTGCCTATGCACACAGTGCAAGAAGGACTCTGAGCCATTAAATACTCTTTTCAGCTACTCTGCCAGGAATAGAAAAGACTTGTGCTCAACAGGTATACTTCTATTACAAAGATTGAAAGGACAAGACTAGAAAAGGGAGAAAAAGATTAGGAAGTGAAGTGATTTGGTCACTACAATGTCCTGGAAGCTGTGAGATCTTTGTCTCCCTGGATCCCTGGGTTTGCCCTTTTAATCTTTCCCCTCAACAACTTTTGAGTTTTATTGATGAGACAATGCAGGGCAGGAAGGGGAAATAAGAGAACAAAAGGAGGACATATTTCTGAGCCTGATCTTTCTGTTTCATCAGTACAGGGGAGTGTAGATGAAGCAAACTAACACAGACTTTTTTTGTTTTTCAGTTTTTACTGATTGTTTTACATTACATTATATTACCAAATTTTCCTCCAGTATCCCTCCTATGGTACAAATAATATTTTATAGACAAAAATAAAATAAAAAGAAGGAAGAGCCAGAACAACTGATCAACACAACAAAAAGTCCAAAAATATGTGCAATGTATCACCCTCTTGGTAGGATGCAGAGGGGATATATAGATGGGGCTATATTTTAAAATCTCTTCTTTGTAGGTATGCTTGTTCTTTGTGATTTTGCATCACTTATTTTTTATGGCTGATATTTCTATTTATGTTGTTATAGTCATTGTGTATACTGCTATCTGAGCTCTACTTACTTTATTTCCTAGGAATTCATGTAAATAATTTAAAGGTATCTCATTTATCACATTAATTATTCTCTTCTGCACAGTAATATTCTATTTCTTTTATGTACAATAATGTGTTTAGCCATTCCACAACACATGGGGATCCACTACCAATTTGTTTTCAAATCTTTATTATCACAAAAAGTGCTACTAGATATTTTGGTGTATATGGAGACCTCTTATCAATGGTTTCTTTAGAGTATAAGCCTAATAGTGGAATCTCTGGGTCAAAGAATATGGGACTTCTGGCCACTTTATTTATATAATTAAAATTGATTTACAACACAGCTCCACCAACAATGCACCAGTGCATCTAAAACCCTACAATATTAACTATTCTCATTCTTGTCATCCTTGTCAGGCAGATTTTTTTTCAAGAAGCTAAGCATGTCTAAAAGAATCTGACTCATATTGGCAATATTTAACAGTTTTAGATATACCTTTTCTCTTTCAACCTTTTTCATATCAATGCAAAAGAAAATGTGGCAAGAGAAATAATGAAAAGAAAAAAAAGTATATAATATAAATTGCATGTTTTCAGCAGCTATTTAGGTATCCATTTGCACCCTGAAGTGATTAGTAAGAATAGCCTTATTTCATGTTAGTTCACTCCCATGCTATTAATTGCTAATGTTTTGAGAAGTTAATAAAGGCACAGCCCTTTGTGCTAGAAGAACCTAACCAATACAGTTATCTATAAAAAAGCAGAGTAGCAGACTTTGGATGTCCCCTTCTCCCACCTTCCATACTAGACTCTGGTATGCTTCATGGTAGTTGTATTTGATGCTGAGTATGCCTCACATTCTGGGAATTTACAGAACTTCAAACAAAATTATTAAGATACTTCATAAAGATACAATTCAGAACAAGCTGGAAAGCTCATTAGATTCCCAGTTGTTCTCTCTTGCTTATCTCCTCCCTCCCTGCTCCTCACTCCATGCTTTTGAATCTTCCCTTCTTGGATTCATCTGATGCTCTCTCAGAACACTGGCTGGTTGCTTTTTCCTTCCCCTGGATGAGGGGAGGTAGTTAATGTGTTGGCCTGTGAGGCCTTTCTGGATGCTATCTAGGTTTGGGAAAGAGTCCTCAGTCACCGTCCCTTTCACTTCCTTTCCATTTACTGTTATAGTTGGCACAAAAGTCATTGCCTAGTTGGGCAACAACAGAAAAGAGACTATCATCAAAGATGTCAGAAACAAATCCATGCTAGTGAAAGATTAAAGATAAGTCCCAGATATGCAGCAAGGTGATAAAAGCTTAGAGGAGATAAGAATTAGTCGACCATTTTACTGAGAGATATGTTTCATTTATACTAAACATATGACTGTTGTGTACATGCCAAATTCATGAGTTCAAGGTATGTCTAGACATTTCATTATTTGAGTAATCAACTTTTACACAGTATTAAAATATTGTCTTGAATTCTCTCTTAGCCATGGTGAGTTGGAAGCATATGGAATATCCAGGTCTGGTGAGTTTGAAGTGTTTTGGTCATTGTTGCTTCCCTTACACACCTTTAACATTTCTGAAAATAAAATTGAGGAAAATATTTTAATATCATTCAGAAGTTGATTACTCAGGTAACAAAAATATCTGGACCTTGAACTCTTGACTTGTTGTGCACACGAAAATCACACTTTTAGTGTATATGAGACACCTCTACCAGTAAACTAGTTAGTCAACTCTTGAATACCCTAAGCTGTCATCATTTTACTTTGTATCTGGGACATGTCTTTTATCTTTCATCAGAACTTATTTGTTTCTGATGACTTAGATAATATATTATCCTTTCTGTTGTTGCTCAACTAGGAGTTACTTGTGTACCACCCATAACAGCAACTGGAAGGGAAAGGAAAGGTGCTTTAGGTCCCTTGCCCCAAACCTGACAACATCCAGAATGGCTTCATAAGCCAATGTATTAATAATCTGCCTTCATCTGTTAGAAGGCAGAAGGAAATCAATCAGTGATCTGGCAGTAGCACAGCGGATAGAAATCTCTCCCCAGACATTTACTAGCTTTGTGACCCTGGGTGAATCACTTAACCTCTATCTGCCTCATTTTCCTATACTGTAAAATGGTGATAATTAACAACACATACTTATCAAAATTACTATGAGGAGCAAATGAGATACTATTTGTAAAGCACTTATCATAGAATTTGGCACACAGTAAGTACTTAATAAATTCTTGTTTCCTTCCTTATTTCCTGAGAGGCCATCAGCTGAATCCAAGAAGGGAAGATTGATATTTTTAGCATGGTGTGAGGAACAGGGAGGGAGAAGATGAGCAAGAGAGGAGAATCTGGAATCTGGCTAGCTTTCTAGTTCATTCTGAGTTGGATCTTTATGGAAGATTTTAATCATTTTGTTCGAAGTTCAGTAAATTCCCAGAATGTGAGGCATACTCATTGTCAACCACAACTGCCATGAAGTATTCAAGAGCCTTATTTGAAAGTTTGGGGAAGGGGATATGCCTTCTATTCTTACCATTCACTTCAGGACACATTCATTTGGATACCCAAATAGTTGCTGGAATATGCATTTTGTTGTATAATTTGTTTCTTTCATTATTTCTCTTACATTAATATAAAAGATGTTGAAAGAAAAAAATGTATATTTTAAACTAGAATAAATATCACCAACATGAATCAGATTTTTTTAGACTTGCTTAAGTTCTTCAAAGTCTGCCTTGGTGGTGGGTAGTGCAGGATTGGGGTTTAGTAATTAGGGCTGATACATTGACCTGAGAGTCAACTGCATTAGAGCTGATCATTGAGTCCACCGGAGATGATGATATTAAAAAGAAAGAGAATGTGGAGAGAGGAAGGCTTGAATTAGGTCCAATCAAGGACCTGGGTAAGGCAGTGAAGAGTATATGCATTCTGCATCTTTTTTTGTGTGAGTAAATATTTCACCCTTGATTTGCACACTATCAAAGTTATAGTTAGATCCCCAAAGTCTCATAATCCTGAAATGGAATTAAGTAGTTATGAGGACCAACAATATTACTTGCCCTCTGTGTTTTCATTTAGTCTCTTTGGTGATACCTGTAGACACTTGGAAAAATGCTTGCCCCAAAAAATCACATGACCCACATGAGTCATTACTTCTGCCTCTTTGAGAAAGCTAAGTTAAAGTGTAAACTTTATAAAAAACACAATTAAGGAGGCTGGAAAAGTAAATATTTCAGAAGACAATCTTTTAGGTGCAGATTCTAAGAGATTCCTTACCTTTTCTCTCCATCTTCTGAGATTGTCTCATGGTTTTCCTATAATTCTTGGTAAGTTAGATGCTCTATTATATGCCTTTGGGCAACTGTGTATGTCATACTATCTTATTTATCATTAAGCGACAGTGCCTCTTTGTTGTCATTTGTATTCAAGTTTAGAATTATGTTGTGTGTAAGGAAAGAGTACTTTAGTTTCTGCACTGAGCCATATACTAAATGACAGAAACTGTACACTGTCACTAAGAGATGGCTCTTCTCATGGAGAATACCATGAGCAGTAGGGACTGCTGATTTAAAGGAATATGGAAGGTAGGATGGCTTCATTCAGTTGATTATAAACATACCCACATGCCTGAAGAAAGCTGGGTGCCATAAGTTAGGGAAATTCGTTGTGGAATTTGGAATCTTATTCTTAACCCACATTTGAACCATTCATCTTGGATGACTTCTCTTCTTTCACCTTATTCAGTATTTTTTATCCTAGTATCAATACTCTACTTTCTATCTCAACCCTGCTTACTTGCTGCTTTTAGCCCTTTAGCTCAGTACCTATATCACTAATAACAGATTCCAGCATTTATCTCAACCCATCTAATGCTCCTCTATCTTGCTGAATTCATGAGAACCTCCTGACTGAGTCCGCATCTCACTTTTCAGCTGGGTAAGTTTCAATTGGTGCCATGGAAGACTCTTACCCTTTGTCTGACCCTGAAAGGAACAGTATAAAAGTAAGCCTTACTCAAAGGGCTAACCTCTAGCCCTGCCAAAGACCTTCAGAAACTCATTGTCTATCTATAAGCATTTATTAAGCCAGGCACAGTACTTAACAATGGAGATACAAAAAAGGGCAAAAGACAGTCTCTGCCCTCAAGAACTTCACAATTTAATGGTGGAGACAAGCAAGCAACTATGTACAAACAAGTCATATACTGAATAAATAAGAAATAATTAAAAGAGGGAAGTAGTAGAATTAAGAATAGTTAGGAAAGGGGGTAGAGCCAAGATGGCAGAGTAGAAGCAGGAAAACTCCCTAAGCTCCCCCCATAACCACCTCAAATACCTATAAAATGTGACTCTAAATAAACTTTAGAGCTACAGAACCCACAAAGTGACAGAGAGAAACAAATCTCCCGCTGAAGGCAGACCAGCAAAGTGGCAGGAAGGGTCCATTGCAGTACTCTGAGAGTCCAGCCCAGCCCCGAGTGATCCTGAGGTTTTAGCCTCAGGGCTGCCCCAACAGCAGTGACTGGAGGGACTTCAGGAGAGTGGATCACCAGCTGATCCACTTCGTAGCACTTTCTAGAATTATCAACTCATAAATGGCAAAGGCAAAGTCAGAGATCAGTATGGACTTTGCAGGAACAGGGACACCGAAAGTGTAGTCCAGCCTCTGCCTCTGGGGCATGAATGCAAGCAGAGACCCGGTGGCCATGTAGCCGCTGCCATGTGGCTGCTTCAGAACTCCTGGCCTGCAGATCATAGGGGGAACAAGCCACCATGCAGAGGGGTAATTGCTCTTGCTTTAACCTGCTTGGATCTGGATCACTGTCTTGGGAGGAGGTCCTGGGGTGTGTGACCAGGTGCCATAGCTTGTGGAGGCTTCAGAGAGGGCACCCAACTAATAGCTCCAGCAGCTGTGAAAACCCCAGCAATTTGGGACAAAGCTCTCCTCTCTGGAAGCAGAGTTCTACTGTGGCAAAAAGCTCAAAAGTCAAGTAATTGAGTGGCAACATGAGCAAGCAAGGGAAGCAAAGCAAGCATAACAGCCAAACTTTAGATTCCTTTTCTGGGGACAAAAAGGATCAAAGCATGGAATGGGAGGAAGACAACAAAGTCAGAACTCCTGCACCAAAAGCTTCCAAGAAAAACATGAATTGGTTACAGGCCATAGAGAAGCTCAAGAAGGATTTTGAAAACCAAGTAAGAGAAATCGAGGAAAAATTGAGAAGAGAAATGAGAATGATGCAAGAAAATCATGAAAAGAGAGTCAAAAACCTGACTGAAGAAAATAACACCTTAAAAAACAGACTAATTCAAATGGCAAAAGAGACCCAAAAAGCCAATGAGGAGAAGAGTGCCTTAAAAAGACAAATTTGCCAGATGGAAAAAGAATTTCAAAAGTTCACTGAAGAGAATCATTCCTTCAGAATTAGATTGGAGCAAAATTGGAAGCTAGTAACTTTATGAGAAATCAAGATACTATTTTTTTAAGCAATCAGGGTTAAGTAATTTGCTCAAGGTTACATGGCCAGTTATTTCTGGGTGTGGTGCTGAGTGTCTGAGCCTGGAATTCGATCTCCAGGTCATCCCAACACTGGAGTTGGTGCTCTTACTCGCTGAGTCACCTGGCTGCCCATAAGCAATTGGGGTTAAGTAACTTGCTCAAGGTTACATGGCCAGGTGTTTCTGGGTGGGAATCAAGATACTATTAAACAGATCCAAACAAATGAAAAAATAGAAGGCAATGTGAAATATCTCATTGGAAAAACCACTGACCTGGAAAATAGATCCAGGAGAGATAATTTAAAAATTATTGGACTACCTGAAAGCCATGATCAAAAATAACCTAGAAATCATCTTTCAAGAAATTCTCAAGGAAAATTGCCCTGATGTTTTAGAATCAGAGGGCAAAATAAAGGTTGAAAGAATCCACCAATCATCTCCTGAAAAAGATTCCAAAAAGAAAACTCCTAGGAATATTATAGCCAGGTTCTGGAATTCCCAGATCAAGCAGAAAACATTACAAGCAGACAGGAAGAAACTATTTGAATATTGTGGAAACACAATCAGGATAATACAGGGTCTGGCAGCTTCCACACTGAGGGATTGAAGGGCTTGGAATATGATATTCCAGAGGTCAAAGGAGCTGGGATTAAAACCAAGAATCACCTATCCAGCAAAACTGAGTATCATGTTTCAGGGGAAAATATGGTCATTCAATGGAATTAGAGGACTTTCAAGCATTCTTGATGGAAAAAACAGAGTTGAATAGAAAATTTGACATTCAGATATAAGAAGCAAGAGAAGCATGAGAAGGTAAACAGGGAAGAGAAATCACAAGGAACTTATCAAAGTTGAACTATTCACATGCCTACATTGAAAAATGATCATTGTAACTTATGAAACTTTTCTCAGTATAAGGAAAGTTTAAGGGAATATAAATGTGTATATATATATATATATATACATACATACATATGTATATATGTCTATATAGGATGGTATGTGTACATATGAATACATATGTGAATGTGTGTATATATGTGTACAAGTATACCTAGATAGAGAGCATAGGATCAATTGAATAGCAAGGGATGATATTTTAAAAATAAAATTAAGAGGTGAGAGAGGAATATAATGAGACGAGATAAGGAAAGACAGAATAGGGTAAATTATCTCATATAAAAGAGGCCAGGGAAAACTGTTACAATGGAGGGAAGAACAGGAAGGCAAAAGAGAATGGGTCAACCTCACTCTCATTGAATTGGGCATAACATACACACTAAATTGGGTATCTTACCCTACAGGAAAGTAGTAGGGAAGGGAATAAGAGGGAGGATGATAGAAGGGAGGGCAGACTGGGGGGAAGGGTAGTTAAAAACTCACACTTTTGAAAAGTGGCAGGGTCAAAGTAGAAAATAGAACAAGTGGGGGTGAGATAGGATGGAGGGAAATATAGCCAGTCTTTCACAATATATCCACTATGGAAATTGTAATTACACATGTACAACCTATATTGAACTGCTTATCTCCCCAGTAAGGGTGGGTGATGAGGGAAGAAGGGAAAGAATCTGGAATTCAAAATTTTTCAATCAAATCTTTAAAAAAAATTGTTATTATTATTTTTACATGCACTGGAAAGTAAGATATACCGGCACTGGGGTATGAAGATCCATCTTGCCCTACTGAAAAGTTGGAGGAAGAATGGGGGAGGATATAGGAGAGATCAGATTGGGGGAGGGGGTATGCAGTGAGATCGCTGTTCTGGGGTGGTGGGTAGGGGAAATATGGGGAGAAAATTTGTAACTCAAAATCTTGTGGAAACGAATATTATAAACTAAAAATAAACATAAAATTAAAAAAAATAAAGATGAGAAGACATGGGGAAAAAAAGAATAGTTAGGAAAGACTTCCTGAAGAAAGTGAGATTTTAGATGGGACTTAAAGGAAGTCAAGGAGGGCAGTAGTCAGAGTAGAGGTGCAAGAGACTTCCAGGCAGAGAAAATAACTGGAGCTGAAAGATGGAGTGTCTTGTTCATGAAACAGCCAGGTGTCCAGTGTCACTGAATCAAAGGGTATATGGCAGAGAGTAATGCATAATAAGACTAGAAAGGTAGGAAGGGGTTAAGAAGGGTTTTGAATACCAAATAGAGCATTTTTGCATTTGATCCTGGAAGCAATAAGGAGCCACTGGAGTTTATTGGGTGGGAGGTGGAGGTGACAGGGTTAGACCTGTACTTCAGGAAAACCCCTTGACCTCTCTGTAAACTTTAACACTATTGATTACTTTCTCATTCTTAATACTCTCTTCTCCCTAGGTTTTTGGGACACCACTCTCTCCTGGTTCTCCTCCTACCTGACAACTCCTTTGTCTCCTTGGCTAGATCCTTTTCCAGAGGATGCCCTCTAACCATATATGTCCTCAGAGTTCTGGCTTGGGCCCTCCTCTTTTCTCTCTCTATTCTACTTCACTTGGTGATCTCATCATTTCCTGTGGATTTAATTATCATTTCTATGCTGATGATTTTCAAATCTACCTATCCTGATACAAACTCTCTATTGACTTTCAAGGTCACATCTTCAATTGTCCTTCAAATGTCTTGAACTGGATGTCTAGTAGACATCTTAAACTCAACATTTACAAAATTGTGGCTATCTTTCTCCCTAACTCCACCCTCTTCCCCCTTTAACTTCCCTTCACCATAAAGGGAAATTTTATTCTCTCAGTCCTTCAGGCTCACAACCTAGAAGTCATCCTCAGCTCCTCACTATCTCTCCAACCCCCCAGGCCATATCCAATCTGTTGCCAAGGCTTGTCAATTATACCTTTACAATATCTCTCATACTTTGCCTTCTCTGTTCTGACACTACCAATCACTCTAGTGTGGGACTTCATCATCTCATGCCTGGACTACTACAATAGCCTGGTGGTGGGTCTGCCTGTCTGCAGTCTTTCCCCTCTCCACTCCATTCTTTAAAAAGTCACCATAATGATGTTCTAACGTGCATATCCAGGCATGTCGCACCCCCCCCCCATACACACACACACACACACTCAATAAATTTCAGTGACTCTCTATTGTCCCCAGGATCAAATACAAAATGCTCTATTTGGCATTCAAAGCCCTAAATAATGAAGGCCCCTCCTATCTTTTCAGTCTTCTTATACATTATTCCCCAAAACATAGTCTTTGATCCGATGACACTGACTTCCTGCTATTCCACAAATAAGATGTTCCATCTGTCAGGCCCCAGGCATTTTATCTTGTGCCCCATGCCTGGATGTCTCTCCATCATCTGCTCCAACTACCTATCTCTCTGGCTTCCTTATAGTCCCATCTAAAATCTCACCTTAGATAGGAAGCTTTCCCCATTCCCTCTTAATTATAGTGCCATCCCTCTTTTAATTACACCCTATTTATCCTGCATACAGCCTGCTTTGTACATATGTGTTTGCACGTTGTCTCTCCGATTATATTTTAAGCTCCTTGAGGGCAGGGACTGTCTTTTGCTTCCCTTTATATCTAAAGTGTTTATTGATTAATAGTTATTGCTGCTTGAACCATTGATTCTACTACAAACTCATAATATCCTTTTGATTTATTCATGCGCTTTTCAGTAACATTTCACGTCATCCTTTAACATGAGGAAAATCTGTTTTTAACTTATAAAGTCATCTAAAATAAGTCTCATTGCTTTTTGAACTGTGTGTAGAGATTAACAGTTAAATTTGGACCAAGCAGCCTAGGCAAAGGCAGCCACTTCGTTTTTTTCTTCTTTTGAGGCCATGGACAATTGTATAGCACAGTCATGATATAAACAGGACAGACGAGTAGTATTTTCCCATGCTTGTGACTGATGAAAAATTGAATGTCTAGGGCTTTTTCCAGACATGGTAAGTTGGAGACACTTACTCAGTGGTACTGACGCAAACAATATTCCCATTGGTAGGGTGATTCAAGGCATTAAATACAGCAGATTTTTTTTAAAAGGATGAAAAGTATGTCTAGTAGGAAAGAAGGGTGACAAGTAATTACAAACCACAGTTGGTAATGTTTACTTAATTTTTCCTGTGGTAGAACTTGTGAAGACCTGGCCCGTCTCTGGGAGAGGCAGTCAAAAAACAAGTAACTGAATGGAAGACTCAAGATGACCTGAAGACTTCAACTTTCTTTTAAATTCTTCTACTTGACCTTTCTGTCTTTTGCTTTTATTCTTTCTTTCTCATTTTTTTCTTTCCTTCTTTGTTTTCTTTTTCCTTTGTTCTTTTTCTTTCTTTCATGGGGAGAAAGGAATACATCACTGAATGCTTATAGTAAATGGTTTGACTTAATAGCCTTATAGAAAGAAGTTCATCAACTGGAAAAATAAATAAATAAATGTCCTGCATCAGAGTTGTATTTTCCTTGGATAGTCAGAAACCTATTCAATTAACCTCTCTTCTAGTGGAGCCACCATGGCTAACTGGCAGATGGTATCTCTGGATACTAATTGAGATCATTAATCCATTTGTCTGATTCCAATGAACAGTTGTTTACAACCATATTGGATCAGTTTGAAAGACAAAAGGCTCCATATGTCATTGCCTTTCCCCCAGTAATGCCTCTTCCTTTAACTTAGGCATCTCTTCCCTCAGAAATTACTCAAAGGACATTTAGGTTCAGGGAGCATTCCCAGGAATACCTCCACCTTTGTACTTTTAGCAGGGATGCTCCATTTACTTTAAAGCTTAACCTAAGTATAGGTTAATATATTTAAAGCCTAGAGAGCATCAAGTTTAACTCCATTTTATAGATGAGGAAATTACGGCCCAGAGAGGTTAGGGACTTGACGGGAGTCGCACAACTAGTAATTGTTTGAGGTAGGATTCAAATTCAGGTCTTCCTAACTCTGAGTCCAGTGGGTAAAAACCCATTTGTACCACCTAGCTGCTTCTGGTTCAGTTTACCTATTTTCCCTTTTTGTCCTTAGTTCTTTGTAACTGGAAAAGAAGACATTTATAGCTTTAATCCTATACCTGAAATACCTTTGGACAGCAGGAATCATTCCTGTGTCTACTTAGTGCATAGAAATGAAGTGTTGTATAATGATGGTGATTGTATGACCATGAGTAAATTTCCGAAGTGCCCGCAGACAACTAAGCTGGTAAATCACAGAAAAAATTTGCTGAACATGAAAGATATTCTTTTTAAAGCATTTTAAAAATATTCAACAAATAAAGAGAAAAAAGAAAAGAGTAAAGTTAAATTTCTTAATGAAGAGTGTTGACCCTAGGGAGCTCCCTACACCTATGCAATAAGAGGTCCTATCCCCAGCACCCTGCAAAAACTTCAATGAATAAGAAACTCTTCCCAATACCAGTGCTCAATGAGTTTGCACTGTTACCCACACACACCTTTTCCTGTACATGTGAATACCTGAGCAACTGGGAAATTTCATCCTAATCTTCTGTTACTCATCTCATCTAAAAATAATGGCTAGTCTCCTTAGCATGTCAGGAAAATGTTTTGTTTTGTTTTGTTTTTATTCTGCAGTGCCTGGAAGAAAGGGTAGGCCTGCTGCTGCCGAACAGTGATCTCTCTAGCACCCCCAAGGAACCATGCCAACAATCTTCAAAGTGTATATTCTACCCCATCCTGCATTTGGCAGCATTCTTCTAGAGAGGAAGGGTGATGAAGATAGGAAGCACCAGGCTGATTTTCAGGTCTTCACACAACTTAAGGACCATTGATCTCCCAGGCCACTACCCAAGGGAAAAGAATGAGTCCCATTGTCAAAAAATTTGCTTTTTTATTTTCCAGTAACATTTTGAAATGAAACATTAAGGGTTACTTTCCAAGAAAAGGGTTGCAAGTGGCTTAAAAGCAAACACTCTTTTTTGGTTTTAACATGAAAAGAGCTGGTATAAAAATTTTCCTTTCCACACATAAAATTCCAAACCCTAAGATTTTACCACCACAAGTTGAATGTGTGCCCTGGTCTTTCACAGCATGAGCATTAGCCTCCTAGACTGCTTCCTCTGTGTGGGGTGAGATTTCCTTGTGGGCCTTGGACGCTTCAACGTTACTGTATGAGTACTGTAAACATCTGGATTCACTTACCAGTTAACAAAATAGGGAAATCATTGCTCTCTTATTCATCCAACAATTTTAATTTTGTTCTTAACTCCCTCAAGATAATTTCATCACAGAAGATAGAATAAAAATTAAGAAATTTAACTTTACTTTTTCCTTTTTCTCTTTATTTGTAGGATATTTTAAAAATACCTTAAACAGAATATCTTTCATGTTCAGCAAAATTTAAAGCATCTTTAAATACAACTAAGCCTCTAAAGTGAAATTTTATTTTAAAGTTTTAATTTTACATTTGGAGAGACATTGTAGTATAATGTCTAGAGAGCTGGCCTTGGAACAAGGAAGACCTGCATTCAAGTCCTGCTCCTGTCATAGAATGACTTTGTGATTCTGGGCAATCACTTCATCTGTCGGTGATCTAGGCACTTATCTTAAGATTCCGTTAAAACAAGGTGCTATCCTGCAGTGGTAGAGAGAATTTCTTTATCTAGGAATTCCTTAAATCAGTCAAATCACAGATCCAATTCCAATATCTAATTTCACATTTAGGCTAACTTTGCAACCACAATAAAGTAGAGTGTTAAGGGGATTGTTCAAGTAACCCAGGCAAACTGATCTACAGATAAGGGAAAATAAAACAAAACAAAGTGTAAAACATGGTTTGAAGGAGGCATGGGAATTCTGCCTATAACTATCCAACTTAGGTGTCTATATTTTCCCCACACAGATGTAACGTCAATAAACAAGAAAGATAAACTGGATCAGGAATGTTGGTTTTTTGTTTGTTTGCTTCTTTGTTTTGTCATTTACCTCTGGCAGTTTGGTGATGCCTATGGAACCCTTTTCAGAATAATGCTTCATTGCCTACATTTATAATTGAAGGGAATGCTAAATTTTAGGTAGAGGCTAGGGAAGCTATGTTTTTTTTTTCCCTCACCTGAAGTTATGGGCCCCCTAAATCTATCCCCATATACCCAGAAACCCTGATTTATATCCACAGTCTGATAAAATCATTTTGGATCCCTGGCTGATCTTGTATCAGCCTTATCACATTCATTTTCCAAGTCCCATCCAAATCCACATAGAGATATCCCTCTTTTGCTGTACTTTTTCATTCTGTTGTGCCCTCTGGCAACCCATTTCATTGTTAACAAATTGCCTTTCATATCTGACTTCTTCCTCTCAGAATCCTTCCTTCTTCTCTCAGTCACAGAAGCCTAGCTCCTACCAGACAAGACTGTATACTTGGTCACCCTCTCCAATGTCAGATGTACCTTCTTTACTACCACTAATCCCCACTCCTCCAAAAAGAAATTGGGCCAGAAGAAGTAAACAGTGTCCTCCTTGTTCTGTTTCTGTAGCCCTTAACTCTGCAGCTTCTCCTCTGAGGTTCACCCCATCCATTCAGAGACTCTTGATAGTTATCTACTAGCCCCTTGGTCATTCTCTTACTTTCTCAAGTTCACCACCTAACTGACAGTTTTCCTCTCTACCCCAAATTCTGCCAGCAAATATGGGGGACTTCAGCATAAATACTGATGTCCCCTATACCCCACACCTTCACTCCAATTCAGCCCCACACAGGAATAACTGTACCCTCTATTTCACCATGAACCAAAGTATTCTTCACCTAACATGAAAGACTCTGACTTCTCTATGTAGTCAAAATTTCCTATCTGTCCATCTCTCCTGTTCCTTATCCTTCTTAACTATGTTATTTATCCTCACTGCCTCTTCAATCACTCCCATAGTTCTCTAACAGGGCATCACTTCAGCTCTGGCTTCACTTTCCTCCGTGCCTTATTTTACTCTTCCCTGGTGGACTCTCACATTTGCCAGGGAAACTATTCCAGACATATCCCTCAGCTAAAAGAGTCATTTTGCACAAGACTCTCTTTATTGATGGAGATTTATTACTCATTGTTTGACGGCCTACTAGGGAGCGAAGTTGGTGAGAACTTAAGAGAGATTCTAGTCTTCTGGATTCCAGCTTCAAGAAAGAAGAAACTTGCTTCTAGATTCTCTTCAGGTCCCTAAATTTTAGCTTCTGAGAAGAAAGAAATAGTAAGTAGTGAGAGAAGAAAAGAGTAGGAAAAAGATACTCTCTCCTCTCTGGGTTTTCTTGACATTTTTTCCTCCTATCTGACCAATATTTCTTGGTCTCCTTTCCTGGATGATCATGTATGTCCTAGCCCCTAGCATAGGTATACACCATTCTGAGTACTCTTTTCTTCTCTCACTACTTCCCATAGGCCTTCTCTAATAGAAACCTATTCCTCTAATAGAAAGATTCTGGGAAGAAGCCAACATGTAGAGAAGCTGACACTTGGATCATGTACCTATTCCTAGTATACTATACTAGAGACTGGGAAATTTCCCTTTGGGTGAGATCTAGGAATTTCTTTTGTTTTCACTGTTACCTCACTCCCAAAGGGAGAGCTCATTTACTTAGTATATTGGCTGATATATATTCTCCTATGTATACTTTCAATAATGTCTGTTTTGCTATCAACTTGGAGAAATGAGTTTATTCATTATTTACTATATGTGTTCATCACAGAACTGGCATTTGGTGGGAAGGGAGTCAAGCCTTATATAACTTAAGGCACTCCTTCCCCATTAAGGGTTAGAGATCAGGAGCTCAGCTTGAAGTAAAAAAAATCATTTCCTCTAGACTAACAATATTTAAGGGCATAGATAGATATAATTCTAACCCAGTACCCCTTATTTCTGAGGAGAGCAGAGTGACTAGTCTCTGGTCTCAAACCCCTACTTTCCTTCCTGGCAGAAATTAAAGCATTCCTTGGAGAAGGGGGTGGGAGGGAGGAGACTCCAGAGATATTTATTCTTACTTCCCTGCAAGCCACATCTAGACAGACCCATGTAGACACATATAACCTACATGGGCAAAACAACACTGCACACCACAGTACCACACCCATACACAAACATTTTCTTCTCCCCTCAAACCTCGAAGACCTCTTCTTTCACCTCCCTCTTCCCTACAGTAAAGGATCTAGCCTCTTTACCCAGAAAATTGAGACCAATCTTTATGAATTACTTCTTTCACCCAATTCTATAGCTCAAATTTCCTCAACATTATTTCCCATTATTTCCTCTAGGCTTGAATAAAGTGATAAATCATCTCTTTATTAAAGCCAACACTCTACTTGTACCCTTGATCTCCCTTTCAACAAGTCCTTTCTATTAAGCCTTCTCTTTTTGTCTAATCTAGGGGTGGGGCACCTGCAGTGGAGGCCACATATAGCCTTCTAGGTTCTTGGGTGAGGCCTTTTTACTGAGTCCAAGTTTTACAGAACAAATCCTTTTACTAAGGAAATTTGTTCTGTGAAGTCTAGATTCAGCCAAAGGACCACACTTGAGGACCCAGAGGGCCACCTGTAGCTTTGAGGTCATAGGTTCTCCACCCTTGGTCTAATCTATCTCCCATTATCCATTAGCTCCTTTCCTAGATCTACAAACATGCCCAGATCTCTCCCACTATTTAAAAAATAAACTTCACTGGACTCTGACATGCTCTCAAGATACAGCCCTGTATTTCTTCTCCCTTAAAACAGTCAACCGCCCAGAAAAAGTTATCTATATTCATTATCATTTCCTTACACACCACTCAATTCTTAATTGCAATCTGTGCTCTAACTTCACAATTTAATTGAAACTGTGGTTTCCCAAAGCAATCAATGATCAAATTCCTAACCTTCAGGCCTATTTTCAGTCCTATCCTTTCTTGATCTCTTCATAGTTTTCAACACTGCTGATCCCCTCTTCCTTCCTGATACTCTCTCTTTTCTGGCTTTTAATGATATTACTTTTTCCTCCTTCCTGACCAGTCTTTCTTAATCTCCTTTCTTGGATGATCATGCATATTCTGGCACCTAGCATAGGCATACACCAGAGATCTAGACTGAGTTTTCTTTTATTCTCTTACTACACTCTCCCTTAGTGATTTCGTCAGTTTTTATGTGTTTAATTATCATCTTTTTGTTGATGACTCATATCTTCAAATTCAGTCTTCATCTTTCTCCTGAGCTCTGGCCCCACATGACCTATGATGAACATCTCCATCTGCACATCATAAACACAAAATCATTATCTTCCCCCTTGAAACATATTCTTTTTTTAAAAAAAGTTTTGCACTTAACAAACATGAAAAGGGAAAAAATAGCATTTCCATAGACATGATAGAATAGAAAATGAGTATATATTAATCCACTACTGTCTATTACATAGTTTATTTCCTTAATTTTTTTCAATTAGCAAGCATTTACTTTCTCTCCCTCTCACTATAAGGCATATAATAAATTCAACATTGAAACCTACCTTTATTACTAATGTTTATTTCTATGAAAGACAAAAATCACCTTTCCAGTCACCCAGGTTCGAAACTTAGAAGTCACTCTCAACCCTTCATACTATTTCACATCCTTTATCCACTAAGTTTCTGCATCTTATTGAGCCTATCTCTTCAAAAATCTCTTACTTTTGTCCTCTTCTCTGTCCTGTTATGACCACCCACCATGATCAGGTGCTTATAGCTTCTTGCCAATACTAATACAATTATCTAATTGGTTCAAGTCTCTCTCCTATCTAATATGTCCTCCATACAGCTACCAAATAGATATTTCTAAGGTATATCTCACTATGTCACTCTCCTGCTAAATATACTTTAATAGCCCCCTATGGCTTCTACGATAAAATATAAACTTCTCTATTTAACTTTAAAAGCCTTCACAATCTGGCTACAAACTATTTTTTCCAGGCTGATTTCAAATTACTCCCCCTCACAAACTCTATATTCCAACTATCATGGTCTACTTGCTCATCCCTATATATAACACTCTATTTATGCCACCAGGCCCTTGTGCACACATGCACATACACATGCGTGCACACACACACACACACACACACTAATGGTGTGCTCTCCCTTCACACTTGTGCCTCTTGGATTCCAAAGATAAATTTGAGGGTCCTGCTTCAGTGTCAACTGCTAGACAGGGCTTTCCTGATCACTTCAATCATTAGTGTTCTTCCAACTTAGTTGAATACTTTGTAATATAATAGTATTTATATTTACAATACTTTACCTTGTATGCATTTTGCATTTATTTATTTGTGCACATGTTATTTCTTTCCAGTAGACTGTGAGCTTCTTGAGAACAATGAATGTTTTCTTTTCATGTTTGTATTGCTTACGCTTTCCATGTGGAAAGGTGGCTAATAAAGGCCTATTGATCTGAATGGAATCAGATTGCATGGTGGGAGAGAATGACAAATTAAATGATGAATCCTTCAAAGTAGCCAAGTGAAATAGTTGAGATTTTAAGATTATAAAATCACTGAATAATCCAAGTAGAGAAACTACAGAGCTATACAAGTAAGTATACCCCATACTTCATTAAAGTATGAACTGATAGAATAACAATAATAATTTTATTAAATCAATTCTTGTTGGTCAGTGCAAGGGAAGTGAATCTTTTGGAATTGTGTGAATCTGTTTTTCAATACAACAAGCATTCGTTAAGGACCTACTATGTGTTAGGCACTGCGGATATCAATCAAAAATTTAACAGTCCTTACTCTCAAGGAGCTTACATTCAAAGAGGGGAATCAAAAATATATATAGAAAATTAAATACAAAATATTACAAAGTAATTCTGAGGGGAAAGGCATATGTCTAATATGAAAGGGAGTTTATTAACAGTAGAACAGATTTCAGATGGGTCAGTGGAAAGACAGGATTGGATAGAGAGATAGAGAACAAGGAGCAATGAACCCACAAGGACTGGCTTGAGGAAAAAAGGCACGGTGGTCAGAAAAGGGAGCTTTGAGCTAGTCAGTCTACTGGGTGCAGAGCCAAAGGCAATAGATTGCCAACCCTTACAGAAGCAATGCTAATATAGATTTAATTGACAATTGCTGAGCAAGAAATGGAAAGTGGGGAGGGAGTGGTCCTACCCATTGGCAGGAAACATGGCCAATTCTTGATCTTGTCTGGTATTCAAGGCAGGGGTATTTAAATTCCTTTATTTTTCTACAAGAAACATTTTCCCAAAGAAAGCATCTAAACTTTATTTCAAGAAAACTTACTATTGTTTATGCAGTTGAGAGATGCATAAAAATAAGCACATACTATAAGCCCTCACTAAAGAGTTTCCTCCATCCCACATCCCAGAAACAGATGTAATGTGGAAAGTTGTCTAAAAAGTGAGGCAGTAAGGAAGTGGTGATGAGGTGGGGGTGGAGGAAGCAGGAAATGTGTGGGATACTGAATCTGTGCCACTTAAAAGAAAAATAATGACAAAGTTCCAATTTAAGAGTGTAACCCCCAGTACACACATATTCTGATGTAACAGTGTAAGGTAAAATGTGGACAGAAGTCATAAACCCACTTTAGCAAATAAATATGAAATCTAATACGAAGAAACCTCATGTAGGAGTCCAAGCCCAGAGTGTAGGGGTTAGTCAATGTTGTCTGTTCAATCCATTATCTATCAGTGCAATTATAAATAAAAACCCACAGATCATATCTTCCAAACCAAAAGACAATCATCATGAACAGTTCAGGCTATAGTGCTACTATTTTTAGACTATATTAGAAAGAAAGCCCACCTATCAAAAACTCTCAGTAATTGTCAAGTGAATATCAGATTAGAGCTAGAAGTGATCTCAAAGGCTACCCGGTAGAGTCTATTCATTTTATAAATGAGGATATAGTTCTAGAAAGGTAAATGACTTACCCAAGATCACATAATGAATAAGTGGCAGCAGCAGGTCCTTTGTCTACAATCTAGTGATTAGTCCACCATGCCATATCTATTTGAAAATTGTCAGGGGAAGATATTTTTCTGTATCCTTACTGTTTGTTACTAGAAACTCAAAGATGTCAGAGGTTTTATGGTAAAACATACTATTCTACACTAGAGTTACTATGTGTATACAATCTCAGAACTTTGATTTCAACCAAGTATAAAAGAAGCCAGAAAGTACCTCTTGCAATGGTTAAGGGTTTTTATATCATCATTTAGAGAACTACCAGTTTTTCAAGGAAGGCATCAACACATGTGGAATATGGGTTCTAAAACATAACTAAGGTCATTGCCAAAAAGAAGTTGGGCATGATGGAAACTAAACTGAATGAGATTGGTTTCAGTTCATTTGTTGGTTTTCAAATGTGTCCATTAACAATATCCCCTTGCCCTAGAACCTATTTCAGTAGCTTATCCTAATTCTTCACCAAAAGAATGAGTTTGTTTTCTAACTTCCCTGAATAAACCATCACAGATGAGTCTCAGCTGCCCTGCACCACCACTAAGACATGGTTTTTTTCGGTCCTGCCTTAGCAGGACCAAAATGGGTGCTTATGTCTGAGTGGTTGGAATTTCGTTTTATCAAAATTAAGCATAATTTCAAATTGTCAATACAAGAGACGGCAGTGACCATTGCATTTTTAAAGGCACCAATTAACCTATTTATAGAACACTAGATGCCAAAAAAAAAAAAGTTGCTTGATATGCCTGAATACACCTGTAACTGCTGCCACTGGAGAGGCTGAGGGTGGAGGTTTTCCTGGACTCAGGAATTCTAGGCTGCAATAGGACTGAAGTCAATCAGGTGCCAGCATTGATTCTGGCACAAATATGGTAAGCTCCCACCACAGGGAGCTGACAAACTGCCTTGGAAGAGGTAAACAGGTCTAAGTGGGAAATGGAGCAAGCTTTCATTGCTGATTAGCAGTAAATTTGGACATGTGAACTGCACCTACACTTCCAGCCTGGGCAAGATATACCCAATTTTTAAAAATATTGGCAGAAAGGAAACAGTAGAAAGCATATCATATCTTAAGAAGCCCTTGAGCCATTATAATAAAAGAAAAGGACATGGAGCCAAAAGATCCATATTCAAATTCTTGGTCCAACACACACACCGGCTGTGTGACCAAGGCTAAGTCCCTAATTTCTCTGAAACTTGATTTTATTCCTCCATAAAATGATGTTACCTCATTCACACTGCTTACCTCTTAGGGCTATTGTGAAGAAAGTCCTTTGTAAATCTTAAAGTACCATGGACAAGTGAATTATTATTTTCTATCCTAAGGATTATTAACTAGTGTAATGGTAATAGAAATTTGAAAATCTTCCCTGCCCTTTAATAAGCTGAATGTAATCACATGGAGCCTGTGGTGGGAGGAGTTTGCTGAAGGGTGGAGCAGGAAGCTGGGAGTCAGAGCAGTTAGAGCAGGGGAAGAGAGAGGACACAGGCAAGCAGACAGCTAGGATTGGAATGCGAATGTTTGTTTGTGTGAAGGCTTCAGGATGGTGTGGCTCCCTACTGTGTTATGGTATATTAACATCTTTTTTTGGGGGGGGTGCTTTTTTTTGGAGGGCAATTGGGGTTAAGTGACTTGCCCAAAGTTATACAGCTAGTAAGTGTGTCAAATGTCTGAGGCCAGATTTGAAGTCAGGTCTTCCTGACTCCAGGGCCGGTGCTCTATTCACTGTGCCACCTAGTCACCCCATTAAAATTTTTTGCTTTTTGGAGGGCAGTTGGGGTTGTGACTTGCCCAAGGTCACACGGCTAGTTTTTTTGTGTTTAATGACCGAGGCTGGATTTGAACTAAGGTCCTCCTGACTTCAGGGCCAGTTCTCTATTCACTGTGCCACCTAGCCACCCCCTGGCTTATTAACACCTTTACTGATGATGAATTAGGCTTTCTGGTGTTGGGATTTGGCTTTCTGGTGTTTGAATAAATATTTTGCTTCTGTCATATATGGAGAGTCTATTATATTTTGCAATTCAGAATTGTGCTGGTATATTCATACTCACCATTGGTGTTGTGAATATCGCCTTGGTGATACAACCAGTCATCAAAAAATTTCTATAGGTCAAAGAACAGTAAAACAGAAGTGAAAGGGAAAATGAGGCTCTAAAAAGCACAACATAGCTGAGGTACCCTTTGGACCATTGTAATAGAAGAATTGGACTTGGAGCCAAGAGATCTCACTCAAATTCTTGTTCCAAAACATACTAGTTATGTGACTAAGGGTTAAATCACCTAATTTCATTGAAATGCTGAAGGGCATGAGATGGTGCATGCCCTCACAGACTATAGTAGGAAGGATTTTAAATGGTACAAAGTCCTTTCCTAAGGCACATTTGAAAATGTGCCACCATCTCCCTGCTTTTTGGTTCTGAGACGACAAACAAGTATACAGACTTCATACCACGTCTAAAGATCTAGAGGGATGTGCTTGTTGGGCTCTAATATATAAATTAACTTAGATGAGACAGGTTCTAGGTTTGCAATGTGTCCCCTGGCAACAATACAACTTTGAAACAGATCTCCTTGAAGAATTTGTGTCTTTAAGTAACACATCCCAAGTTTATGCCCTAAATGACCAATTCTAAGCCAAAGGCTTAAAAACTTCACTATAAAAGTTTCCATATGTTAGGGAAAATATGCATTATATAATCATAAGATCAGTGAATAAAAAAGTGATGCAGTAGCCTCAGGGAAGATGCATAATGTTCTGAGCCAGGAACAGGGAGCCCTGGGTTCTATTTTGGGCTCAGGCCTGAACTAGCTCTGTGACCTTTGGCAAATTATTTCCACTCTGAGGTCTTCAGTTTCCTCATCTATGAAATGAGGGACTCAAACAGAACCATCAAAATCATCTCTAAGACCTCCTACTACTCTAATACTCTCTAGTTCTATAGGTATAATCCTATCCAATTAGTTGTTTTTTAAGGATTTTAAAAAGAAGAGGGTGACCAGGGTACTTAGAAGACCAGAGGGAAGCTTGTTTTCAGTCCCATTCAACTTTTCAGGTGTTTTCTAGGCAAAGATATTGGAGGGGGGTTGCCTTTTCCTTCTCCAACTCATTTTACGGATGAGGAAACTGAGGCAAACAGGATTAGGCAACTTTCCCAGGGTCACACAGCTGCAAAGTGTCTGAGGCTAGATTTGAACTCAAGAAGATAAGTCCTCTTGATTCCAAGTTCAGTGTTCTACCCACTGTGCCACCTAGCTGCCCTGCGAGTGAAGCTAAGAAACATTAAGCATTGAAAACAGCCTCATATAAACAGTTTCACAACTTAATGCCTCCTTTGTAAAGATGATTTTTTAATGCTTGGTGCTCAGGCTTCTGCATTTCCCTGAAGAAAACTGTATTACACAATAAGTCAATTACATTGTTGCTTTGTTGCATGTCCATTGACACAACATCAAGGGCTGAACAGGAAGAATCAAAAGGCTCAAGACAAACCTCTTTTCCCAACAACATCAAGTTGCACAAAGTAAAACAATGATGCAGAAATGAGAGTCTTGGCTATTTCCCTGAAGAAGACCCCAAAGACACATTGTAGAGCCCCAAGAGTGTAAACTTTTTGGTGTCAAAATCCCTCACAAGACATGCTTACCTCACCCCCATCTGCTTCCTCATAGTTCTACCCCCAGGATCATATTTCTTTTCAATTAGAATCCCAAAAAGTACTAGACCAAAGAGAAGCCATTGAAAGAGTTGAAAATATTGTCAATAGCATTGAATGGGGTGTCAAGAGAAGTTCTCTGCTAATGACTGCTTCTCTGACCATGAAGTTATTTTACCTCTCCAGGTCATAATTCTGTCATCTTTAAAGTGATAGGGGAGGAAAAACTCAAAGACTTCTTAGCTTCCTTCCAACACTAAGATTTTATGAAATCTTTTTGGTGAAAAGATATTTTAAAGTTGACTACAACATTGACAAAACAGTGCTATATACCATCGCCCTCTGCTGGCTAGCATATACCAGCCACCAGATTCCGGTATGTTGGACATACTGGAGTAATTTTCCTGGGTGTGTTTGTCAAGCTGCCAGTCTTCATTAGTCCACAGCAATGGGGTATGTGTTTTGAGACCCTAGACGGGCACTTTCCTCCTGGAGTCTGAATCTTTGGCAAAGAGCCTCACTGTGTCAGCAGCTGTGACTGCTCGGGGTTTTGTTTCTCCCCTTTCGCTGAATGACAAGGCACAGGATTAGCTGTAACTCTCAAAAGGAGCCAAATACAACACACCTCTTTCAATATAGCTGGTTAAATTGTCATAAATAGGAAGGAAATTTCAACATTACTTTTCCCAAGTTTCTGGGCCCAATATGTGTTCTAGCTAGAGCCTCTCAAATTTATCCTGGGCAAAATACAAAATCTGCAACCAATCAACAGGTCCCAACAACTCAATTCTCTTGCTTATTTACCTCTACTCAGACATTTAATAGTTTTATGCCTTGCTCTTTCTAAGGATTAAATCAATGTTTACCTGTTGTTTACATGGTTCACATATTCTGAATGATTGGTACTATATAAGTAGACTACTGACATGTACTGGTCACCTCTCCATTGTCCTTTAGATGAATTTCAACTTTAATTCTTCAAAAACCATGGTATTCCATGATTAGCAGTTACACCAGCCAAGAATCAACAAGCATTCATTAAGAACTAAATGCAAAGCAAAATACTAAATGTTAGGAGTACAAAGAAAGACCAAAGGGGTAGAGGGCACTTTTCCCAAGCTCTCCCAGTATTCCCCACCAAAAAACGTTTTACAACACATCAAATCAAGCAGTATGACCAACAGAAGGTCAAAGTGAGTCATTTTTCCAGCCTTGGATAGCTTAGGAGGTCAGAGAGTTCTTCAGACACTTGGATAGGGGCTGGCCCAGAGCATAGCCTGGTGGAAATGATACCAGCTGTGGGCTTTTGAGGCAGCAGAGTAGTCCATGCCCAGAGATGGTAAGGCAATTAAACACCTGGTCAGAAAAAAATTACAAAGGATCCCTGTGCTAGCACTGGGTATACTGTTGGAGGCCATTTGGCACTTCCATTACCCAGTTACAGATTGCAGTTCCAAGGAAAAGAGGACCTATCACAGTTGCAAGAGAGCAGGACTCTACCTGGTATGGGTAGCAGTTTCAGGTGAGAGAGAAGTTGTGGTTGGGTGGGAGCAGAGGCCTTACCTAGGTAAGGACCAGAGCAAAGACCAGGAGGGCACTGACCACACCTCTCCCAGGATCACACCACCTCAGAAGCAATGAAAACTTACAGACTCCAAGACCTAAATGTGAAAACAGGTTATAAAAGCCTAATGCTCAGAACAGTTCCCTCCCCACACCCCAGAGATAAGAGCCCAACTCTAACACAAAGTCAAGAAAAAGGCTGGAAAAAATGAATAAACAGCAACAATATCAGAAAGAATCTGACCATAAAAAGCTACTATGGTAGCAGGGGAGCTTAAGACACAAACTAAGAAGAAGACAATAACTTGAAAACATCTATAAGCAAAGCAAAGTCTCAGAGAAAAACATAGGTTGAACACAGTTCCAATGAGAATTCCTAGAAAAACCTTTTTTTTTTTTGAGCAAAAAGTCAAATAAGATCAGTAGAAGAAAAAATTTTGAAAAGAAATGTGAGCAATGCAAGAAAATTTTTTTTTAAAAAATAATTATTTTGTAAAAAGAGGCACAAAAATACTAAAGAAAATAACTCCTTAAAAAATCTTAACTGTCCAATTGGCAAAACAGGTATAAATCCTCCCTGAAGAAAATAATTACTTAAAAATTAGAACTGGGCAACTGAAAGCTAATGATTATATAAGACATCAAGAAATAAAACAAAGTCAAAAGAATGGAGAAAAGAGAAGAAAATATGAAATATATCAAAGAAAAACAACCAAGCTAGAAAATAGATCAAGGAAAGATAATTTAAGAATTATTGGACTACCTGAAAGCCATGATCAAAAAAAAGATCCTACACATCATATTTCAAAACAGTATAAAGGAAAACTGCCCAGAAAACTTAGAACCAGAGAAAAAACTACACATTGAAAAAAAAATCCACTGATATAAAGCCATGCACTGAACAGCTTTCCAGAGGACTGCTGCTGTGAACATCTTTCAAGATTCTGAATACACAGTATAGTGAAATCTCTAGTTATTCAATAACAAATCAGAGCAAAACATTCACAGAAAATCAAGGTACAACATTCACAATGTTACAACTTATCACAGAAAATCAAAATACAGCAATCATCATGTCACAACTCAACAACTTATCACTAAAATGGCCACACAGTTTTCACCAAAGTGGTCACAGAGTTTTAAACAAAGTGCATTTGCTTAGTCAATCACAAAATGCTTAATTCAATCACAAAGTACAAAAGTCAAAGTTATCCAACCCTAGGTCATAGTAAATCATAATCTTCTCAGTCAGTACACAATATCTAAGTAAAGTCTTCTTTCAACTTGACTCGAAGCTGGCTCTCAGCTTCCATAATTACTCTTCCATGGTCCCAGCTCCAACTATCACTTGGGTTCAAAGGCAGGCAGCTCCCAGTTCCTTGTCCAGCTCTTTGTCCAGTGCTTTATCCAGTTCCTGTTCCATATTGAAGCTCACAGTGTTCAGTCCTCTTCAAGTCCTTCACAGTTCTTGCTTCTAGAAAGACAAAGCTTGACAGAGCCACAATAATATTCATGCACATTGCTGGCACCATCATCAATTCACTATCTGCCTGTGAAATAAACTCAGACCTACCAACAAGGTCTGAGAATTCAGCACAAATCATCAACACAGAAATCAACACAGACCCACAAACAAGGTCCAAGAGGTCAGCACAAATCATCAACACAGAAATCAACATAGACCCACAAACAAAGTGTAATAGTAATTGAATTTAAAGATCCCCCTGTATTGGCTTGGTTTTTGGTTTGATTGTGTTAAAACCCAGAGCTTGTGAATCCCACTTGTGGGATGGACTTGTTGACCTGAAAAGAGAGGGCTGAACTGGGAGGAGCTGGTGACGTAAATTTAGAGAGACACAAAACAAGAGAGAGGCAGAAGAACTTTTTGGAAGCAGCATCTTGGAGGCAGAGAGAGACTGAGAGGATTTCTGAGGGCCACTTTGAATTGCCCAGGACTTTTGAGAGCTGCCACCCAGAGCTGCCAAGGACTGAGGAGACATGGCTGTTATGCTGGTACTTTGTCTGTTTTGATGTTGTTTTGCCAGATTTGTCCACTGGTGAAAGACAGTTCTGTTGTTGCAGAGGTTTTGGAACCTTGCTGTTGGTTCAGAGCTACTGAGACTGTTCTGCAGACAGAGAATGAATTAATGAAGACACTGGCAATGTATCTTGTGGCCTTGCTAAGCTTTGTCTCCCCAGGAACAAGGATTGCTGAGACCTTGCCTCAAAAGTGTCAAGATGAAGAAAAGACCTCTCTTTGGGTGGGGTAGTACTTGGAGATTATTGAATTACACTTGGCAAATGCTGTATTTTGAATTATGCTAAATTTTGATTCTGTCTGTTCTTAATTTGTCACTGAATATAATGGAGAGCACCTATGCTGGTATTTTGAACCTTGGAAAGTTGCCTTTGCATGGCATTACACAAGGTCCCAGAGGTCAGCATAAATCATCAGGAAAGTCCCAGGACTTCCAAAGCCCTCCTCTAGGACTTCAGTAAACATATAATGAGAAAATCCTCTTTCAGGGCTTCCAGTAAGGTCACAGGGCTTCTGTACAAAGTATCACAAACCAGAATCAAAACAGACAGAGCAGACAAACAGTGTGCCAGGATACCACAAGTTTTTTCCTTCTTGATTCTGCCACTGCAAAAGTCTTCTCAGTTTTTTTTTCAGTCTCTAGCCCTGGGGCTCTCCTTATATAGTCATTAGCTCCTCCCGGGAGTTCACAAATTCTAGGGTTCACACTTTCTTTTTCTTAACAGACTTGGTACAAGGCTCAAAAGAAACTTGAACTGAAACAAGGTGTTAATTAAATAGCTGAAACAAGGTGTGAACTACTTCTTTACAAGCCATTACAACTGATTACCTCCTGAAAGAAATTCCAAAATGTAAACTCCCAGTAATATTAGAGTTAAATTCCAGAGCTCCCAGATTAAGGGAAAATATCCTTCAAGCAGACAGAAAAAAAAAATTCAAACACTGTGGAATCAAAGTAAGGAACACACAAAATTTAGCAGTTACCACTAACAAGAGGACTTGTAATACGCGATTCTGGAAATCAAAAGAGCTAGAATTGCAACCAAGAATAACATACCCAGCAAAACTGGTACAATCCTATGTGGGCAGGGGAATGGGTATTTAATGAAATAGAGAACTTCCAAACATTCCTAATGAAAAGACTAGAGCTGAATAGACAATTTGACATTCAAATACAAGTTTAAAGAGTAAGAAACCATAAGGAACTTAATATTCCTAAATGGGAAGATTTTATATATGTATGTGTGTGTGTGTGTATATATATATATACACACACGTGTGTGTAGTTATGTGTGTGTATCCCCTAAGAACCTTATCATCGTTAGGGTAGTAAGCAATCTACTTAGAGAGCATGCGTGTGAGCTTATTATATAGGGATGATGTCAAAAGGAAAAAGAAGGATAAGAAAGAAAGATGTACTGGGAGAAGGAGGAAGGAAAAGGAAGAGTGGGGGAAATTCTTTCATGTAAAAGAAGTACAAAAGGAAAAGTTTTTACAATGTAGAGCAAATGAAGGAAGGAAGGAAGGAAGAGGAGCTTGAACCTCACTCTCATATGAACTCTTTCAAAGAAGGAAGAATATATATACACATACATACATATATACACATATATACATACATACATACATATATATACATACATACACACACTCACACATGGAGTTGGGTATAGAAATTCATCTCACTAACTAATGGGACAGTTCTGTGGACTTTCTAACAATTTATTATTAATATGAACAATAAAAATACTTCATCCACTTTTTTTTCCCATGAGGAGAATGAGTCCAAATTTGTTTGAGTAATTAAGAATCTCATTTAGTAGGCACCACAATATTCCTAGGTTTATTTAAATCATTATTATGTCATCTACAAATATGAGCATCTGGTATCCCTCTTCCATTTGGATTCTATGCTGGACTTCCTCCATGACAATGGCAAATACCTTTGGTGAGTATACATCTCCTTGTTTTATGTCTTACTTGACATTTATATTCAGAGGGTTCCTGAAAAGAGTTATCTATACTTTTGCATCTTTCAAGGTCTTGTATGATTTTGATATGCATGAGAAATAACTTGTAGTCTGTTGGAAGAGTGACATTAAACTGGCATTCTCCTCTACCAAATAAAAAATATTATATAATCTATAAACAAAGACAGTAGGATCTTGTATTCTCCATTCCTTTCAGTAATTGTGTGACTGTAAAGGTATAGTCTGTGTTAGAATATCATTTACAAAAGCCAGCTAGCTTTCTGATTATTAAGGATACCTTCTGCAAATGTCTAAATCATTTCCATTACATTGTGTAGAGATAGGAGCCTTTTGGTTGATAATTACTGGTATGTTCTTTGTCATTTTTGGGAAGAACAATAAGGTCTGGAGTTTTTTCTAGATCTCTTGTCCCCAGAGCTGTGTCGCTTCCATCATGGACTCACTTGTATATTTGATGTGGTTCAGATCATCTGAGGGAATCTGACCTAGTTGAGGACTGGAGGATGAGTACCTCCAATAGGTCTCAGCTGTTTGCAACTGTCCGGGCCCTGGCATTGTCAACCTTCGTGTTTGTGAATAGTCCTAATCTGATTGGGAATTGAATTACTGAAATATAATTTGGATTCTATACAATGGTGTTTATCCAGAGATAACATGAGTTCCATGCCACCGTAGTTTACTGAGGTTGATGGTGGCAGAATTATTAAACTTGGAGTTTGGGGGGTTTTTTTTCAAGAAACTAGGCCCAAGTGAAAGATAAAAATGGATTGAATAATGCCAGGATTGGTGGGAGGAAGGTGGGCACAAAGAAGCATCTCTTAGATCATTGCTTTGGGCTCTTTTCCAGGAAAGAGAAACATGGTCTTAGAATTCAAGGAAATGCTATGGGCAGAATTGAGGCCTATTGCTGAGTAAGGGATCCAGGTAGCTGAAAGGAAAGTAATGTCATCCTGGAACTACAGTGTGAGTTGACCCAGACTGAGTGAAACTTCCTTCTTCGGTGATCCTGTGGGCTGCAAGGAAAAGCTCCTCGGGGCTGAAGTTGGAAGAGTAAAATAGGATAAAGCATTGGAATGGGGTTCAGGAGATGTGGGACTGAAATCTGATTGTGCCATTCAGGCCTAGGGTGGGGCATTTCCCTTCTCTGGGTCTCACAACTTCAACTGTAAGATTTGGGGTTTGGCCCAGAGAACCTAAGGTCTTTTCAGACCTGAAATTCTATGAATAACTAGTATTTTGCCTCCTAGATGAAAGTAGAAACCTACTTCATAAACCTATACCAAACTCAATTGCTTAATGAAATTGCATTATAATTTTCTGTATGCAGATTTGATCCTGAGATATCTAACCACCATAATAAAAGTTTTTATTTCAAAACAACATTGTACCATGCAAATTGTTTACAAGGATGTGTGTGTGTGTGTGTGTGTGTGTGTGTGTGTGTGTGCGCGCGCGCATCCGGGCTGGCGCACTCGCGTTAATTAATGGAGTGTGGGGGTTGGTGGACAAAAGGGGATAGAGATAGGATAACAAAAAAAAAAAACACGAACAAACAACAAAAAGAAAGTCATGGAGGCATTTCTTTTAAATGCAAAGACTACAGAAGAAAGGCCAGATAGAAGCACTGACTAGAAGGTCAGCATTGAAATCTACAGGCTTAATTTACTGTATATTTTAAAACAAAGGTCCATAGCTAAATGGTAAAATACATAGAGCTCCAGACTTTGAATCAGGAAGACCTGAGTTCAAATGCAGCTTCAGATAATTAGTTGTGTGACCCTGGGCAAGTCGCTAAATTTCTATTTGCATTCATTTCTCCCCTGTAAAATGGGGATAACATTAGCACCTACCTCCCAAGGGTTTTTGTGAGGTTGAAATGAGATATTTGTAAAGCACTTAGCATAATACCTGGCACATGGTAAAAACTACATAATTTTAGCTATTATTATTTTATTATAATAACACGTTAGAGATCTGCAGTTTCATGTACCATCCTCTTTTTCTATTCTATTTTGTTTATGGAATTGCTCATTTTATTTGGTGTTTATTAAGTGCAGGTATAAAAAAAATATTTTTAAGAGAGCCATGTGTAGTGTGCCTTAGAGGACTTTAGTGGGGTACCATAGGGGAAATACATTGGCCAACCATGATTTCAAGAGCACAATCTATGAAGGAGAAACTCCCATTTGGTGTGTGGGGGGGAGACAAGGTGGCACAAGAAAGTTACCCAGTCACAAAAAAAATATCTCAGAGTCTTTGTTAAACCTCCCCTCAAATATCTCCTCCATGCAGAAGCTTCTGAGATCTCAAGTTCATAAAGGTCCTTAAGGGTAAATGTTATACTTAAGAGAGCAAAGGGATAACACATTAATTATTATGTTAGCATGGATTCATAAGTCAGGTTAGTATAACACAGAATACGGCCTTACAAGAACGATTCATGAGCACTTGTAATTTAGGGGTGATGGGTAGATGGGTGATGCGAAAAGAGACCATATAGGAGATAGTATGATGTACATGAGGCAGCATGAGGTTGTCATGTGCTAAATTTGGAGTCAGAAATACCTGAGTTCAATCCTTCCTCAGGTATTCAATAGGTGTATGGCTTTGGGAAAGTGACTTTACCTCATTCACTAAGACTCAGTTTCCTCATCTGTAAAGTAAGAATAATAGCACTTACTTCACAAGGATGTTGCAAGGATCAAATGAAATGATGTGTGTAAAGTACTTTGCAAACCATAAAGGGCTCTAAAAAAGTATATTATTGTCACTGTTGCTGTCAGTCATTGCTATTTATAAGTTCTGGATCATAGAACAAGCATGGGGACTTGAGGCATGAAAGAACTAAGCCCACAAAAAAAGGTTCCCCAAAGGAGAATGAGAATGATAACATCAATTAATCAATCAATAAACATTTACTAAGCATCCTAATATATGAAGGACACTGTGCTAAGTGCTTTATACCCACCAGAGATGGGTATAAACTTCATCTGTTTGTTATCCATTTGGAGAATAAAGTTGGTTTTGAATTATGCATTATTTTGAACAAATTAGTGTTGGATTAATTCTTGGAGAATT
Organism: Petaurus breviceps papuanus; assembly: GCF_028583685.1. NCBI lineage: Eukaryota > Metazoa > Chordata > Mammalia > Diprotodontia > Petauridae > Petaurus > Petaurus breviceps. Next base: position 11,373,212 of record NW_027186349.1, read on the forward strand.
TTAATTATATTCTTTAGGTGACTGCTTCACTGGGCCTTTGAGATACCATAATCACAGATTTCTTTTAACCTCCATTTATGATTCCTCTCTTCCATAGTAAACCTATGGAGATTGGTAGATCTTCATCCCTCATTTCCCCTAATATCCCTTTCATCGATTGTACTAATTTCAAAAATAAGGCAATTATCATTGAACTTGCAATGCAGTAATATTTTTATGATTATAAAATGACAAATGGACTGGGAAAATTTTATGAAAGACATTATAATCATGATTTATGAAGCAAAAGCCTAATTTCCTCTTGCATATTAGAAAGCTATTTTACTGTTGCTGAATCAAAACATAATTTGTGTTTATTATTAATGTCGGCAAATAACTACAAGTTCAAAGACTCAACATATACATATACACATATGTATGGTTCAATAATTTGCTCAGAGTCATACATCTTAGTAGAAACAGAGCTGAGATTTGATCCTAAAGTCTTGACTCCCATTATAGGGCTTTTTATTATTATTTTTTTTTTTTTTGCTTTTCGGAGGGCAATTGGGGTTAAATGATTTGCCCAAAGTCACACGGCTAGTAAGTGTGTCAAGTGTCTGAGGCCAGATTTGAACTCAGGTCCTCCTGACTCCAGGGCTGGTGCTCTATTCACTGCACCACCTAGCCTTCCCATAGGGCTTTGTTTTAAGCAATGATTCATTCTACCCCCTCAGTGAGTTCACTACTCAATTCTTATTAAATGTGATTCACAGACATACATCTATCTCCTCCAATAATTCAATAATCAGATAGATCCAAGATTTCATCAATGTCAATACTCCCTCCATCAATAAACATTCCAAATCATAACTGCAGGCTCATCCTTGAAAACTCATCTCTTTCTTCTTGTTTCTCTTCCATGGGTATCCCTCCAATGTGCTAGGAGCCTTCCTCTATATCATTGGATGGATGCCAACTGTAATCACAAACAAAGTAGTACTTTGCTCCTTGTTTCAGCTATTCAAATGCCTTTGAGCCTCACCTTTGATTGTGTCAAGTCTTTGTTGGAAACAGTATATGTTGTGTTGCTCTTAATAGGTCTAAGGGAGTTTGGAGACCTTCCCTGCCTTTAATAGGCCTAAGGTCATCACATGGAACCCAGGGTGGGAGGAGCTTGCTGAAAGAACAGAACAGGAAGAGTGGAATAGGAAGGAGCAGAGCACATAAAAGCTTGAGCATCAGCTGGGACCAAGCAGAGGTAAGAGAGTGTGTCTGATGTGGGTGTTCTGTCCATTGTTCTGTGTTGGTGTTACTTTGTCAGATAAAAGCACTCTGTCTGTTGATTTGTGTTGATTTCTCAGACAGAAAGTGAATTGAGATGATAGTACTGGAAATATGTGTAAATATTGAAGCCCTGTTGAGCTTGGTTTTCCTAGAAACAGAGACTGTGAAGAGCTTGGAGTGGAGAAGTCCCCATGAGCTTCAATATGAAAGAGGAGCAGAGAGCTGCCTTCCTGTGAATCCAGCTAATAGTCAGGTAAATCCAGGCAAGAGCTGGGAGCATGAAAAAGGAGCCATGGGGTTTGGAAGCCAGCCTTGATTCAAGATGAAAGAGAACTTTGCTTGGGTACTCAGTAGTGACTGATGATATGGTAACTTACTGTGACCGAGGGTTGGATGGCCTTTGTACTTTCTACTACCCCTTAAGTATGATTGGTAGCTAGTCTCCAATTAATATGAAAGAAGACTTTAGATGGGTACTTTATATTGATTGAGGAGATTGTAACTTACTGAATGATATGTTTTGTTTAAGACTATGTGGCGGGGCAGCTAGGTGGCACAGTCAATAGAGTAGCCACCCTGCAGTCAGAAGGACCTGAGTTCAAATCTGGCCTCAGAAACTTAATAATTATTCACTGTGTGACATTGGGCAAGTCACTTAACCCCAATTGTCCTGCTTTCCCCCCTGCAAAAAAAAAAAAAAGACATACAAAAAAGTAAAAACAAAAAAAGACTATGTGACTACCTTAGTAATAAGTTATGTTATATTGTTGTAAATGTGGTACTTTAGTTTCTTGAATGTTTTGCTTTAGTTTACTGCTGAATAGAGAGTTCACTATGCTATTCAACTAGATCCTTAAAGTTATTCACAGCAGCAGTCCTCACGAGAGCTGCTTGTGATTGTCTTTACATCAACATAGTATATATAGGTTCGTCCATTGGTCATCTCTCACTCTAGATGACTGATCCCACCACCACCACCACCATCATCATCATCATCATCATATTTTTTGCTAGGCAGAAGGTATAGATTTGAATTAAATTACTTGAAGAATCAAATTCTCCAAAGGAAGAAGTATAAGAAGGCTTATGTGGTAAGCCTTTTAGAACCTGTCTTTGTGGACTGTGGCTAAATTCAAAACTTGCCTCTGACACTTATTGATATTGCAACCATGGGCAAGTAATTTATTCTCCTACAATCTGTTTCCTCATTTGTAAAGTGGGGATAATAATAGCATCCACCTCACAGAGTTATTGTGAGAATCAAATGAGATAACATATGTGAAGTATGCTGTAAATTTTAAAGTATTATAAAATGTTATTTTTATTTTATTATTATTCTATTGTTTTATTATTATATTTACATACCTACATTGATGTAATATGTATGTGTAACAGGGTTTTGATTTGCACATGCCAAGATCACTTAACAAAGAGGCACCCTTATAGGAGACACCTGGAATCTTGCCTGTATGGTTGCCTTGGCTCAAGTCTGCTAGGCAAGAACAGAAAAAGACAAACAAAACCCCAAAAGTGATTCACAAGGACATGGGCCTCAAAGGGAGAAGGAGGGAAGGATCCCTTCCCTCAATATTGCTCAGGTCATGGTGCCAAAGTAGAGGTAAACAAAGCCTTCATACCTTCTAGACATAACCAGAAAAAAAAGAGGCAGCATCCCAGTCTGGAGGTTTTCTAAATGCAGCTCATTCCGCAGAAGCAACAAATAGAACAAGCCTATTCCCACTCACACAGTGGGGGAATGTAGACTGTTCTTCTCCAAGAAGATCCCCAGTGTCTCCCACATGGGTCCCTAGAGACCTGGGCATGCATGAAGCAAATCCTTATTAAATGTCTACCTTCCACTAAGATCCCCATTCTGACATTTTATTTTGGTGTATAGCCAGTTTCCCAAATACTATATCAATGAAATACAAGCTTAGACAAGACTCCCAAGCTGGGTAGCTGTACAAGGGGGAGGAGGGAGGGGAGAGAGTCACTGACTGTCCATTGCTAAATCACAAGGCTATCTAAGTGCAGAAAGGTTTATCACAAGAAGGTTAGACGCCAAGTAATTATTTCTTTTTGGCCACAGCAACTCATGAAAAATATGTTATGGGTCATAGAGATTGTGATGTGCATCAGAAGAGGCAGTACCCACATCAATGAAATTACAGAAACCTTGAAGTACTGTGTGTGCTATACCAAATAGAACACATTGAGAAAGAGGCACTCCCTTTAGGTTTTGGGGTAGGTATTTATTTTCAGATTAACCGAAAATTTTAGGTCTTTAATAACTACCGCTTATTTTCAATGAAGTCTTGAATTGTAAATGATTAAAAATATATATGTAGAAGGTTCATGGTCTCATTCCTAAGGCATGAGAGTTAAATACTTATTTTGAAATATGGTAATGAATTTGATATGTGGGGTTTTTTTATCTATATCATTTAATCTGCCACATCTAACCTCCATCAATATCTATAAATGAAAAGAAAGCCTAAGGGGCAGAGTCAAGATGGCGGAGTAGAAGCAGGACTTCCCTGCTGCTCCCGCTTCCACCTAATACATGTAAAAAGGGGACTCTAAACTAACTTTGGAGCTGCAGAACCACAAAATGACACAGAGAAGCTAACCTCCCACTGAGGACAGCCTGGCAGGCCGGCAGGAATCGGCCAGTGCAGTGCTCTGGGAGCCAAGCCCAGCACCACTCAAGGTTTTAGCCCCAGGGTAGGCTGGTTGGCCAGAGGGACTCCAGATCAGCAGCAGCTGTGGCCGTTTCCAGATTTATCAACACATAGATGCAAAGGACAAAGTGAGAGGTCAGTGAAGTCTGGACTTTGGGACCCAGTAAGTGGGAGTGTGTGGCTTTTGCCCCCGGGGCAAGAAGCTGGCTGAGACACCAGCACAGCCAGCCAGAGCCACATGGCAGCTTCAGCTCCTGGCCTGCAAAATGTAGGGGGACCAAGCACCAGTCTGAGGGGTAATCGCTCTTCTTCAATCTGGATTGCCGTCTAGGGTGGAGGTCCTGGGGTGTGTGTCCAGCTTGCCAGACTGTGTGGAGACCTCAGAGAGGGCATCCATCTAATACCTCTGGCAGCTGAGAAAACCCCAGCATTTGGGACAAAAGCTCCCCTGTCTGGTGGAAGAGTCCTACTTTGGCAAAAAGCCCAGGGGTTATGTGACTGAGGGGCGACATGACTAGGCAAAGGAAAAAAAGAAGACAGAAGATTCCAATATTACACTTCTATTTTGGGGACAAAAAGGAGCTAAGCATGGAACAGGAGGAAGACAGTGAAGTCAGAACTCCTGCACCAAAAGCTTCAAAGGAAAATATGAGATGGTACAGGCCATAGAAGACCTTAACAAGCAGATAAGAGAAGTGGAGGAAAAATTGGGAAGAGAAATGAGAACAATGCAAGAAAATTACTAAATGAGAGTCAACAGCCTGACTGAGGAAAATTTCACCTTAAAAAATAGACTAACTCAAATGGCAAAAGAGGCTCAAAAAGGCAATGAGGAGAAGAATGCCTTAAAAAGCTGAATTTGCCAGATGGAAAAAGAATCTCAAAAGCTCAATGAGGAGAATCATTGCTTCAGAATTAGATTGGAGCAAATGGGAGGTAATGACTTTATGAGAGATCAAGATGCTATTAAACAGATCCAAACAAATGAAAGAATAGAAGGCAATGTGAAACATCTCATGGGGAAAACCACTGACCTGGAAAATAGATCCAGGAGAGATAACTTAAAAATTATTGGACTACCTGAAAGCCATGATCAAAGTAAGAACCTAGAAATCATCCTCCAGGAAGTTCTCAAAGAAAACTGCCCTGATATTTTAGAACCAGAGGGCAAAGTAGAGGTTGAAAGAATCCACCGATCACCTCTTGAAAAAGATCCCAAAAAGAAAACTCCTAGGAATATTATAGCCAGGTTCTGGAATTCCCAGATTAAGGAGAGAATATTACAAGCAGCCAGGAAGAAACAAGTTGAATATTGTGGAAACACAATCAGGATAACCCAGGATCTGGCAGCTTCTATACTGAGGGATCGAAGGGCTTGGAATATGATATTCCGGAGGGCAAAGGAGCTGGGATTAAAACCAAGAGTCACCTACCCAGCAAAACTGAGTATCATGTTTCAGAAGGAAATATGCTCATTCAGTGGAATAGAGAATTTTCAAGCATTCTTGCTGAAAAAACCAGAGTTGAATAGAAAATTTGACATTCAGATGCAAGAAGCAAGAGAAGCATGAGAAGGTAAACAGGGAAAAGAAATCATAAGGAACTTGTCAAAGTTGAACCATTAACATTCCTACATGGAAAATCAATAATTGTAACTTATGAAACTTTTCTGAGTAGTTGAAGGGAATAGAAATATATATGAGGGTATGTGGGCATATGAATACATATGTTAATGTGTGTATATATGTTTACAGGTATACATAGATAGAGGGCACAGGACCAATTTAACAGGAAGGGATGATACTTAAAAAGTTAAATTAAGAGGTGAGAGAGGCATATAATGAGAGGAGATGGGGAGAGAGAGATTGGGGTAAACTATCTCACCATAGAAGAGACAAGGGAAAATGGTTACTATGGAGGCAAATAGGAAGGCAAAAGGGAATGGTTCAATGGTTTCCATTGAATTTGGCTTGAGGAGGGAATGAAATACACACTAAATAGGGTATCTCACCCTCCAGGAGAGTAGGGGGGAAAAGGGATGAGAGGGGGGATGATGGAAGGGATGGCAGGCTGGAGGGGAGGGAAGTTGGAAGCACCCACTTTTGAAAAGGAACGGGATCAAAGTAGAGAATACAACAAGTGGGAGGTGGGATAGGAGAGAGGGAAATATAGTCAGTCTTTTACAATATATCTACTATGTTATTGTTTTGCATTAGCCACACATGTACAACCTATACTGAACTGTTTATCTACCCAGTAAGGGTGGGTGACAAGAGAGGAAGAGAATGAATCTGAAATTCAAAGTTTTAAAATCAAATACTCATATATATATATATATGTACTATTATTAATACTATTTTACATGTAATTGGGAAATAAGATATACAGGCACTGGGGCATAGAGATCCACTGGAAAAGTCAAAAGGGATATGGGAGAAAATATGGGAGAGAGCAGATTGGAGGAGGGGATATCTTGTGGCACTGCTATTTTGGGGCAGTGGGTAGGGGAAAAACGGGGAGAAAATTTGTAACTCAAAATCTGGCGGAAATGAATGATGTAAATCAGAAGTTAATAAAGCATTTGAAAAATTAAAAGAAAAGAAAGCCTAAAATGAAAAATCCCTGTGACTGTATTGGGGAGACGACTAAGAAAATACACTCCATTATTCTAGGGTCAGTCAACCAGCATTCATTAAGTAACAATTATACATGTCAGACTCTGTGCTTATTGGTAAGGGAACAAAGGGGGAGGTGGGGAGGTCCCTATACCCAACGAGCTTATGTTCTAACAGAGGAAGTATGGAAAAAGCCAGGCATATGCAAGATATATGAAAAGTAGTTGGAAGATAATCTCAGAAGAGAAGCCATTAAAGGGCAGAGGGCAGGGGGCAGGGAAAGTCTCTTGCAGAAGGTGGGACCTGAGCTGAGTCTTGAAGTCTGCCATTAAGAGTAAGAGGGAAGGGTGGCTAGATATTGAAGTGAATAGAGCACTGGCCCTGGAGTCAGGAGGACCTGAGTTCAAATCTGGCCTCAGACACTTAACACTTACGAGCCATGTGACCTTGGACATTCCACTTAACCCCAATTACCCTGCATTCCCCTCTCCAAATAGCAAAATAAATAAATAATTTTTTTTAAAAGTAAGAGGGGGCAGAGCATTCCAGGCCTGAGGGGACAGCAAGACAATGCAAAGGCATGGGTATACAGGTGGTACAGTTCATCAATCAGCCAACTGAAATGTTTCACACTTTCCAAAGCAGGAATGAGTCTCATTTTCTTAAGCTTGCTGAGGTTCCTGAAATGAAGCCAACCCCTTCGGATATATAGTACAGAATGTTATATAAATTACCTTACTCCTTAATTCATCTCAAGCAAATAGAGATGGCTCTTCAGAAACAAGTCTACCACCAAAAGCTAAAGATAATTTGGTTGCCATTGTTTCAGGATTTCATTCTTTAAATTATAATGCAGGCAGGGACAAATGTCAAACCCAATGCCATATTTTATCATTTGTATTTCCAAAGCACAGTGGGAGAACATGAAGCTGTGTTCTCAGAAAACTTTCCAAAAAGCTTGATTTAGCTGTTCTTGGCAATGCAGGTGAAGATAGCAACTTAAATTTTAGATCCTTTTTTAAAAAATATTCTAACTAGAAAACCTAAATAGGGATTTCCCCCTCAACTCCCCCTTTGTTCTTCACCTTCAACTGTTCTTGTTACATGAAAGATTTACATTATCTGAGGATGGCTGGGCACAGCAGAACATCCTTAAAGACAATTTAGTCAGGGTGGCTAGGTGGTGCAGTGAATAGAGCACCGGCCCTGGAGTCAGAAGGACCTGAGTTCAAATCCGACCTCAGACACTTGACACAATTACTAGCCGTGTGACTTTGGGCAAGTCACTTAACCCCAACTGCCCTCCAAAAAAAAAAAAAAGATCATTTAGTCTATCCCCAGAACTGTAAAGAGGAAGAAAAGGTGGCACACGAAAGCTAATTGACTTGGCCAAGATCACACAGGAAGCAGCAAACCTGGACCCCAGATCTAAGGACTCTTTCCACCACCTCACATAGCAAGACCACTAATTCTTGTTTTTCTGTCATAAATCATATAGTACATAGAGTGCTGTGCCTGGACTTAAGAAGTCCTGAGTTCAAATCCTACCGCAGACATGTCCTGACTTTGCAACCCTGGTCAAGCCATTCAAACTCAGTTTGCCTCAGTTTCTTCAACTGTAAAATGGGGACCATAACAGCACCTATTTTACAGGGTTCTGTGAGAATCAAATGAGATACTATCTGTAAAAAGCACTTAGAGTGCTTAGGACATAGTAGATACTATATAAATATTTAATCCATTCCTTCTTAACATTCTTGAGGACAGAACTATTGGCTTTCTTCATAGGACATATGAAAGGATTCATATTTGAGAAACTACAAAAAAATCTTGAGTTCCTTGGATGAAAGGTACTGCAAAGGAAAGGGGGGGAAATCTTTTATTGTTGCTCCTTGTAAACGTTTATTTTTTTATATATAAGTTGTGGCTGTCTTGGAAACATTACCCTTTCGTCCACTTAGATACCTATTAGTCATGGTTCAGTGCTAAATGACCAGTAGGCATTTTCCTGGATACTGACTGGCTGTGCTTTGCTGTAAGCATAAGGAGTCATATAGATATGACTAAATATAGATATCCATTAAAGTAGAAGAAAAGAAGCAGAGATCAGTTAAAGCTGAGGTCCAAATGGTAAATTCTAATCCATGGATTCAAACCTGAGCTCATGATCATTTCTGAACAGCCCTTAATCATCAAAGGAAGCGTTTTAGGGACAAACTTGGGTAGGCTGTCTAGAACAAGAACTCAGAAGCAGAATATTTCAATAGATATTGGAAGCTTTGTTTTCTCAAATATTTCCTTCAAGGAGTTGAATAATGGAAGTGGTCCTTCATGTTGGTTTGGTCTTAATTATAAATAAAATGAACAGTAGAATAGCTGATGATGACAATAAAAGAAAAAGAAGGCTTTACTTTATTCTCACAACTTTCATCAGAATGGTGTCCCTTTCTCTCTCTGTATCTCTCCATCACTGCTGCCGCCACCATTACCCCCGCTCCTGTACCTAACAGAAACTCTTATTTTAATTTCTTTTTGTCAGACATGACATGTTTGCTTATCAGAATCTCCTAAAAGAACTGGCAGTACTGACCCTTCTGAGTGTCCTTCCACTTCCCTGGGTGGTAGTGTTCTAGTCTGCCTTGGCCAGAGGCTAATGGTCTAGTGGCATGCTCAAACAGAGATGACAATCTGCCCAGGAAGGGGATGAAGCAATTCACAAGGTGCGGTTCTCCCATTGCCTACACACTGAAGCAGCTCATTTTTCCTGGAAAAGTCATCATGGAACAAAACTAGGAATATTTGAGTTAGAGGTGCTTTTTTTTTCCGGATTCAAGTCCAAATAGTTTAGAATATGTCTTTCATCTCCATGTCTCCTCTTGGCATTTCAAACCCAGCATAGAGTCAAAAGAAAGGCAGGATATGAAGAGTTTAAAATATATTATTATAACCTTTATCCATTCCAAATCAACAAAAGCAAGAATACTTTTTTCATTATCTGGATTTTATCTCCCCAAAGTAAAAGTAACATAATATGACAAATTACCAAGATCATGATTCCCACCAAAAAACAAAACAAAACCAAAAAAATCACCAAAAGACATTTTGCTCATAGAATCTAGAGAGCTCTAAGGGTCATTTCATTCAGAATTCTTGTTTTACAGATAAGGGAACCCAGGCCCAGAAAGTTTAAATGGCATACCCAAAGTCATACAGGAAGTGATGCCTGGTCTTCTGACTCCCATCAGCAGTCTTTTCACCTTAGTTTAGCATATAACTAACAGACTTAATTTCAATTAGAAAGAGAAAACAAATAACAAACATCTTCGAGGCTACTCCCAAGAACTCCCTTGCTATATACATTCACAAAAACATAATCACAATATACCTTGAAATTGCTAGGGTATCAGCATCAGTGAAATCATTGCCTCTGCTGTGGCCTTAAAACATATATAATTCTTATACACTTTTCTGGAAATCATTAGTATATTCTTCACAAAGTCTTCATTGAAAGTTGCAGGTCAGGGGCAGCCAGGTGGCTCAGCTAGTAAGAGCACCGGCTTCAGTGTTGGGATGACCTGGGGATCAAATCCAGGCTCAGAAACTTAGCACCACACCCAGAAATAACTGGCCATGTAAGCTTGAGTTACTTAACCCCAATTGCTTAAAAAATAAAAAAAAATTAAAAAAAAAAGAAAGTTGCAGGTCAAATTATGGTGAGAGGGATTAGGCTTGAATTGGGTTAGTTAGAAAATGGAAACTTGGGGAAACAAATTTGTATTCAAAATCTAATCACCTTCTCTCTCTCTTCCATGAGTATCAGTCAAGCTAAGCAGCCTGAGCAGGATGACAGGTACCACTTAGCCTCTGCCAAGTTTACTGCCAGATGGAAAGAGTTCAGAGTGTGAATGGCCATTATAACTGGTCATTGACTCAGAAGACCAGCAGAATTTCAGGGATGCCAGGGGACAGAGGGGACGGAACAAAGCCATTTGGAATTACACAGATCTTCAAAATCATTAGCAAATATAAACAACTAAATGAGTAACTGCCAGTCAGGGTGGTCTCTCTTGAAACTATAACTAGGAGTAGGAGCTGTGTCTTGGTTCACAAAAAAAAAAAAGAGAGAGAGACAGGCAGGCTGAGGGACAGAAAGACAGAAACAGTCAGAGAGAGATAGAGAAGGGGAGAGACACAGAGACAAAGGAGAAGGAGAGAGAGGAAGAAAGACACAGAGAGTTGCTTAAGACTCAATTCCCTTAGGCAACTCTCCAATACAATAAGTTTCCTATGAGAACTTCCCTACAACACAAAATGACAGGTCCAGAAAAAACAAATCACATTAAGAATATCTCCCTGGTGCACATTCAAAAGGGAGGAAAGCACCCAGCAAGGAGTGGGGTGGGGGCCTCACTTTCTAGTTATGTGCAATAAGTATGGTTGTGGTGAAACCATATTGATAACAATTCACATAGTTCTTTCTATATACTTTTCAAAGTAGTTTCACATACATTATCTCCAATTCTCAACAACAACCCTATACAACAGGCAGTACAGGTATAAATCATGACATTTTACAAATTAACTAACTGAAACACAGGCTGGATAAGTCAACTTGCCAAGGGTTACAGAGTTAAGCAGCTGAGACTAGAAGTGTGCTCTCTTGATCCCTTGTCTAGTGTTGCTTCTTACCACTGGCCTGTTCGTGTATTTTTCCTATCTATCTGCCTCTCTGTGAAAGAAGTGTGGGAGTCACACATATGAAAGGGAAAAAAAAAAAACAAGCAAGGGTATCATACTTATGCAGGGCTCTGGTAAATAATTTTTAAAAGTTTACCTGAGCTAAAGCTTTTGAGGTTTTCTGTCATCACCACCTTTAGTCATTGGAATCATAAAGAGTATTAACACGGTTAATTACACCGGAATAATTGCTTTATTATTTTAGCCACTTGAGCTAGTTTTCTTGGCTTCAGATTTCCCTTTCTGGTAGGGAGCAGAAGTATATAAAGTGAAGTGGTGATTCTCCTGTCTACATGTCTGCTCCGTACTCAAACCTAGAGCCTTTAGAGTTTTCTGAAGACCACGGTGAAGCTGTAGTTCTGTGGTCCCCTTGGGTAGCCTGAGAATATTCCCAAAGTTCCAAGCAAAGTGTTGCTGGACTAAGAAATCTAGGTGAGTATCTCACCTCTTCTGCATCCCCTCTACTACATAGAAGCCTGAGCAAGTTTTCTGAACCTTCGTTTCTTCATCTGTAAAATGGAGATAGACTTTTTTTTATTATCTGCCTCAAAGTATTGCTGCAAAGAGAGTGCTCTGTAAATCTTAAAGTACTATGAATAACATGAATTATTTCCACCATTTTTATTTCTCATCTCCTGAATCTGAACTTCCAACTCTCTGATAATTCCTTTCCTCTGTATCCTCTAGAGTGAAGATGATCTGAGAATCATCCTCACAGAGATGCTGAGGACCAGAATGAACCCACCTGCTGAACTGACTGCAGGGCCAGCATGGTCCTAACTAGCTAAGAACTCGACACCCCTCCAGAAGGCAAGCCAGGCAAATGGCCATTTGCTTCAACCAGTTCTTTTCTTTGTTTCCTAGTGTAATCTCTTTCACTAGTTTAGTGAATATGTTATTTTGCTGCTATTATCTGTACTGGTAAATCAGTGGTGGATATAGAAACATAAACTGATGGACTTGTCAGTATTCTTGGTAGTGTAGGAATAAACAAGTCATTGACCACTAAGCTTTTCAAGGTTTTTTTTGTTTGTTTTTCAGTTCTTGCCATTAACTAATAAAAATAGATGTCCCAGCTTGACAAATACAAGCCAACTGCAGTACCTAAACATTATTAAAAAAAAAAAAGCCAGAGAACTCAATTTTAAACATATTTAAATTTATCTTCAAACACCTTATCTATTCAGCATAATCAGAAATTAAGGGATTCCATATCAGTAAATATTTCTAGACTAGAAAAGCTTTTCCTTTAAGTACAGAAAATTTATGTTAATTTATTTTCATGGAAATCTTTCTAAAATATATTAAAAATCCTTATTAAGTAAATCATGCTTGTAGCAGTGGTGGAGTGAGATGTTAAGTAAGATCATTCAACTATTTCTACTACTGGAATAAATGCTTTGAAAAGTCATGTCAAAGGATCTGCGATTATTTCTATCTTTTAAGCTCTTTGTTCTAAGTCAGAGATATCACTCTAGCACAAATCTCAGTATTAATATCTTTATTTCTGTCTGTGTCTGTCTCTCTCTGTCCTTCACTCACATTGTTTAAATTAAAGACATTAAAGACAAATTAAAGATGTTAAAGACAAAGAACATTTCTAAAACAAAGAAATGTGAATAGGCTTTCCTCATGCCCAGAAGGAAAGGTTCCAAACTCCCTTGAGGGAACCCAAGAGAATAAAGGAGATATACAATCACCTACAATGTGCAGTGGGGGGGGGGGGGGGGGGGGGGGGGGGGGGGATGGGATGAGGGAAAAAGGCATCAGTATCCCAGCATCTGTCCTAACATTCTTCATGCCCAATCAAGCAAAACAACGGAATTCTGGTTCCTTTTTTTCATGGCAGCTGCCCTCAATTCCATACTCCCAGTTTTGCACAGCCTCTAACAGTCTTCCCATCTCCATATGCTGTACATGACCCCGCCCCCAATGGATCTATGAGTAGGAATTTTAGCCTAGGGTAAATTTCCTGTCATGCATGACCTCATTCTTCCCTGTCCACTCCTCCACAGATCTCCACCTTTACCAAGTCAGCCCACCCCCACAGAGGTGGGTGGGCTTCTAGGTCAGGGAGACTTGGCCTGCTGGCAAGAATTTCGAAATTTCGAGGTGTGTACTGACCAATCACTGTTCTTCGCCTCTACAAGTTTCTGCTTGCATAATACCTAACCATTGGCTGAGTGGTATTCCTTTAAAAGCCGACATATTGTTCATGCAGACTCACTGTTCGATTTGGACCTGACCCCGAATAGTCCCACAGAAAATAAAATCTACTTCCAAATTTTACTCTTGGGGGCCTCTTGTCTCGCTCCTTTCAGCACAACACATACACATTCCATAGATCTCTTCAGTGTTCACCTTAAAGTCTGACTTGGACTCATTGTAATGTTAATAGGATTTAAGGTCTTCCCTGCCCATTAATAGGCCTCACCCCCACTAAAGGAAGCTTGTTTAGGGGAGGTTCACTTGTAGGAAGGCTTTCACACCTTTTCTTAATTTCTAATTAGGCACTGAGTCATGAGGGTTGTAATGCCCTCTGCTCTAAAAAGGGTGTGTGTGTGTGTGTGTGTGTGTGTGTGTGTGTGTGTGTGTGTGTG
>NW_027186349.1:11387120-11434756 GCF_028583685.1 Petaurus breviceps papuanus
GTGTGTGTGTGTGTGTGTGTGTGTGTGTGTGTGTGTGTGTGTGTGTGTGTGTCTGTGTGTGTATGTATGTATGTATGTATGTATGTATGTATGTATACTCTGAGATTAGCATTTTGCTTTGGGGCACACTCATTGGAAGAGTGTTCTTATGATTTGACCAGATGAGACTCTGGGTAGCTGTTAAGGAGCCCCCGGCTTTGAAAAGCCCCCGGCTTTGCTGGAACTTCTCTCTCTGGTAATTATGTATGTATTGCCTTGGTCAGACAGTTGGATCTGTCTTTTGATCTATGCTAATTTCTCAGACAGTTAGAAGCCCTGTCTGTTGGTCTTTATTTCTCTGGTTGTTTTTTCTCTATTTTGTTTGTTTAAATTTTCTCTGAAGTTCAGGGTGCTGATTTTTCCCCTGAACTAATTAATATAATTTAAAAATATTCTTCACCCCTTGAACAGCTATCTTTCCTAATTAAGCAGATCTAAGAATCTGTGCTAGCAGCCATCCTGGGTATGCCAATGTGGTTGCTGCTACACTCATGCAATAGATTTCTAAAAAATCTAAAAAATAGATTTCTAAATCTAAAAGATTTCTAAACTTCTTTCTTTGTCCAATGGAGTGTCTAAATATTGTTTGTACTCTGACATTGTTCTCTTTTTAATTCATTCAAGGAATTTGTTCACATCTCATAAAGTGATAATGACCAGAATTTTGTTAGTTCAATACCTCATTATCGGCCCCTTTTCTGTAATTCCTGGGCTTTCAAAGGACAATTTGAAAAAAAATCTTTTGCTAAATATAAATTTACCTTTTCTTGGTGATTCAAGATGATTGATTAACATGAGTACCAATTCTTATACCTGTTATAGTAATGTAAATTTTTAAGATCTTCCCTGCCCCTAGGTTAAGTGCACCTGGAGCCTGTGGTGGGAGGCTTGTTTTTCAGGAACGCCCACACCTTGGTGCTTTGTGATTGGGCAGTGGGTCAAGAGGGTTGTTACATTCTCTGACCCAGGAGAAGGCTATATAATTCCTGTTGTGAGACTTTGTTTTGGGGTTCACTTTGAGAAGTGTCGTGTGACTTGACCAGATGATACTCTGGGCAGCTGTTGTTGAGCGCCCCCCCCCCCCTTCCCGCCCTGGCTTTGAAAATCCAAATGTTAATGCTTCCCTCTCTGGTAACTGTGATTTGGTATGGATGTAATGGTTGGACAGTTGGAGGCTGGTCTGCTTGAAATGTTTCTGTCTGTATACTCTGAAGTACAGGGTGCTGACTTTTCCCCCTGAACTAGGTAAATGATATGTTTGATTGATTAAAGCAAGATTGCTAACCCATTTTGAATTTGCTTTCCTTTAGAAAAGCAGATCTAAGAACCTGTGTTGGCAGCCACCTTGGGGATGCTGGGGTGCTTGCTGCTACAATACCTTGTTCCAAAATTGTAGCTCCTGAACAATGTAGTGCTGGACTCCACCTGAGAATTCTTTTGTATCTTCCTTCACTTCTCAGTGTTGGTTTCCACTCAATTCAATTCAATAAACATTTATTAAGTTCCTACTACATGTCAGGCATTGACTCCAGAAGCTCTCCTTCTTCGTTCTACTTATAATCAGTTGGTTGTTAAAATCTCCAAATATTAAAAGTTGTAAGTGTTGGTAACAATCTCCACTGGGACCATTTCCTAATGATGAGCATTGAAATTCAATGAATATTGAAGTCAATTTCATAGTACCTTTAATAATGATGCAAAGGCATTAATGGATCAATAAGCAGATAAGCCTATTAATGGTATTCTATACTATATTCTATAACTACTATAATTTAGTCCTCTTCTGTCTATTTTGTTCAGAATTTAGTATAAAAGACCATGTTAAATGTTCAATCAAAATCTAAGTATATACTATGTATAGTAGTCCCCTGGTCTATCACTCTACTAACCCTGTCTAAAAAAGAAAATGAAGTTAACGAAGAACATCCTATTCCTGATGAAGACTTGGTGGTACTCATAAATACTTGCCAATCTCTACATATACCAATGAATTTAATTTTGTTTAGCACTTTAGTCTTAAGATCATGGATTCAGAACTAACAAGAATCTTACAAGTTATAAAGTCCTACATTTACATATGAAGAAACTAAGGGAGGCCAAGAAAGTTTAAATGACTTGCCCAGGGTCACAGAGTCCCTGATCTCAATGAGCTCACTCTCTAATGGGAGAGACAATATGCAAATAACTTCATTCACTAAAGAGATATACTGGAGAAATTGAAGTAGTGATTAAAACACCACCTATTTCCCTAGAATATTCTGTTCCTTGCACAAGACTTTATAACCCCAAGCAATGCTGCTTAAATTCCTACTAAGTATCATTTGTCCTTGCATGAATTATGCAGAATATGGGCTAGTTATCAACTTTAGCAGGCTTCTGGAGGACCTGATTCACGTCCAGGATACCTGCCCCTGGAACTTGGCAGTTCTCTCCATTGCTAATGTTATAAATAGCTGTAGGCCTCAGTACCTCTCAACAGGAAGTCACCAACCTTATCTCTTCTTTCTCTGACCTTTACTGGAGGTACCTAAAGGTACCTGTGAATACACATCATCATTCCTCAGAGCAAACAAAGTTCCTTTGTATCTTAAGTGGGTCCAGGTATCACCCTACAGGAGACCTCTACATGTGAAATTTTCATTCCAAATATTTAGTGAAATTTCTTTCCTTCCTTCTCTTTCACATTACTTCACCCTCCAAGCAAAGATTAGGATTCCTATATACCTCTTCAGACACTTTTTCTTCCTTGTTTTCTCTTTTAAAAACTTATTAATATGAATTAATATCAATATGAAAATAATATAAAGACTCATTAATATGGAGATACATGAGCCCAACCCTTTGATCTTATATATATATAACTATTACTTCCTACTAACAAAAACACAAAGTGCACTCTCCGAAGTCACTGCAGAATCACTCTTTCCCTCCATTCTTTCTGAAACAAGATCTTCAGTCCTCTGTTGTTCCTCTTGGTGGCTAGTCATGGCCACCAATTCTCATGGGGAATTCATGTAACAAATTGCCTTTTTGCCTCTTTGCCATGCCTATGTTCAGTGGCTACAGACTCTTGAAAGAAGCTTTATTTATATATGGCAGACTTCCTGCTGTTTCTCACTATATGATGCTAGCTCCCTCAGTTTCTGTTGATGAGCAATTAGCAGATTCCTACCAAATGCTAATGCAAACACCAGCTGTCCTCAGCTATCCTTTCTTTCAAATGAGAAATACAATTACCATTGGGGTCTTATTTAATTGATATAATTAACTTACTTTCTTGTCTTCCCAGTTTTGGATTTTAGATAATTATAGAAATAGATATAACAATAGCTGCCATTTATATAGAGTTTTAAAGTTCGCAAAGGCTTAGCATATATTATGTTAATTGATCCTCAGAATAACCCTGTGAAGTAGGTACTACTGGTAGTATTACCCTCATTTTACAAATGAGCCTTAAAAGACTCATAGATGTTACGTAACTTACCCATGCTTACAGCAAGTGAATGCCATAGAAGGAAGTGAAAACCAAGGTGCTCTCCAAATTCCAAGTCTGGCCTTCTTTTCTACACATCATGTTTTCTCACCAATTTCATCCTAGTCACAGCATTCTTTACCCCTGCTGAGGACAAGACATGATGATGATCATGATGATGATGATGATGATGATGATGGCAATGATCAATAACAACAATAATTCATATTTGTATAGTGCTTTCAAACTTTGATTTAACTAGTATATTATTACCTTCTTTTACAGATTAGGAAATTGTGGTCTTAAGTGACGGGGCGGCCAGGTGGCTCAGTGAGTAAGAGCACCGGCTCCAGTGTCGGGATGACCTGGGGATCAAATCCAGGCTCAGATACTTAACACCACACCCAGAAATAACTGGCCGTGTAACCTTGAGCAAGTTACTTAACCCCAATTGCTTTAAAAAAAAAAAGAATCTAAGTGACTTGCCAATTATGACATAGGTAGTATATATCTCATCCAGAATTCAATCTCAGGCCTTCACATTCAGCACTGCATTTAGTATACTACCTTTCCTTCCTATTTAGCTCAGGCTTTTCACTTTTTTTAGTGCAAGACAAAGTTTAATGAGGTTAACCAGACATAAACCAATGGGTCTAATTTAGAAAGCCAGAATCATTGTCAGACATAAATAATTTATCAGAATAATTATAAATGAATCTTTACTTAAGAATATTTTGCTGACAAGACTATGGGATAGTTAACAATTAACTAAAGGGAGCTTTTTATGTATTTGCATCATTAACTAATGAAAGCAGTTTTTGATAGCTGGGTTATAATGAATTTCTCTTCCTTAAGACACAATTCAAATGCTATCTACTACTTGAAGGCTTTCCTGATCCCCCCAATTACTAATGGCCTCCTTCCCCAAATATCTCATACTTAATTATGTTCTATATATTTGTATTTATTCCCTTTGTATTCATGATGTATATTTTTAATTTATGCTTATTCTCTCCCCCATTAAAATGTGTCTTTAGTAGAAATTGTTTCTTTCTTTTGCACTTGAATCCCTACTGCCTAGCAAAATACCTAGTACATAGTAGGTACTAAGCAAAAACTTGATTGATTGAAGTCTCTGCATCTTTTTAACATTCCTGCTTGCTTTCAGCAGCAACTACCTTCCCCCCTCAGGCCTTATAAATTGTACCTTATTTTATATCAACAATTTAATCATAAGATAATATTACGTGATGCCTATATCTATGTCTTCTCTTCTTACTAATTTTGAAGCCCTATGTGGTCATTTTGCATGTGGCATGGTGCTTTACATATACTAAGTGATTAATAAATAGATGATGAATGAAGGAAGGAGGGGAAAAAAAGAAAGACTGACTACATAGGAAAATAGAAGAGAAGAGAGAAGGTGAGAGACAAGAAAGACATTAGTACAGAAGACAGTTCCCCAAAACTGACACTCCTCAGTGGTACTTCCTCTGTGTTGTAACTTCTAGTGAAAAAGCCCAAAGGTTATTTGAAACTATGCCCAAAAGACTATAAAACTGTACATACCCTTTAATCCAGCTAGGTCTATATCCCAAAGAAACCCAAAAAAGGGAAAGAAAAGTACCTATTTGTACAAAAAATATTTATAGCAGTTCTTTTTGTGGTGGCTAAGAATTGGAAATTGAAAGGATGTCCTTCAATTGGGGAATGGTTAAACAAGCTGTGGTATATGATTGTAATAGAATATTATTTTGCTATAAAGAAATGACAAGCAGGATGATTTAAGAAAAACCTGGAAGGACTTATGTGAACTGATACAAAGTGAAGTAAGCAGAACCAAGAGAACATTGTACACAGTAACAGAAATATTTTACAATGAAGAACTGTGAATATCTTAGCTATTCTCAGAAATATAATGATCTAAGACAACCCCAAAAAACTAATGATGAAGCATACTATCCTCCTCCAGAGAGAGAACTGACAATGTTTGAATACACACTGAAGCATGCTATTTTTTCACTTTCTTTTTCTTTTATTTGAGTCTTCTTGTACAAAATTACTAATATAGAAATGTTTGTTGGGTTTTTTTTTTGCTTTTGGGAGGGAAATTGGGGTTAAGTGACTTGCCCAAGGTCACATGGCTAGTTTTTTGTGTTAAGTGTCTGAGGTCAGATTTGAAGTCAGGTTCTCTTGACTCCAGGGCTGGCGCTCTATTCACTGTGCCACCTAGCCGCCCCAGAAATGTTTTACATGATGGCAAAAAAAAAAAATCCCAATGATTTAATCCAGTGCAAAGTGTTATTGGAGAATTTGATATTCCTATCCCTGGGAAGGAGGAGGGGTGGATTTCTCCTAAAGTTCTAATTGCAGCTTACACAAGTACAAGTAGCATATCAAGCCTTCATAATGCATTTTAGCATAGAAATGGCAAAAAAAAAAAATGTAATGTGGATCCACGAGAGGGTTTTTGTTTATTTTCCCAGAAAACCAAAGCTGTAAAAAAGGGTTATTTTGAAACATTCAAAAATGAAGTGTTCGAGTCAAGAGTAAGGCTCTATTCTTAATTATAAAGTTTTCAACCTATGTCAGTTCAGAATCATGTTCCCCACACAGGTATTAAAACTATAGACATATTAGAATCCTTGCCAAAGAATCCATATTATCTTCACTATTATATAAATACAGCACTCCTGCAGCTTAAACTCAGTGGTTCATAAAAAAGGATAATGAACCAAAAATATTAGACATACATATTTTATTTAAGACTGCTAAGGTCAAATGCTAAAGCACATAGCTTCTGAGAGGAGTCAATTTCATCCAACGAATGTGCTTATGTGTCTATTAGCTAGCATCAATCCATCAATGAGCAGTTACTAAGCACTTATTAAGTGTCAGGCACTGGGCACTCAAGGTAAAGCAAAAAACAGTTCCTGACCTCAAGGAGTTTACATTCTAGAATAAGTAAAAATAAGACAATTGGTAATTAGTATTTTAGATTAGAAAAACTAAATTTCAGGACTGGAAAGACCCTTAGAGATGGAGAAGCTGAAGTCCAAGAGATTTCCAATAATGTGTTCAAGGTCACACAGTTAGCAAAAATGTATGAAGCCAGATTCCCCATCCCTACCCAGGGCATCCTCTACATTACACTAAAAAGTAAGTTTAAGTCAGTGCTTCTAGAATATCTCTGGAACTACTCCTGCAGTCAACAGAAATAGGTTTGGTTTGGTTTTTATTTATGGTCTACCTGTAGGAAGATGATCCATAGTACCTAACAAGGTAGCTAGCACATAGTAGGCACCTAATTAACATATACTTACTGACTCACAATACTTTAAGGACCTATGATTACATCAGTGTGGGTACTCTCCCAATCAGTGGAAAGAACAACTCCTTGGAAACTTACTAGATGGACTTTAATAGCTGTTATTTTATCACTCAAATAGTCCCCAGCAACAAACCCTGTGAAAACCTTTCCAAATTGGTAAAACCTCTCCTGGTATGATCACAAATAATTCAAGACCTCCATGCCAAGATGGAGTTCTCCTCTCTCCTCTAAAGAGAATTGTAGGAAAGAGTGATAAAATTAGGGACAAGAAGTTGAGTTCAAAAGTGCTTATTCAAAGAAGTTTCCATAATTTTCCTCCCCAGACCTATATTCTCATACTCTTTTGTAACTAGTAGACTTGCCTGAGGCATTGAGAAGTTTGCGCATGATCATGTGTGTCAGAAGCAGGACTTAGGTCTTCCTGGCTCCATGGTCAGACTACTACCTCTAGAAGCTCGATGCTCATTTTTCAGGTTAGCTCTCTAGTTCTTTTAACACTGCAAAAACCATGTATACTATTCAGTTGTTCATTTGATATTCCTGGTTTCTGTAAAATTTTTAAAAATGAAAACAAATGGTTTCTTTTTAGGGCTCCAGGGCAAGAGAACAAAGATGGGTTTGAGGTTTTGTTGGTAGTTGTGGTTGATTTTTTTTTAACTTAAGAAACACCAAAAGGAAGTCCTGTAGGTCAACTCCAATAACATCATTCGATGAGGAGGTCACTCTGCCAATGTCCTCAGAGAGCAAAGCACTTTGACAACAGTCCATAACAAGTGGCTCAGAATTAAAAGTCAATTTTCCCTTTCAATAATGAAAATATTAGAGGATAGAGGAGGTTAAAAGGAACTCAGCAGCTAATACAGCTGGGAGCTATCAACAGTCCAAGAATATCAAGTAATAACAATAATATTTTGTTTTCCTGAATCAGTTTTCTGCCAAAGAGCTCAAAGTTCTGTACGACTGTGGATATCTTCATCCTCATATCATTTTGAAGTAAAGACATATTCTCAGCAACAATGTCTGACTTTACAAACTAGAGAAACTGGGTCCCTTGAGGGAAGCGATGTCCTTGGATTTGATTGAGAAATAATCTAAAAATGATGTTTTTTCTCTATTTAGAAGCTACATGTATTCAGAAGATATACTAGTGAAAGCATTTTTATAGTTTCCAAAAATCATCTTTGCATTTCTTGCCTCACTTTATCCTCACAACAATCCTGCAAAGTAGGCAAAATACCTAGCATTATTTCATGCCCATAGCTGATAGGCAGTAAATGTTTGATGGATTGAACTGGCTGAACCTTCATTTCACTAATAACCAAGATTAAAGTCTGAAAGATTTAGTAACTGACCTAAGGTCACATAATTAGAGAAGGCAAAATCTTGGTATTCAGACATCACTGTGCCAGCTAAAGGGTAGCATTGCTCAGATATTTTTTGTATATTCTAACCCTTCCTTTAGGAAAGATCTGTATAAGTTATAGCACATATAAAGGAGGCTGACCAGGATGATGAAGGACCCAGAGTATATGTGATTTCAATCAATTAACAGGCATTTATAAGATAGTTACTATATGTCAAGTACTGTGCTACGTACTGAGGGTATAAAAGCAGAAAAATATATATATTCTCCCTGCCCACAAGGAGTTTGTGTTTCATTAAGGGCACAATATGTCCTCATATATACAAAAAATATGATCATCAGTTGAAGGAATTCAGTATGCTTAGTTTGGAGAAGAATTAAGGGAGATATGATGCCTATTCAAGTATGTGACAGGCCATTACATGAAAAAGGCATTAGACTTCTCCAACCAATACGGTCCCAGAGAAGCAGAAGTAGAAGCAATGGGTAAATGTTGTAAAGTGGTAGATTTAATTTTTATGTCAGGGGGAATAAAAGTCCTAACAATTAGATCTCTCCAAAAGTGGAGTGAATGGGAT
This sequence comes from Petaurus breviceps papuanus, assembly GCF_028583685.1. NCBI lineage: Eukaryota > Metazoa > Chordata > Mammalia > Diprotodontia > Petauridae > Petaurus > Petaurus breviceps. Next base: position 11,395,904 of record NW_027186349.1, read on the forward strand.
GCCTTTGGAGGTAGTGGCTTCTCCCTCATTAGACTTCTTCAGGCAAAGGCTAAATGACCGTTTGTCAGGGAGATTGCAGAAGGGATTTTTTTTCAGGCACAAGTGGGACTAGTTGACTCTAGGTGTTCTTTAAAATTCTGAAATTCTAAGATTCTCTGATTCTTGCTATCAATCAATAATCATTAAGCATTCTGATGTTATCTACTGAAACACTTCCCATTCACCCACCCAGGTCCAACATTCCCCAGAGGAACTATGCTCCACAATCATTCCTTTCTCTATTCTCATCAAATCTCCCATTCCCTAGTGCTCAGAGTGGGGCATAGAAGAAAACAAGTGATCAATTTTCACTTTTAGGTATTATAACTTCATGTGTTACTTCTCCTGATGGTATTCTCATTTTAAAACAAGACATTTAAAATGAGTATCAGACAGTGAAGCAATTGGAATTCACTCCACCATACTTTGTGAAGTGAACTTTTCACTCTCCTTGGTTCATATCACATAGGGGACCTGCCTACTATAAGGAGAGCTTTGCTTATGGGAAAAGGAACAGGAACAGACAGGAGATATGACTTGCCTAAAGTCACATGGTGAGTCAGCAGCAGAGCACGGAATACTTCAGTCATTGGGACGATATTTCATGCTGTGTAAGAAAGAGATTACAGGGTTACTTTATAAACTAGACAAAATAATAACAAAATTCATCTGAAGAAACAAAACTCAAGATTCTCCAGGGATATAATGAAAAAAACTCAGAAAGAAGGTATGCTTAACAGTACCAAATCTCAAACTACACAATAAAGCTATAATCATCAAAACAATTTGGTATTGGTTAAAAATATTTTTAATTGATCAGTGGAACAAATTAGATAATAAGACCCAGAAGCAAATATAGTAGTATCATTTCAGTTAGTTCAATGGCACCAACTATTGGAATAAAAACTATTTATTTGACAAAAATTACTGAGGAAATTGAAAAATAGTCTGGTAGAAACAAGGTTTAGACCAATTTTTAAAAACATATACCACAATAAGCTCTCCAAATAGAAAAATGACCTAAATATCATAACATTTTAAATTATAAATATCATAACTTTTTTAAAGGAAAAGGGGAAAATACTATGCAAACTATGAATAGAGGGTAAATGTTTAACAAAACAAAGGATGAAGGTGATCCATAGGTAATAAATAATGAAAAGTCCATTTACATAAAATTAAAAAGGTTTTATTTAAGCAAATTGAATATAATCAGAATTAGAAGAAAACAGTAACATGAGGGGGAAAAACTTTGCAATGAATACCTCTGATATCTCTTTCATCTACAACTAGATAGATAGATATAGATGTGAACAAGTCATTTCCATAGACAAGTGATATAATGACATGAACAGGAAGCATTCAAATGGAAAAATGCAAGCTATCAACAACTACGTGAAAAAATGCTCTAAAACACTAATGACAAGAAAAAAATGTACATTAAAATTGCTCTGAGGAAGTTGACAAAAGATGAAAACAGCAATTGCTAAGGGGATATAGGAGGACAAACACATTAGTATGCTATGGGTGGCAAACTATTTTGGAAAACAACTTGCAAGTAAACAGGGAAAAGTCACTGAACTATAAATACCCTTTGACCCTTACAATGCTAGTACTAGACTTAAAACCTTGAAGACATCAAAGACACAGGAAAATCACCCATATTCTTGAAAATGTGTATAGCAGCACTTTTGGTCATAAAAATAGATGTCCATCAATTGAGGAATTGATGACTAAATTGGGCAATATGAATTAATGGAATATGATTTACTATAAGAAATTATAAACATGAGAGAATTGGAGAAAATGTATAAGACTTGTATAAAGTGATATAGAGTGATGTAAGCTGAACAAGAATAAAAATGTACATAATATAAAGGAAGACAATTCTAAAAGAGTGGAGAAATCTAATCAACATAATAAGCAACCATGACTTTAGAAGATTAATTTAGAATTAATTAATTTAGAAGATTAACGATAAATGCTGCCTCCAGCTCTTGGCAGAGAGGCAACAATAACATTACTGATCACATTGCCTGGCTCAGAGTAAACACTTAGTAAATGTTTGTTGAATGACTGACTGATAATATTTAGGATTATTTAATACTTTGAGGTTTGCAAAGTACTTTATAAATATTATCTCATTTGAACTTCACAACAAACCTGAAAAGTACATGGTATTATAATCCCCACTTCATAGAAAAGGAAACTAAGGTTAAGTGACTTGACTAAGGTCACAAAACTTATAAACATTTTAGGCAGGATTCAAATGTAGATATTCCTAGGAGAGGAATCAAATTAATGAAGTGAGAGATCACAACTTTACTTAGGCAATCCCAAAACTTCATCCACAGCAAATGCATTAGCTAATTCTGAGCAGGACAGCAAAAGAAAAACTCAGTTAGTCATTTTTCCAGCCCAAGGTAGATTAGGAAATAAACAGTGAGGTCTGTGGACACTGGAGTAAGGAATGTCTGGTAGTGCACAGGAGTGGACAGTAGTAGAAATACCTTGTGTTGTGGTTACAGCATGAGAAGCAGAGTAGCCCCACGTTTGGGGACAAGAAGAACCTAAACATCTGGACAGAAAGCAATCCCAGAGGACTCCTATAGTAGCACTAAGAGCAGGAATGGGCATCATCAAATAGTTCTGTTTCCTATTACCCAGCTCCAGGTCACAGGTCCTGGGTGGAGAGGAGCAAACAATTATAAGGTAATAGGGGCCCTACTCGTGTAAGGATCAGAGAGCAGCTCAGGGGGCATTGAAGAGAACTTTCCCCAGATCACACTACTCCAGAAGCATCAAAAACTTATTGAGTTGTGAAAGCAACAAAAGGACATAAAGAATAGAAACTCAGATCAGACATACTCCTAGAGGTGAGCAGACCCAGTTCTGATATGAAATTCAAAGTCAGGAAGAAGGCTTAAAAATGAGCAAGCAACAAGAACAAAAAGAATTTGACCATAAAAACTACAACAGTGACAAGGCAACATAAGACACAAACTCAGAAGAGAATGATTTTTGAAAACACCTTTGAGCAAGACCTCAATGCAGTTTTCACATAAGTCCAACAAGAATGCCTAGAAGAATTAAAGAAAGAGATTTTTAAAAAGAGCAAATAAATTCAAATAAAAGCAGTAGAGAAAAAAATGGGGGGACATAAGAGCTATGCAAGAAAATAATAGAGAAGGAAGAACATAATAAAAGAGGCACAAAAATTACTGAAGAAAATAACTTCTCAAAAATTAGAATTGGTCAAGTGAAAACTTATTACTCCATGAGAAATTAAGAAACAATAAAACAAAGTCCAAAAATGAAAAAAAAATAGAAGAAAACATAAAATATCACATAGGAAAAACAACTGATCTGGAAAACAGATCAAGGAGAGATCATTTAAGAATTGCTGGGCTATCTGACAGCACCTAGAAATCAAATTTCAAGACATTATAAAGGAAAACTGCTCAGATATCTTAGAACCAGAGGATAAAGTAATAATTGAAAGAATATTACTGATCACTTCCTGAAAAAGAAATTCCAAAATGAAAACCCTCAGGAATATTATAGCCAAATTCCATAGCTTCCATGGACCAAAAGAAAATGCTTCAAAGTAATTGAAATACCATGGAGCCACAGTCAGGAACATACAAGATTTAGCAGCTACCACTATCAAAGAGTAGAAGATTTAGAATATGATATTTTGGAAGGCAAAGGAACTAGAACTAAAACCAAGGATAAACCACCCAGGGAAACTGAATATAATCCTATGCAGGGGGAGGGATATTTAATAAAATAGACGGCTTCCATGCATTCCTAATGAAAAGGCAAAGCTGAACAGAAATTTTTACATTCAAACATAAGACTCAAGCAAAGCATAAAAAAGTAAAACATAAGTGAGAAATCATAAGGCACTGAAAAGGGTTAAACTGTTTGCACTTCTACTATATGGGAAAATTGTAGTATAACCTCTAAGAATTTTATGTATACTTTACTAGGAAAATTAGAGGGAGTCTACTTATACAGAGAGTATGGTTATGAGTCTATTATATTGCAATGTTCTCAAAAGAAGAATAGAAGCATGAGAAAGGCAGACTTACTTGGTGAAGGACAAAGGAAGAGGAATAATAGGAAAATTATTTCACACAAATAAGTCATGTAAGGAAGAGCTTATTCAATAAAAGTAGAAATGCGAAGAGGGGAACAGGCAGCTTGAACCTCACTCTCACCTGAACTGGTTCAAGGATGGAAGAACATACACACACACACACACACACACACACACACATATGTATGTATATACATATACACACACAGTTGGGTAGAAAAATGCATCTTACACAACAGGGAAATAGGAGGGAAAGGAACTAAGAAAAGGGGAAGGGGTAAGAAGGTACATAGATTAAAAGAGGAAGTGGTCAGAAGCAAAACTAATTCTTTAGGAGACAGGAAAAAAGAGAATGCAGAATACAAGAGAATAAGATGGAAGGAAACACACAGTTTGCAATCACAACTATGAATGCAAATGGTACAATCACCCATAAAATGAAAGAGGATAGCAAAATGGATTAGAATCAAAATTCAACAGTACATTGATAACAAGAAACACTCTCAAAACAAAAAGATACACACAAAGTTTAAACAAACGACTGAAACAAAATCTATTGTGCTTCAGCCGAAATAAAAAAGGCAGAAGTAGAAATCATGAACTCAGACAAAGTAAAGGCAATAAAAGAGCTAAATAAAAGTGATAATCAAGGAAACTACATATAAGTACCATAGAGAATAAATAGTTATTAATACTGGGCATATATGCTTTAAATAGTATAGCATCTAAATACTTTAAGAAAAAGTTAAGTGAATTCAAGTAGAAAATAATAAAAGCGTAAGAGTGGGGGAGGGACATCTAAATTTATTCCCTTTCTGATCTAGATAAAAGTAATCATAAACTAAAGAAAGAAATTAAGGAGATGAATAGAATTTTAGAAAAGTTAAATATGATAGACCTCTAGAGAATATTTAATGGAAATAGAAAGGAGTATACCTATTTATTTTAGCTGTGCATGGAACAGTCACATTGACTGTATATTAGGACATCTAAAATTTCATAAGCAAATGCAGAAAGCAGAAATGTCCCTTGCAGTTTTTTGGAATATAGTACAATAAAAAATTACATTCAGCAAAGAGCCTTTAAAGCATAGATTAAAAACTAATCAGAAACTAAATCTAATCATAAAGAATGAGTGTCAAAGAAAAAATCATAGAAACAATCAATAATTCATTAACAATAATAACAACAAGATGACTTATCAAAATTTGTGAGATGCAGTCAAAGTAGTACATAGGGGAAAATTTATATCTCTAAATGCTTACATCAATAAAAGAGAGAAAAAGCAGATCAATGAATTGGGCTTGCAACTAAAAAAAACTGAAACAACAAATTTTAAAACCTCAATTAAACATCAAAATATGAATCCTGAAAACCAAAGAAGAGGTTAATAACATGAAAGTTTAAAAAAGTAAATGAATAAATATAATTAGGAGCTAGTTTTATGAAAAAACAATAAAATAGGTAAACCATTGGCTAATTTGATTTTTTTAAACCAGAAAGCCAAATCACCAGTAGCAAAAGTGAAAAGGATGAATATACAACCAATAAAGAATAAAAATATTTATTAGGAGTTATTTTGCCCCACCACATGCAAATAAACTGACATTCTAAATTAAATGGATGAATATTTACAAAAATACAAATTACCAAGATTAACAGAAGTGGTAATAAAATACTTAAATAATCCTAATCTTAGGGAAAAAATATATCAAACAAGCTTTAAATTAATTACCTAAGGAAAAATTTCCTGGATCAGAGGAATTTACAAGCAAATTCTACCAAACATTCAAAGAACAATTAATTCTAATACTATAAAAGCTATTTCAAAAATTAGTAAAGATGGAGTCCTACCAAATACCTTGTATGACACAAATGTGGTTTGGATACCTAAACCAGAGAGAACAAAAACAGAGAAGGAAAATTATAGACCAAAATTTCCTTAATGAATATTGATGCAAAAATGTTAAATAAAATATGAGCAAGCAGATTACAACAATATATCACAAAGATTACTTATTGTGAATAAGTTAGATTTATACCAGGAATACAGGATTGGCTTAATTTTAGGAAAACCTAAGCATCATTGACCATATCAATAACAAAAACATCAAAAATCATATCATTTTTCCAAAGACATAGAAAAACTTGTGACAAAATAAAAACTCTTTTCCATTTTTAAAAACTCATTTGAATGTATTAGAATAAATGGGCTTTTTCTTAAAATAAGTAGTATCCATCTAAAACTGAGAACAAGCATTATCTGTAATGAGGACATACTAGAAGCATTTCCAATAAGATTAGAGAGAAAACAAAAATGCCCATGGTCACCATTACTATTCAATGTTGTACTAAAAATACTAACTATGGCAATTACAAGAAAAATAAATGTAAGGAATAAGCATACACAATAAGGAAACAAAGCTATCACTTTTTGCAGATGATATGATAGTATATTTAAAGAACTCTAGAGAGTCAAGTAAAAAAACCAGTCAAAACAATAAACACCTTTAGCAAAATTGAAGGATATAAAACAAACCCACATAAATTACCAGCATGTCTCTACTTCACCAACAAAATTCAGCAGGAAGAGACAGAAAAAAAAAACATTTAATATAACTGCAGACAGTATAAAAATACTTGGGAGTGTACCTGCCAAGACACAAAGAGGAGCACAATTACAAAAGACTCCTCACAAAAATAAAGACATTTAAATAATTGGAAAAATATTAATTGCTCATAGATAGGCTGAGCCAATATTTTTAAATGGCAGTATTACCTAAATTAATTTATTTATTCAGTGCTAACCCAATCATACTACCAAAGAATCGCTTTATAGAGCCAGAAAAAAAATAATAAAGTTCACCTGGAAGAACAAAATGTCAAGAATATCAAGGGAATCAATGAAAAAAAATGTGAAGGAAGGGGACCTAGTAGTAGCAAATCTTAAACTATGCTACAAAACTGTAATCATCAAAAGAATATGGTACTAGATAAGAGAGAGCTGATGAATGAAACAGATTAGATACACAACATACTAAAGTAAGTGAGCACAGAAATTTAGTTCTTGATAAACTTGAAGATCCCAGATATTGAGGCAAGAATTCACTATTTTATAAAAACTGAGAGGAAAACTGGAAAGCGGTCTGGTAGAAAATAGACATAAGCCAATATCTTAAAACATATACCAAGATAATCTCAAAATGTGCACGTGATTTATACATAAAGGGTGATATCATAAGCAAATTAGGGGAATGTGGAAGAAAGTACCTGTCAGATCTATGCATAAGGGAAGAATTTATTACCAAACAAGAAATGGAGGAGGAGTTCATAGGATATAAAATGAATAATTTTGATTACATAAAATTAAAAAGTTTTGAAAAAACAAAAGGAATAAAGTCAAAATTAAAAGCAGGAAACTGGGATAATGGTGCAGGGAATTTAAAGCAAGATTCTCTAATGAAGTTCTTATTTCTCAAATATATAGGTAACTGAGTCAAATTTGTAAGATCTAGAGCCATTCCCCAACTGATTTCAGAGGAAGAAAAAAACTAACAATAGTTATATGAAAATGTGTTTTAAATCATTAATAATTAGAGAAATGCAAAGCAAAACAATTCTAAGATATCACCTCACAACCATCAGGATGGCTGAGGTGACAGAAAAGGAAAATAATGAATTGTGAAGGGGATGTGTAAAAATAGGTCTACTAAAACACTGTTGGTAGAGGTGTGAACTGGACAATCATTCTGGAGAGCAATTTGGAAATATATGCAAAAAGCTATAAAATTGTGCATATCCTTTACAGAGAATTATTACTACTAGGATCATACCCCAAAGAAATCAAAGGAAAAGACACACAAGTACAAAAGCATTTATAGCAGCCCTTTTTCTGTGGTGGCAAAGAATTGGAAACTGGAATAGCTTATCAGTTGGGTAATGAATAACAAGTTATGATATATAGATGTGATGGAATATCATTGTACTATAAGAAATGATGAAATAGTGGTTTCAGAAAAACCTTAAAATATTTATATGAACTGATTCAAAATAAAGTGAGGAGAACCAGGAGAACAATCTACATGGTAACTGCAACATTATAAAGATCACCAACTGTGAAAGACTTAATAATTCTGACCAATACAATGATTTAACACAATTCCAAAAAAAATCATGATGAAAAATCTACTTTCAGACAGAGAACTAGTAGATCCATAGTGCAAATTGAAGCATTTTTTTCTTTTTTGGTTTCCTTTTTTTTTAAGATGTGGCTAATGCAGAAATAAGTTTTACATGATTTCATTTGTATAATGGGTACTGTATTTCTTGCCTTCTCAATGGGTGGGGGAGGGGATGAAGGAAGGAAGAAAATTCGAAACAGGTCTTCCTGATTTCAAGTCTCCACTCTATGTACTAAAATGCTGACCTTCCATCTTGGAAATGAACTAGAGGTACCCATTTCCAGCCATACTATGTTGAATTGTTTCATTTAACTACACTACACTTTTTATAAGGGATGGTTTCTATTTGGAGAAATGAGGTGAATTAGTGAATTAGTGGATAGTCAGGGAGGATTAAAAAATCATCAAAAAATGTAAAAAGCACAGGGAAAAAATTTCAGAAATAGACATAAGCAATAGAGGTTTTGTTATTGTCTTGTTCAATTTCGTGTGTGTGTGTGTGTGTGTGTGTGTGTAAAATTTTAAAAGAAACTTTATGTGACAAAAATTCAGAGATGCCTATATAATCTCCTTTTTGTTCTTCATTGTATATTAAAAAGCTTATGTTTGTGGATGATCAAGTTCATAATTAAAAAAAAATTAAAGAATAATTATGAGATGTAGCATCAATCTTCTCCTAGACTGACTATTTTAGCATGTAGAAAAACAGAATTATTTGAGGTTCAAGGCAGTGAATTTGGAGACCTAGCATCTCAGTTTCAATCCTGCTGCTTTCATTAAATTATCTCTGTGACTTTCAACAAGTCCTTAATATCTCAGGGCCTCCATTTCTTCATATGTAAAATGGGAGGGAGAAAAAAGCAGAGAGAGAAAAGATCACTCCAGATGACCTGTGAGGTCACTTTCAGCTCTAAATCTATGATTCTATAATCATTTTCTTTACATTGAGTCCCATACTCAGGCTAAAAATTAACAGATTTCCCCAGAACCTTCATACCTCTACACAGTGAATACTTTCTTTGAGAGAAGAATTAGTAGCTGACAGACACAGAGAACACCAAATAAGATCTCAGAAAATAAAAGTGATTATATTTTAGTAGCCAAAAAAAGACTCATTATTGATGAGGGAATCATTCCTGAATCAGTTGTCTATTTACAAGCAGGTTTGTGAAGCAAAAATCATATTAAAAATAAATCTAGAAGAAAAAAATAACAAAAAAAGATATAAAACTGAAACAATTCAATCCTGATTTATTTAAATAAATTATTATTGACACAGATAATGAACAGCATAAGTGACATTAACATTGATTATAATAATTTTATACAGAAGTATAACTTATGTAAATCAATCACCAATTGCAAGAAGACTAAAAGAATCTAAAAAGCCTTGGGTTTTTGGTTTTGGTTTGTTTTTATTTAAATTTTAGCTTCAATTTCTTCCCCTGAACAATGCCTGTACATATCCTATGACCATATATCAGCTGAGGATTGGTTCTTCCTTTTATAAATTTGAATAAATTTTCTACTTTTTAAGAAATGAGACCTTTGTCAGAGAAACCGGCAGTAAAGATTTTTTTTCCCTTTTACCTGCCACTCTTTTCAATTTCCTTGCATTGATTTTGTTTGTGCAAAATCTTTTTAATTTTGTTGCATCAGAATTCTTCATTTTACCTCTTGTGACCTTCTCAATCTCTCATTTTGTCACAAACTCTTTAACTATACATGAATCTAAAAGATAATTTCTTTATTGCTCCTCTCTTTGGTTTATGAGGTCACCCTTTATGCTTAAATAATGTACCCATTTAGAGCTTATCTCAGTATATGTTGTAAGATGCTGATCTATATCAATTTTTTTTTTCCAGGTAGCCTTCCTATTTTAAAAGTATCATTGCTGGCAAACACTTAACTTGTTTGCCAATGGAGAGTAACAGAAGTCAAAGGTAACACTAGTCTAGCATGCAGGCAATTAAGAACAGAATTATATTACAAAACAAAGAGAAGAAATCAGGCATCAAACCAGTTTAAAAAAAATTCTGGGAAACCCAACTAAAGCAAAGGGAATTTAAGAATGAAAATAATGGTGGGGGGTCAAAAGAAGAAGGGTTTTGGGGAAAGATGATGAGTTCTGTATCATCATAGAGATGTCTAAAAGGCAGTCAGTGATGGACAGGGAAATAGCCTGAATGTTTCATTGGCATTGCTTCTATGTCAAAGGAAACTGAAGAAGGCTCTTAGCACATTGGGTAGAACTCCCCGTGGCAAACTTATGAGAGTATATGAAGAGTCACACAGAATGGGAATGTCCATGGGCATATGATTTACAATGTTGAAGGGAGCATCCAAATTGATGATATCATGAATACGTTGAGTATTTGGGTTGAGCCATTTAATAATCATTGGCCATATTTGAGAAAGTTCACTTAATTACTATATACAGACCTTTAACCTGACTTCAAGTTCACTCCCCTTTTTATATGCATCCCTTGATTACATGTTAAGGGACTATGGGAAAAAGATAGGTTCTACTCCTGACTCTGATAATTGCACAACCTTAGACGAGTCATTTCCCCACTCTAGATCTCTATATCCCAATATGTCAAATTAGTGCTTTGCATACTTCTTCGGTTTCTTCTAATTTTCAATTCTATTTTTTTAATTTGTTAAGTACCTACATTGTATAAGGTGCTACACTAAGTACTGAGGATTAAAAGGTTTTTTTTTTTAAATAAAAAATACCTGGACCCCAAGTTGTTTAGTTCAGTTATTGTTATCTTGAGATCATATTATCTGAACCTAAATTCAGGGAACTAAGTTTCAGGGGAAACTCAGCCCTCTCCCTCAAACCAAGGACCTTAGCTTTAGAGAAATTGCTCAGTAGATTGAACTGCAAAGGTTGAAAGTCTGTCAGGTAATCAGTATGGTCTCCCATCTTGGTTATATGGTGAAAATAACAGATATAGATAAGTTAATAACAGATTCATAAAGCATCAGAGCCAGAAGGACTTCATACGATCATAATTTCTGAGCTGGAAAGAGACTTCTAGTCCAATGCCTTTATTTTACAGATAAGGAAACTGAGACTAAGGGAGATTAAATGACTTGCCCAAGGTCAAAGAGGTTGTAAGAAGTAAAGACAAATTCAAACCGAGGTGGATATCAGAGCTGGGAATCCATGGTTACACAAAGAGCGAACCCAAGTCTCCCATCTGAGAAATTCCCTACAAAACTTTTTTTATTGTCTTCTTGAAAGAAAGAATTGCTTTTCTTCAGATCAGAGATGCTCAAATGTTTGATAACAATTAATGGTTACAAATTAATAAATTTTGTTTGATAACAATTAATGATAACAAAAAATGGTTGATAACAATAACTCAACATATCTTGAAACTCAACATGGTCAATTACATCAAAACAACTGATGCCTTGATGTTTCCCATCCCCTACAGCTATTTTCACCAGTTTGGAGAAAGTAGGCATGGCCAAAAGCCACTGCCATGGGCTTCTTTCTGCACTTTATGGGCATTTCTCACAGAGGAAGAAGAAGGCTTAGAAGCTTTTAGAATTCCACCATACACACAGAGTCATAAGTAGGGTGCCGGGACTGGGGCTTTGCCTCAGGCAGACAAGTTTAGATGGTGCTGACACTTTCAGTCTTTGAGCAACATAGAAACAACAGAGCTTCACACCTAGCTACCAAAAATAGTTAAAGTAGAAGGCTACCAAATGGTGAGTTACAATGAGCTCTTTCCCTGCCTCACACTGCTTCCTCTCACCATAGCTGCATTTACTGCTGTCCCAGCATCCCTGTTTCCACTCCCCAACCCCTCAATGGGGCTATGCCCTGCCATTAACCCTCAACTGAGAATGTATGCTCTGGGTTTGATTTGTGTTAACTGTCACAGGTTCAAGAATTACTAGTTATAGCCAACCTCTTCAATCTAGCTGCTCTCAATGATCATAAATCTTCAGGGAAGTAAAAGGTAACTCCATGGCATTAAAAGGTTGCCTTCCCCTCAAAAATATGTTTGGTTTTATCATTGCCCTGTAATAAGTGCAATGTATGACCAAATAAGTCTAATTTTCATAGGATTACAGAATTTTAAAGAGGGTTGCTTAGGTTATCTGGGTTATTTAGCTCAACTCTCTCATTTTATAGATGAGATACTATGCAACCCAGAGAGATTAAGTGACTTTCCCAAAGTCACATAACTAGCTAGTATAGATCTGGGACTGTAATTAAGGTCTCCAGATCACTAGGTCAGTCTTTCCATTATAGTTTCTCTTAAATTTGTTTAAATTTAGAAGGTAAGAGTATAGGGTTAAAGAGAGCATCCATCTATTAACACCATTACTATTTGATGCTGTGCTAGGAATGTTAACTATAACAATAAGCAAAGAAAAGAAATTTGGGGAGTAAGCATAGGCAAAGAAGAAATCACACCATTCTTACTCTCTACATTACAATTACAAAAGTCACAGGTATTACCTCTGGTTTCCTAATGAAAATATACAATAACAGCAGACTTCTTCACATTTTCACATACACACCTGATTGTAAAATGTTTGCCAGGAGCAAAAAAAAAGCAACCTTTTATTTTAGTATTACAATTAAATGGTCATTCGTTTTAGACATCTGGTATAAATAAGATTTGTGATTCATATCGGAGGCAGAGGAGATTGAAGGCAAGAAAAATCCTTGTTGGGATAAGTGTAACAAAGGGTTGACCACAAGACTGAGGTCAGAGTTAATTCAGCTGATTGTCATTATCTTTTGGCATTTCATTCAATCTGAGCCTATTGGCAAAAACAAGCTAAAGATGTCAATGAACAAAATATAAGGTCCCATTTCTTCATTTAAATGATGGAATTCATTGCTACAATAAGATAAAAAAGTCAACTGTAGGTTACTTTAAAATCAGACTTATTGCAATAATAACATAGAGAAGAGATAAATGTCACAAGCATCAAATACTTCAGGAAAAAGTTAATTGTCACAAAGACAAAAAAGCATTTTACATCCATGAACATAATTAGACAAAAGCCAGTGTTATTTTATTTACAACTGGGGAACAGATATAGACCGCAATTGAAGGAGATATGCTAGGTAAAGTAGTTTAACACACTTCTTGAATACTTCAAGAGTGTCTGATTTTTTTCACCACGCACCTTTAAGGCAGACTGCAACTCCTCTATGATCTCCTAGTCAGTCTTCAAAAGCTGTTCTGGCAAAAAACAATTAGCCAAATTACTGATAATCTCCAAACATAACTTGACCAATCTTCAGATGACAGGCATTCAGTTCAATTTTATTAAAATATTGATAATTGTACAAGTGTGTGAAAAACAACTGAAGATCAACAGATTTTTATTAAAACTACTCTGTGCAATGCATTGTGCCAGATCCTGGGGATGTCACAAAAAATGAAACATTTTACACCCACCTAGGAGATACATCTTGGACCTCAGATGGGACACAAACTCAAAATCTCTGGCATAGGATGTGTGGGTATATGGGGTGATCAAGGGCTAACACTTCTGGTGTGAGGGCTTTCGAGCCCTTTTCAGGGTTTCTCATCCACCTTTGATGTCTACCTTCACCCCATTCTCATCTATGGCTCCAAGAAGTTGGAACGTGCACAGTGGGCATACCCCAGGAAAATCTCAGCAGATAGGCTAAACCAGATTGAGGATAATTGACAGGTCTCAAGCTTGTTGTGAATCAAGAGGATATCTACCCCAAGCATGTGAAGACTTCTAAAAGTAGTAGAAGGGGCAGATGAGAACAATTTGTTCCAACAGTGACAAAGGCAAGTGAGCAGATGCTTTGGAGCACTTAGAGCTTGGTTAGATCTGGAAAATGTCAAGGCTATATCCACTGAATTCTGGGCCACTGCCAGTCATCTTGACTTTGGTCTTGCCACTAGACTTTAATGACTGCAAGAGACAGTGAAGCTTATGACGTGCAACTCTGCATCACTTCAATCCAATCCAAATCAAGGTGATGTCATTGGTCCTCTTCGAAAACGAAGGATGAACAACATCTTGGACACAGGTTAAGTAAATATCAGATTTTTGAGAAAAGAGAGATCACTGAAACTGGTGAGGTATTGCAAAGAAGATGATTCTGAGAGCTTAATTTTTTCAAGAATGATAAGAATTTTGAAAGATACAGATGAAAAGGGAGTACTTTTCTGGCACAGGGGATGTCTTGTGTGAATTCTTAGAAGGCAAAAGATAGAAAATTGAGTTCTAGATTGAGTGGACAATTAGTAATCCAGCCTGACTGGAACTTATTGTTCTTAGAAGGGGCATAATGCTGGGAAATATGGCTGGAAAAAAAAGGTTGCAAAAAGCTTGTGGGAGGTCTTAAGTGTAAGGATTAGAAATCTCTTTTATCCTCAGGGCAGTAGGGAGTAACAGAAGGTTTTAGAGTAGGAGACTGGCATGGTCAGAATGGTGCCTTAGGAAGATTATTTTGTACCTATATGGAAAATGGAGTGGAGAGGAGAGGAACTGGAAGAAGGAAGACCAAATTAGTCCAATAGCCCAGGTGAGAGGTGATATGGGTGTTACAAATTATAGACCAAGGAAATGAGTTCAGGACAGATTTTATCCTCTGTAACAAGTAAGTTAACTAGCAATGAGAGTAAGTTTGTGGGAAGAGAGTACTAGAAGATTTAAGGGAAGAGGATATGATTAAGAAAAATAATACAAGGGAGTAAGTAGAAGTAGGACAAGGAAGGGGAAAAGGCATTTATATAGCACCTACTATGTGCCAGGCACTTGTGTTAAGTTCTTTTTCATATGTTATCTGATTTCAGCCTCATAACAAACCTGTGAAGTAGGTTGAGGAACCTGAGGCAGAGGTTAAGTGACTTACCCAGTGTCACACAGGCAGTAAATATGATATCAGATTTGAACTCAGGTCTTCCTGATTTCAGACTCAGCTCTCCAACCACTTCCCCACCAACTATATATGACAGTCCAGATGAGACTGAATTCTCTGTTATCTGTGGAACAATAACCCAGGTTGCTTTCTTTTCAATACCTTTTGCTCTCCCATCAAGCTTATTTCCCAAAGTCTACTTAGAACTGTAATACAGAAATTTTACTTTTGATTTTTAAATTTTTTTAACCTTGGCAAAGGTAATCAAAGAAACCTACAATGGTAAGTTGAGGTTTATGTCTTGTGCATAATAGAATTCAATTATATGTTCATTGATCTGTGAACTTGCTAAATCCATTCTTCTGTAACCCCTGTAAGTCTAGCTGTAACCTCTTCAATTACCACCTAACTTTTGAGAAGCAATGAGAGAATATAAAAATTGCTAAGTTAATGGAAATTGAGGTACAATGGAATCGAGTTTTATTAAAAGATTAAATTCATTGTATTTCTGGTATAAAATATAGAGTTAGTTATTAGATGGTGGATAGCAGCTAGGCGTCCTTTACTGAGGTCAGAACAAATGAAAACCATTCTAAAATGACCAAAGAAGGGACTTCCATTAGCCATAAAGACAATTTCCTGAATGTTCTATCAAACAGTTTAATTGATTAGGAGGGAGGTTGTGGATCCTTCTTTCTCAGAGGTTTTAAAGAATAGGAAAAATTCCACTTGCTAGCACAGTTATAGGTAGTTCTGCTGGAAGAAAAAGTAATGACCTCTTCAGTTCCCTCTGAAAATATGCTTTCAGCAAAATTGGTCAGAATCTATATTTGTAGAGGAAAGGTCATTGAAATAGCAAATATTTCTGTGTTCACACATCTTTAATGAAACTAAAACTTGGTCACGTTAGCTAGCAAATGATTTGAGTAAAACTAGTGAAACTCATCATATTTTTTTAGCTATGTGCCTAAAACTCTAAATGGCATCCTGTTGTCTTCGAATGATGTGTAAACAAGGAAATGCTATAAGAAACATTCATCATCGTCATAGGTTGTTTTGATTGGTCCTATAGAAATGAGTTAAAAAGAACAGGGTTCCTGCCCAATAAAATCTCATGATGAAAAAATTTAAAAGTATGCGTATAGACATGTAGCCCATGGGTCCTAACAACTCTGGACCCTCTCAAACTTAGGTTTAAGTTGTAGGAGTTTTCCGTGAATCGTTATCCATCTAGCTCACTTGTGCCCATCTAGCTCAAAAACCAGAACATGTGAAATTAATTCCGGTCTAAGTATTATTCAGCTGTTCACCTTGCCAACAGACTCAGGGAAAGAATATCACTGAATAAGTAAAACACATAATTGGGATAGAAATGAAAAGCAATGCAACAGAAAATAATGTCAGCCACATTCCTAGATGGCTTTGGTTTTGTTCCAGAGCAGTTTGTGAAATGAGCTTCTTCGAGACTCACAGCAAATTCTTAACCAAACAAGGGATTAAAGAGATTATAAAAGATAAAATAAATTTAAAAGTTTCCATGCAAACAAAATTAACTGAGGCTTATAAAAGAAAATGTAGAATAAAAAAACATATTTGCATCAAACATCATTGTTAAAATATGTCAAAATATCCATGTCATACAAAATGTATGAAACCAAGAGTCACTCTTAATATTAAATTTTCAAAAAAAAAAGATTTAACTATATATGATGACCTAAAAACATGCTCCAAATTACTTGTAGTGAAAAAAGCAAATCGAAATAACTCTAAGTTTTTGCTTCACTTCATGAAAATCAACTAAATGGCAAAAGATGGGAAAAAGAAATGTTAGAAATGATGTGGGAAGACAGGCATAGGATGGTTGGTGGAGTTATAAAGCAGTCCAACTCTTTTGGATTTCAAGTGGGAATTATACAGGAAAAGTGACTAAAGGGCCCATATCCTTTGACTCAGCAATCCCACTACTGGGCACACACCCAAGGAAGTCAAAGCTAGAAACAAAGGTCTAGTATATACCAAAATATTCATAGCAGCAGTCTCACTGGTAGCAAAGAAATGGAAACCAAGTAGGGGCCCTATGAAAGGGGAATAGTTGAAAAAAATATGGTATATAAAGGTGATAGAATATTATTCTACAGTAAGAAATTACAAATATCAGGAATTCAAAGAAAATTTGGTTTCTAAATATTGATGAAGATGAAATGAGTAGAACCAAGAGAATAAAACACAATGATTCCAACAATGTTAATGAAAATATCACTAACAGAAAACTGGACTCTGAATAACAAAACTAAAAAGGGTCCTGGAGAAGAGATAATGCAACCAAATCTCCTTCCTCACAACAGAGAGATGAGGGATTACTAGGGTAGAATAGTGTATATCATGTCAGACAAGCTTTCTATATTAGATGCTTTTGCTTAATATTTTTTCTTTATCGCCAGAGAGTGTTCACTGTGGGGGAAGAGGGAGGGGCGAGTGGAAACACTGTGATGAAAAGACAAAAGGCATCAGCAAAATGTATTTTTAAAAGGAACAAAATACTCAAAACTCCAGTTCCACAAAATATATGCAAGGTTCCTATGCAACTAGAAAGAGAAGTGGGAAACGGGTGTGGACAAGCCTCAGCCTCTGTGCTTGCAAGGTGCTTGGTCTAGTGTCTGCTGTCTGCTTCTCCCCATTTGCCCAGCCGCTGTAAGGATCGTCCTACTCTGTGGGAGCCCAAGAAGCTCAGGCACAACTTGCTTCTCCAGTCCATGGGTCCCATCTGTCTGCTCTTTGGCAGCTGGGATGTCTCATCTTGCCCTGCTTCCTATGATCACAAGCTCAGGAGTGACATTCATGGTTCTTCTTCCTTCTCAGTGAGAACAACAACCAAAAACTCCTTTCCCCAGCTATTTCACTGAAAGCAAAAAGACAACCAGTTTTCAGGACTGTCTTCTCCACCCCCCCCCCAATGTGTCAGCAAACCCTTCTCCCTACTAGGCAGGGATGGGAAGAGATCTGCACATAGGTCTCTTCCTAATAAGCAGCAACATGCAAATGCATAAACAATACAGAGAGAGAACAGATTTTGGATAAGTAGGCAGGTTGGTACAGTGAAAAGCAGGGCAGCTAAATGGTGCAGTGGATAGAGTGCTGGGTCTGAAGTCAGGAAGACTCATCTTCCTGAGTTCAAATCTGGCCTCAAACATTTACTAGTTGTGTGACCCTGGGCAAGTCATTTAACCCTGTTTGCCTCAGTTGTTCATCTAGAAAAGAAAATGACCAACTACTCCAAGTATCTCCATCAAAAGAAGCCCAAATGGGGTCACAAAGAGTTGTACATAACAATAGTGAAAAGCATGCTGGGTTTGGAGCTAGAGAACCTGGTTTTGAAACCCAACTCCACGATTCTGTGGTTGGCAATAGTATCTGAAGCAGGTTATTGGTCCCAAACAGCAGCATAACCAGGATATAACTGCTGACTCCGACACAGGACTTGTATTTATTTATTTTACAGTCCTCTTGGATAAGGGCTATGGATAAGGTCTGGAGAAGTGTGAGATGTCCTACCTAGAATGTCCATTCCATAAGTGTTTATGATAGCAGCAGAGGGACAGGTCTTCTGATGGGGTCTCATGCATTCAATATACACCCTCCACCTTTGAAGAACACGGGAAATATAGAGCAGAAACAATGAAATTAAGACTAAGAAGGAAAAGTCAAACGGGCCCAGTGTTCCCTTTCCTTCTAACTGTTCTCTCACACATACACACACAAGTTGGAGTGAAAAACAAGTGAATGCTCAAGGTCAAATTCTGACCCATCTCCCCAGGACCAACCCCACTTTCTTATTGTTTCTTGGGCTTAGGTTTGGAGGTCACCAGCAGGACCAGGAGGACAGGAGATAACCAACTACCTCAGGGCTTCAAAGTTCTTACTGAGACCAAAGGAAAAAATGACAACAAATGTCAGCAGATTCTAATCTGTATTATGTTTGTCTAGGCTTTGGTCTTCTCTCTCTTGCTAAGTTCATTGAGGCTGGAAACTGAGTCTTATTTGTCTCTCACATCCCCCAAAGTCTAGCTCAATTACTACACATAATAGACATTAAATCATAGGATCATGGATACAGAAGGGACCCTGGAGACCATCTACTCCAACGTCTATCTATTCCTACTGATGAGTAAACTTGGGCCCTGGGAGGTTGTGCTTTATCCAGTGACACCATCAATAAGCTGCAGAGTTGGTATGAGAAGCCATCTCTTTAATCCTCTGACCTTAGAATCAGTGAGTGTTCTCTCCATTACCATGCTGGTGAATGTTTGCTAAATGAACAGATTGGGTTAGTTAATTAGTACCCTGGCATAAGACTAGAAGAAAATCAATAGTTAAGTCATAAGCCTTTATTTTACATAATTAAACAAAGGCTTGTTGCCTTGTTTACAGAATGTTAAAAATATAGAGATGGTCTTCCTGCCTGCAAAGAATAACACTACTATTTTGAGCCTGATTTTTAAAAAGTTAAAAAAAAAATTGCCACAGAACAAATCTCCTTACCCTCTAGCTCTGAAATTCTCTGATTCAACTTTTGGTGCTTAACCAAGGGCAAGGCTTCTTCCCAACTCCTCCAGGGAAAAGTCCACACTTAGGATCCTTCAGTCTGGGGTCCCAAAGTCATCACTGTGGAGGATTGCCTTGAAGGCTAACATTGGCACATTATGCCATTGCAGTAGGTAAAGAGATATAGCAAGGTGATTTGTCTAAATCTTATCAGATCATTCACAAAGGGAAAACAATGAGGGGCGGCCAGGTAGCAAAGAGAGTAAGAGCACCGGCTCCAGTGTCAGGATGACCTGGGGATCGAATCCCAGGCTCAGACACTTAGCACTCACCCAGAAACACCTGGCCGTGAAACCTTGAGCAAGTTACTTAACCCCAATTGCTTAAAAAAAAAAAAAAAGAATTCTCAGTCAAACTCAACCCTCAGTGGCTGCACTTCAGAAGTAGGGGACCTCTTAGAACTGTAAGCAACCTTAGACTCAGCAACAAACCTTAAAGGGACAGTAGATTATCCAATAAACAGTAGATGTCCTTGTCAAACAAGGAGACATGGAAGACAAGTGTAACCCAGTTCAGAAAATAAACTCATTTGTAAAACATTATAGTGAATGGTAAAAGAGTATGAGCAGCATTGCCTAATAAAACCATGAAATACATTGGAAGTACATATACTACACAAAGCTTAGTGTGAGACATATTATCCATACTACCCATTAACCATATTATCTATTACTATATATTCCATAGATGAACCTGGGAAGACAACAAATAAAAAATAAAATAATTTACTACGCTTCTGGAATGATCATTTTTCATAATTGAGATATAATGACACCACAAGTTACATATCCTCATGTTAGTCCTCTAAATGGTATATGAGGAAACTGAAATGGCATGAAAAGAAAATAGCTTGAGTAACATGCTGAGGCAAACCCAACATACATCAAGAAAACCAAGACTAGAGATAACAAAACATTCACTGGAAAATATTTCCAGTGAAAGCACTGAGGGCTCATTTTATAAGATCTATTAAACAGGAAAGATAGGAAAGGTTTTGAGGAAAATCAGACACAATGTTATACTTAAATAAAGCAACGAAGAGAACATCAACAATTATTGACCTCTATACCATCAAATAAAATCCTTATGACAATGATCTATACATGTAGCAAGAGTACCCTTGATGAAAATATAAGGGAATGGGCAGGCTTCTGTCAGTGATTTTCTAAATCAGACATCTTTACCATCACACAATTGACTGAAAGATATAAATAATCCCAAAGCTTACTATTTCTATCAATTAAAAGCAACAACAACAACAACAAAATATGACTCAGGAAAGGAAAATGAAGATTTAAAGTCTCTCTTATGCCTAGGTGAATATCATACAAGATTTTTTGACAAATATATCACAAATATATCTTCATTCAACTATCCTTGATTAGTAATATCAAAAAATGGAGAATGACTTACACAACCAGGAACTCCCCAGAGCTGATGAGGTCCTCCAGATGATGCTATTTTGGAGGTGATATTATTCTGAATACATTAAGCCCCAAAATATGACTGGAACTTCAATAAGATTCAAGATTACTCAAAAAAGAGGGTTTTAGGAAAAAAAACTAAATAAGTAGAAAAGTCCATTACCCAAACCCATGCCACTGGATGGCCAGTTGACCTATACCTCAATACATATATCTTACACAAACACTCTAAATGCATAATGAGTTGGGCCCAAAATTGAATAAAAGAAGAGTAGGCTAGATCCTATGATTACCTTAAAACACAGAGACATATGTATTTCACATAATTGACAAAAACAAACTGCTAGAATTTGAACCCAAGTATCCTGACTTCTGAGGGGAAAATGGCCTTTCAGACATGCTGATCAACTTATACAATACCTCCATGGTCTTGAATTGGTTTATACACTCCATTCTCAAAGCATACTGAACCGTAGAATAATGTTTTATCTCAGTGGCATTATCATCTCTTCCTGGGACCCCACCTAGCACACCACATTAATCCAGCCCATTGGGACTTATGCCAACACCAACTATTTACCAAAATGGAGGAGATAAAATCTTTAGGATACGCAAGGGAGTGGGGAAGGAGTTGGGGCTGATTGATGAATTCTCATAAAACTAAAACTGAACTACAATGGGTAATCCTCACATTGTCATATGACCTGAAGATGTTCCTGAGTTCTGTAGTACATGACTACTTCAACCTCAGATCTTCCAGTCTTACAGCACCTCTAAAAGATGTACTGAAACATTCCGAGCATTCCACTGGTCATCAGAGGCAAGCTCAAACAATGTCTTACATTGGCCTCCATCTTGTTCTATCCAGACTCTCATAAACAATTCATGCTCTAGTCCAATGCATCTAGTGTTGCAATAGCTATGTCCAGACACCAACATCCTTCCCCATACCGTGGCCCCAGGCTGCTAGCTGCTCTGTAGAACTGTCAGTGACTATGGGAGTTAATATCAAGGATGTCAAGGAGGGAGGTCCAGTGAAGTTGGATTCAAAGGAAGTCAGAAGAACAATACAACCTAAAAATTTACACATGTATTTGTATGGCCAATACACTAATTTGGAATTATGCTAATTTACATCAATATTCTGTCACACATTCCTAGGATCTTAGTAATGAACTCCAATGTCTGAATCCTAAATCTCATTCTGGCCATCTTCTCTAGACTTAGCTACACCAATTGTCTTAACCCAGCCTTTTCTACTTCCTCTGACCCATTTGGCTCTGTTGACATTGGCTTCTGCTTCTAGCCTTTATTACCACCTGGTGTTTCCCATGCCATGACCTGAATCCCTGATCCTTAGTTATTCATACTGTGATTTTGGTCCCTTTCTTATCCCATTGCTTGTGCCAAAACATCTTGACTGAAATGTAACCTTTACTCAGCCCAGATCTGACCATGTTTTTCCCCATTCGATAAACTCAAGGGACTTCCTATCACCTACAGGATCAAATATAAAACCCTCTCTTTAGAAGTCAAAGCCCTCACAACTTTGCCCCCTCCTACTTTTTCAGTTCTTTGATACCTTACTCCTCAACACATTCTGCCATGGACTTTGCCTTCCAGTGACACTGATCTCCTTAGTTCTCTGTGATCAATACACTTCATTTCCAGACTTCAAGCATTTTCATTGGCTGACATTTACAGCTGAAATACTGCCTTCTTCGAGTCTTAGCTAAAATCCCATCTTCTATGAGAAGCCTAGCAAGGGTCTTCCCTGCACTGATTACTGCCAATGCACTTTCTATAGATCTTGTTTGTACATCATTGTTTTCATGTTGTCTCCACCATTACACTATGCACTCCTGGAGGGCAGATGCTGTCTTTACCTTCCTGTTTCCCCAGTGCTTAGCACGGTATCTGCAACATGGTAAGCATTCAATAAATGTTTATTGACTCACTGACCTTACTACCTGAACTCCAGAATTCTTCAGTGAAGGAGATTCTGCAGCTGCCACTGCCAGCATTCCCTCGCCTCACTTGGTCCTATCTCTCCCCTCTTCTCTTTGTTCCTGACATTCTGTCTATGTGGGTGTGGCCACTAACTGTTACCCGTGATATTAGAGAACTCTTATACAGAAGATGAGAGCAACAATAGAAATTTAAGGACGAGAAAACATTTCCTGAATTTTCAAGGAGGTAAAGGAAGTAGATTCTTCCAACTACAGGCTGCTAAGTTTAACATACATTCCTAACAATTCTGGAACACATTGTTAAAGGCTTGGATAATGATCACATGTAGCACAAATTTATTAAGAATGAGTATCTGTCAAGCTAACTCAGAAAGACCTGACTTCAAATCTGGCCTCAAACATTAGCTATAGCATCCTGGGCAACTTGCCTCAATTATCTCAGCCTCAGTTTCTTCTCCTATAAAATAGGGGTGGCTAAGTGGTGCAGTGAATAGAGCACCGGTCCTGGAGTCAGGAGAACCTGAGTTCAAATCTGGCCTCAGACACTTAACATTTAACTAGCCGTGTGGCCTTGGGCAAGTCACTTAACCCCAATTGCCCTGCCTTCCCCCCTCCAAAAAACAAAAAATAAAATAAAATGGGAGTAATAAAAGCACCTGCCTCCCAGGATGATGATAAAATGAGATAAGTAAAAGGTTTTGCATACATTAAAGTGTTATATGAATCTAAGTCTTCTCTTCTCCAGGCTAAATATCCCTAGTTCCTTCACTCAGTCCTGATATGACATGGTCTACAGTCCTCTCATCATCCTGGTTACCCTCTCATCTGAACATATTCCAGCTCATCAATGTTTCTAAAATGTGGAACTCAAAACTAAATATAATGTTCAAGATGTCTCACTAGGGTGGAGTATAGCCAGCCTATCTTCCTCCATATGTATGGGTACATCCATATACACACATAATCAATGTGCCTTATTGAATGCAGTCTAGCATTAGTTTTTTGGCTGCCACATCACTCTCTTGACATACTGAGTTTGTAATTGAAGAGAAGAGAAAAACTCTCATAATGTATATGTGTAGTCAAGCAAAGTCTCATATCAGCTATGTCCAAAAATATAGATATGTCTCATTTTGTGTCTTGAGCTCACCACCTCACTGTCAGGAGGTGGGTATCATAGGTCCTCCAGAATTCTGGTTGGCTAAACTTATTTGTCTTTATAATGCTATTATTTTTGAACAGGCAGTTAAGCAAATAAGAACAAAATCACCAATAGGGGACTTCCTAATAAATTCTGGACTGTCTCTGTCATTTGGGGCCTTAATGCATTAGGCCCAGTAGATAGACTGCTGGGGTCCTGGAGTCAGGAAGAACTGAGTTCAAATCTGGCCTCAGACACTTATTACCTGTAGGACTCTGGGAAAGTCGCAGGATTTTTTAATCCTGCTTGCCTCAGTTTCCTCATCTGTAAAATGAGCTGGAGAAGAAAATGACAAACTATTCCAGGATCTTTGCCAAGAGAACCCCAAATGAGGTCACGGAGAGTGAGATGCAACTAAAACAACTGAACAACAATATTGTTGAGTAAACTGTCTAGTTCTATTCACTCCACTCTGTCAATTAATACAAATCTTCCCAGATTTTTATGAACTTTATATTTAAACCTATTCAGTATTATTTCATTAGATTTAGTTCACTTTACCCCATTAAGATGTTTTCAGATCCTGACTTTGTCTCCAACATATTAGCAATATCTCCCAGCTTCATGTCATCTGTAAATTGGAAGTCCAGATCCTCTGGGCCTCCATTCAAGTCATTCATAAAAATACTGAACAGTGTAGGGCTCAGGACAGACTCATAGTGCACCCCTCTGGGGACATCCCTTTCCAGGATAATATTGACAGATCATTTCCTACTCTTTGGTTTTGGTCATTCAACCAACCGAGAATAGCTCTATAGGTATTATCATTTATGACATACTTTTACATCTTGTCTCCAAGGATATGATGAGAGGAGATAAAAGTGTTCATTGAGATATAGATGAGCATTGTCTTTATCATTCTCCTAATCTACCAGTCTTGTTCAATACTTCAAGAGATCTTAGATATCATTGCATGGACACTCTCTCCAGAAGAATATATCACAACCATTCTATTTTCTCTGTCAAAAAAGGAAATGAGATTAGCTTGGCATGACTCATTCTTGAAAAAGCTATGTTATGTGGCTTTTAATTATAAAATTTTAAATATGAAATACCCAAATTCATAAATACACAAATTACCCAATATGCCTCTATATATATATACACACACACACACACCCAAACTAACTACAAAGGATATATGAAGATACTATCTGCAACCAGAGAAAGAACTGATAAATAAAGGCATGTATAGAATGATTTTACATATATATACATATATGACATATATGCATATGTGTATCTAATGGTAAACATCTCTAGGAGGGGCTAGAGGGGGAAAAAAGGAAAAAAAGAAATTTACATTATAACTTTATTATATATTTAAAATGAATATCAAGTTGTACATAACAGATTTGCCATTTTTAAAATTATACTGTTATAGAAATGTTTGTTTTATCCCATAAATTAAAAATAAAGTAAACAAAAATTTACAAAAAGAAGCTGTTAGCTTTTAGTGATGACTGTTTTCCTTTTTAAATATTTACAAATCATCCCTTTAATAGTGTGTTATAGAATAGGAGTCAGACTCATCAGACTCTCCCCTCTTCTCTATCCATGACTATGGCACCTCTCCTGTTCTCAATTATCCAAAACACACACACACACACACACACACACACACACACATGTTCACACACTCGCGTAAACACACACAATACACAAATACACAGATACTGACACCAGCTTAGTAATCATACTTGCCAGTTTTTTTCAGTACTCTTGAATGTAGTTTATCTGGGCCTGCTGAAATGAATTTAGATCATACAGGTAAGCTCTCTTCATTTTCTTGGTTTTCAAACACCTGTTAGCCGTTTCTGTTCTATTCACCCCAGTACAAGATTATTATTCTTGGTAGAGAAAATATAGGTAAAGTCAGAGCTGGAGAGGGCAATACTATTATTTTTATCATTCCATCTATCCCAAACAGCAGTTCAATGATTTCTTTCATCTTCCCAGCCCATAACTAATAACAAAACAAAATATTCCTTTCTATTGCCTGAACGGTCAGCACCAGCCTCAGCTCCTGCTGTGCTCTAGCTCACAGAATGGGACACCTTGGTGAGACAACAGCTCATGCATAAAGGCCTCTGCAGTTTTAGTGGACTGCAAGACCTCTATGAACCAAGAGAGTGACTCGGCAGCCAAAAGAGCTAGTATGAATTTAGGCTATTTTAGTAAAAGTTGAATGTTAATAAAAGAGAATTGACATTCCTGCTGCTACTTCTCCCTGGTCAGACCATTTCTGGCTGTCCGGTTCTTATGGTAACATTTTAGAAAGGCAATGACAAGGTAGGGTATGGCCAGAAAACATCTGTGATAGCAATGGGATGTGATATAGTGATGCCATAGGCAGATAGACTGAAGGACATTAGGACTGTTTAGCCTGAAGAAGAAAACCATTATGGAGAACATGATTGTGGTGTTCAAATATCTGAAGAGTTGTCGTGGGAAAGTGGTTAAGGATCAATGTCAGGATCAGCTTTCTAACAATTAGAGGCAGGTGGCACACTGGATGGAGCACTGGGCCTGGAGTCAGGAAAGCCTGAGCTCAGATCTGACCTCAGACACTCACTATCTGTGTGACCTCTTGTTCAGTCAGTCTCCTCAAATGTAAAATAAAGATAATAATACCACCTATCTCCTAGGGTTGTTGTAAGGATCAAATAAGATCATAACGGTAAAAAGTGCCTAGCACAGTGTCCTAGACTAGAGTAAATATAAAGTAACACTTCTTCCCTTCTCCCAGTCCCAGCTGTCCATACATGGAATGAGCTACAGCATGAGCTAATAATTTCTGCTTCCTGTGGAGCCTGGACTGTTGAGAATTAGAGATGTTACAGAAGTAAGAGGTGCTTCAGGAAGGGGTATCCCCAGAGGGACACAAATCTTCGTAAAAACTTAGAGCTTGAGGACAGCTTAGCGATCAGTTCCATGGTTTTTTAGACAAGGAAATAAAACCACAGAGGTTAAGTGACTTACTTAACATCACATGGCTAGTTATCCAGGCAGAGTCAAAACTCAAACCCAGAGATAGCTAGGTGGCGCAGAGAATAGAACACCAGCCCTGGAGTTAGGAGGTCCTGAATTCAAATCCAGCCTCACACACTTAACACTTACTAGCCATGTGACCTTGGGAAAGTCACTTAAGTCTAATTGCCCTGCCTTCCCCCCTCCAAAAAGCAAAAACACAAAAAAAAACACCTCAAACCCAGATCTTCAGATACAAAGTCATTGGACTTCTCTGGCATATGAAGGTACTTCATAAATAAATAACTATTAAATCAACTAGTCAAGTTCTAAACTCCAAAGGGTCAAGATGCCAAGTGTGAAAGAGCAAGCTATTGTAAACAAGATACTTATATTAAAATGTAATATGTAGGCCCAACAAGATGCAGAAGAACAGCAACAGAAGAATCAGGAGAGAAGTCAGTAGTTGGGAAACCAAGGGCTCAGTCAGAATTGTATGGTGGGATGGGGCAAAAATAATTGACACGTGATAACTGTCTCAAGCCTCTTTCTATTTCCTTTCTCCTACCCAACTTAACTGGGATATAGAACTAGAAGAGGCTTTTGAGATCATTTAGAGCAGAAGTTCTTTTTCTTTTGGGTTGTATCATAGACCACTTTAGCAGTCTGGTAAAGCCATGGAGCGTCCTTTCAGAATAATGATTTTAAATATATAAAACATAATACTTAAGATTAAATGAAAACCAATTATATCAAAATACAGTTATCTATTTTTTAAAAAAATCAAAAACCACACTTTACCAAAAAAACAAAAAAGCCTAATCTGGAGAGACCCTCTAATTATACAGATTTTAAAATGGAGGCCCCAGAGAAAGACCAGTGGCTAGAACTTCTATGTTCATAGAGTCATCTCCTATTAACCAAAATACTATGTTCCCCAAATATGTTAGATTACAGAATTTAATCAGTTGTGATTGATGAAAATGGAGAAAGTGTTGATCCTTAAACATACCACATTATGATTTGTGAAAGATGAGAAGAGATTATTCCCTGCTCTCCTTCATAGAGAGATGAAATGTGGTTTTTTCCTACCTTATGTATTTCTAATTAAGTTTGAACAAAAACAGCAACACTAAATGAGTTTAGCCCACTCATCCATCTGCTGAAAAGTAATCAGCAGGAAAAAATGTCAAATATATCCCTTGGGCAGGCCCACACAAAAAGCTAGAATATGTCTACCCCTTTATCTTGTGCCATAGCTTGCCACAAAATGAGATTTTAAAAAATTAGCTGCATTTTAAGGGTTTAAAGTCACTGACTCTTGGGCACAAGCAGAAGGTACCAGTATAATTAGAATGTTATAGGAATGCCCCCATTCTCTATGTAAACAGAAATAGGATAAACAGGCAATAAATCAACAATTTTTTTTAAGTAAACACTAAAATGAGCACTAACAAAAGTAAATTTAATATATATTTTAAAGGTAGTAAACAGAGATATAATTCCTTAGCAGAATACTACAAATTAGCAAAAATATAATAAATGTTTTTCTTTTGTATCTCTTCTCAGATCCATCTGAAGTTACTCACATTTAAATAAACACCAGCGACCATGGGGTAATAATCACAGTAGCTGACACTTGTATATCACTTTAAGATTTGCAAAGCACTTTGAATATCTTTCCTCATTTGAACCTCACAACATTAAAGTTAAATACCATCCCCATCTTAGTGATGAGGAAACCGAGGGTTAGGTAGTTTGTCCAGGGTCACATAACTGAATACATTCAATTACAAAGTGGAAAGGGACTCAAAAACCATCTACTCTGGACTCTACGTGAAGTACACATCCCTTCTTCAAGATGCCTAACAAGAGATCATCTACCCTCTGTTGGAAGACCACCAGTGCAAGGAATTCACTAAGCCCTGAGGAATCTCATTCCTCTTGTGGACAGCTTAGAATATTAGGAAGTATTTCCCCATCTGGAGCCAATATTTGTCTGCCACTAGCTCTATATAGTTCTGCCCTCTTGGGGAGAGTGAAACAATTCTAGTCCTTCAAGAATTATTTTTAAAATGACTTATTAGATTAGTTCCCCCAAACTATTTTGTACGTACCTACAAGTAAATATTGTCTCCCCCCAAAGAATGTAAGCTTCTTGAGATCAGGGATTCTTTCACTTTTGTCATTGTAACCCCTGAACCTAGCGCAGAATCTAGCAAATAAGTAGAAACACGCTTTTTGAGTGACTGGCTCTTCTTCAAGTTGAATATCCTTCAACTAATCCTCATTTGGAATAATTTAGAGTTCATTCACCATCCTGCTTATCCCCCTCCGGACATGGTCTAGATGCACCATGAGCCCCTTAAATGCACTGTGTGGAAATGGACATAGCCCAACAATTTGCTCAATGTTTGCAAGGGTTTAGTATAGTAGTGCTTAGCAGGTGCTGAATAAATGCTTTTTTCCTTCTTTCTTTTCTCTAAGCCATACCACCTCTCAAGCTAGGGATGATAGAGAAACAAAAATGAAATAATCTCTGCCCTTTAGGAACCTATCAGGGGAAACATAATGCATAATACCTATATAATATACACAAAATACATACAAGTTAATATTTGGGAGCAGGCACTAATGGCTGGGGGAGAAGGAAGAGTAAAGGCCTTATAGAGAAGGTAACACTTGAGCTAACTCTTACATCCAGACTTCTGAACTCCAAACTCTTGGACAGAGAGATTTTATAAATGATAGTTTCATCTTTGTCTTTGGCAAGAGACTGCTGCCTGTCTCTCTGACAATTCCAGCAGGAAAGGATGAGAAAGAACAGGAATGAGAAAGTAACAAGCAGCATCTCCCCTGTAAACAGGTATTCCCAGGAAGACACAGCCCCTTAAGCCCAAAGGATGGACACCTTGACTATGTCCTCCTGAACTATACAGAACATTCAGTATTTCCTCCCAGAATTTCATTTCTGCCTGTATCAAGGGTGTCCTTTATTTTCTGATTTGTCCTTGAAGCAAACTTATCTCAAGCCATTAGTTCTTACCAGAAGAAATCTGACAAGTCTACACTTGCATTACTTTTTATTACTCTGATTATCTGCCTTTTGTGATCTGCTGATTCATAACTCTTTAATTTTTTGCTTTTTGGAGGGCAATTGGGGGTAAGTGACCTGCCCAAGGTCACATGACTTATTTTTGTGTTAAGTGTCTGAGGCTGGATTTGAACTCAGGTCCTCCTAACTCCAGGGCCGGTGCTCTATTCACTGTGCCACCTAGCTGCCCCCTGATTCATAACTCTTTTTTTTTATTGCCTTTTGAAGGGCAATTTGGGTTAAGTAACTTGCCCAAGGTTACACACCTAGTTGGTTTGGGGGGGGGGGGGTGTTGTGTCTGAGGCCGGAACCGAACTCGGGTCCTTCCGACTCTGGGGCCGGAGCTCTACTTGCTACGCCACCTAGCTGCCCCTGATTCATAACTCTTAATGACCAGCTTTGGAAGTTTACTTGATTGCCCATTCACTCACTTAGCAATCTGCCCATAGTAGATGACCCAAGAAGCCCCTTCTTGTTCAAAGGCTCCCTCTCAGCTAGCTGTTGTCTGCCAGGACCTGGTGAGTAGCCCCTGTGTAGTCCTACTTTCACAGTGAAGGGGAGATAGTCAAATTTTCACTTATACTGTTCTATTCTAAAGCAGCCTTCTGGGAGTCCTCACTGCCCTCTCCTCAGCACACTCCTCCTTTCTCTCTGCCAGACATCTCTGATGTTGGGGATAAAGGACAATAAAACTGTCTGGGCAAGGAAAGGAATTAAAGACAAAATAACAACTTTCTGGGTAGCATTTATACTCCAAACTTGGAAACTGCTGTTAGATTGATCCTGCTGTCTTGCTCTCTTTATTTATATAAAAATGTTCTTGGAGTTACAATTCTCCTACTAATTATCTCATACTCCTACATATGGACTTGAGGAAAATTGTGGTGCAAAGCACAGAGGTAGGAAACATGACTACCAGCTGCTATAAGTCTGTATGTTCAAATACTCCTCAAGCATTCCCTGCATAGGACCAGAGGCAGTGCACCATTCTCTTAGGTTGAAAACACGCACGTGCACACACACACCCCTAAGAATATGCCAGCATAGAATAAAAATGCCTATACATTGTTTCCTTTTACAGATAATTTCATTTCTTGTGGTTTTTATATGCTTAGTTTCCATCGGTCCAAGTGACAGATCATGTTAGTAGATATCAAAGCCTTTTCTTGGAATCTCCCCCCCCATGTGCCTTCAATATCCCCTTCCTTGATGATTATGATTCCCATATATCTATGGCACTAAGGTATTCTCTGTCCTCCACTTGAAGACCCCTAGTGTAGGGAACCTACATGGGGAGTCCACTTCACTTTTGATTAGCTATTTTTGTGAGAACATTTTTCCTTGTATCAAACTCTAACTGCCTCTTTACAGTTTCTAAGCCTTGTTCTAAGTTCTGTCTTCTAGGACAATATTATCCAAAGAGGAAAGGAAGGATTGGTAAGGGGCCTATAACCTGACCTGACCCAAAGGTGTGGAGATCAACCAATCAGAAGTTAGGAAGATGGGTTACACCCAATAGTGTGCTGGTAAATGTTAATAATTGGGGGGGGGCACACATAACACACTTTTAAGTTTAATCTGCATATCAATATTTTCTATAACTTTCTCTATCCTAGAAATCAACCAAGCAATAAATTAAGTTCTTATCTGTAGCATTTGCCAATTTTTTTACCCTAAATTTTTAACCCTAAATGCTCATACTGAAAATTTATTAATTAGCTCTCTCAAGCCAGTTTGAGTTGGTTCCAGCACACAACTGGTTACATCCCAAAACACTAAAAATGAGAATTACTTCCTACATAATCATATCTATTTATATTCCCCTAGCATTCTCCCCTTTCACTTCCTCCCTCAGCTGTACAAGTTTGAAACTTCCCTCCTTTTCCCTTCTAAGACAGAAAGCCCTCAGGGAAGTTATAACCTGCTATTCAAGCACAAACAACACCACCTGCACAGGTGCCAATGAGAAAATTCAGACACACATGTATGCACATGCATGCACACACATGTACACATGTGCACACACATACCAGCATATGCAACCTCTCCACCACAGGTCACCAAGCAACCTGTGATCAGTACTCCTCAGAGATTAGGATGCGTACTCTTCATGGCAGATCTCATCTCATTCTCTTTACCTACCCCTTTTCCAAATTTTCCTATTCCTGCCCACAGCAACACCATTCTTCTATTTACCCAGATTCACAGTTTCAATATCATCTTTACCTCCCTATATAGACAATTACTTGCTAACTCTTGTCACTTCTACTTCTGCACCATCTCTTGTATGAGTCCCTTCTCAATACTTGCTAGACCACCACCCTATTTCAGGCACCTCTCACCTCAACTATTCTAACAGCCTAGTGTTTGGCCCCCTGGCCTCAAGTATCTCCCCTCCTGGCCCCGACCCCCCCATCCACCACCCACAAAGCAGCCAAAGTGACTGTCCTTACACATGGGCTCTGAGCACATTACTTGCCCATCCAATAAACTCCACTGACTCTCCCTGTTGTCTCCAAGATCAAATGTTATTTCAATCTTTTTCTCATTTTTTAAATATCTATTTTTATATATTATAAATGCTTATTGATGCAGTAGTACATTATATAATGCATAAATAAGTGAATACATGTGTACATATGTTTGTATGTGTATATGTATACATACATACATGCGGAACATGCTAAAAAATTATTGATGGGATGTTTGATCAAAAAAGTTTAGAGGCCACTGGTCTAGGGCCAAGCATATATGATAACCCTTCAAATACTTGATAGTAACTGTTTCTCTTTTGGCCAGGAACCCTGAGGGTCTTCCCCTCCCAGTTTGATTTTTTTTTTTATTAAAGGGGCCACCCCTTGATTAACTTCTTAAAGAGGCCTATTCACTGAATGAGTGTTACCTCACTCTAAGTGAGTATGTGAAAAGACTTTAGCCTACAAGGGTCATGGTATCCCATTGCATTCTGGACCATCTTCTGTTGTCCTGATGAATATCT
This sequence comes from Petaurus breviceps papuanus, assembly GCF_028583685.1. Classification (NCBI taxonomy): domain Eukaryota; kingdom Metazoa; phylum Chordata; class Mammalia; order Diprotodontia; family Petauridae; genus Petaurus; species Petaurus breviceps. Next base: position 11,429,374 of record NW_027186349.1, read on the forward strand.
GGCCACTGGAACCAGATGGCTCTGGAGGAGAAAATGAGACTGGTGACCTTGCACTGCCCTCCCTCACTCAAATCCAAGGCAACTGTAAATCATGTCATCATTTCCCTGATTTCACTGTCCTATTTGAGAATAAAGGACAAACACAACCTGAACACATCTGCATTGCTCCACTCCATCAGTTTCTTCAGTTATGTTATGATTTCCAGTCCTTTAACATCCTGAACACCTTCTTCAAAGTAACTGTCAATGTCTTTCCTAAAATGTTATACCAAAACACAACACTCCAAATTTTGTCTGCCTAGGCAAAAAAAGAGTAGAACACCTCATCATTCTGGACACTCATTCTACAAACATTTGTTAAGGGGCTACAGCAAATTGAATACCATGCTAGACCTCTGGGGAGAGACAAATTTTATTTAATATGTGGTTCTTCCCCTCATGGAGTCTATAGCTTGGGATGGAGATACAATAACTATATTGATGGCTAAATTATATAATATTACATAAGTGCATGAGAGAATTACAAAACTAAGTTTAATCTGAGGTACAAGGGAGATAGTCATTATTGATTTGAGGCAGAGAGGATCAGGGAAGGATCACAGAATTTAGAGCAGAAAATCATTTTGTCCATCTTCTGGTATGACCCACTTATTTTTACAGATAAATACAAGAGGGTCTTAAAAGTTAATGACTTAAACAAGTTAAGTAGAAGAGCCAAAGCTAAGAATCAAATCCAGGTCCTCTGACTCTAAAGCTAGTGCTCTTTCCCCTATATTGCTTCATCGAAGAGTTAATATTTGAATTTGGCTTTAAAGAGCAAGCAGAAATTTACCAGGCAAACCAGATAGGGGGAAGAAGGACACTCCAGACAGAGGGACCAAATGAGCAATGGCCCACAGGTGGGAAGACACCGGGGGTGTTGTGTGGGGTGGAAGGCAGGGGAGGCAAGCAGAGAAAAATGTGGTTTGGTTGAATGGCTGAGGGCATGGAGAACAAGCATTTGATATTAATCTAGAAAGGTAGCACAGAGTAGCATCAGATCTTGGAGTCCTTGAATACCAAGGAGAGGAATTTAAACTTTACTCTGTAGGCAATGGGGAGCTAATAACAATTGTTGAGCAGAGGAGTGTCCAATTCTATGCATAAGAAAAGATTTTTCTGACAGTCATGTGAAAGATGAGTGAGAGAAGGAACTTCTCTCAAACAAGAAGCCCTTTTGGGGAGCTACTGCAATAATCTAGGCAGGGGGTAATGAGCTAATAACCCTTTCCCATGTAAATGTAAGTGCTTTCAGAGATTATACTTGTATCCCTAATTCCTAGTATAATGTCTGGCACATAGTAAGCACATTACAAGTACTTGCTAATTGTTGATTTTTGAATAATGTAAAGAAATTTCTACAGAAGTAGAAGATCTTTGCTTAACTTATTAGAGCCAACTTTGCCACCTAGCAGATGCTGTGGCTCACACAGAGATAAGGAAGAGAGACAAGTTCCCCAAAGAGTTGTTTTATGTTAAGGAAGAATCAAGACTTGGCATAGAATAATAACCTTACTTGAAAAAACAAATAGTGGATGCTTGGCCACAGCTACATAGCATAAATTTATCTAGATGGATGTGGACTTACCTGCACTTTTATAGCAATGTATCAACATCCAGTCCTGCCTCCAGAAGTGGCCAGACCTGTGGTGCACCATCCAACACTCTCTCAACCCACCCACTCAATTCCAATTGTATGATGAGTCAGAATCATTATATACACATTAGAGAGTTAGATATGAGACACTGTCTCTCCCTGAATTTCCATCCAGGCAGAAAGCTACCCATAGACTCAACAGTTTTTCACCATGGGTATGACTCCTTACCTTCACCATCTCCAGCCCCCATCCCTGGATTTATCATATTTCACCTTCTACCTATAGCTAATCTTCCTGACCCTAAAGATTAAATGAACAAGCATCTGAGGATTATAGGTCTCAGCTATGGCAGACCGGGGGAACCTCTGTTCCCTATGATTCTCAATAGTTATGGAAATTGGTTGTATACAGTGGTAGAACACAATCCAGTCCTTCCTCTCCTGAGGCTTCTATACACATTACCTATCATCCCCAGCTAGATGCTGAACCAGAACTCTGTCTTCAACATTAGAACTATTAGAATAGTTAAGTGCAGTTGAGACAAAGAAGGTGCCCCTCAGACAGTCTATTCATTGAGCAATTGAATGTAAGGAATGGCAGATTTCTAATCAGGGAACTTGGATTTGAGCCTGACCTTTGACATTTAGTAATTCTATGACCATAGGTAATTCACATTACCTCTCTGGGTCACAGTAGTCTCATCTGTAAAATTAGGGGGTTGGACTTAGTGATCCACAAGGTCCCTTCCAATTCTAAAATGCCAATCCTGTGTCCCTGTGATCTGACGATTCTACAAACATTGATCCCAGGTAGTCAGATCTACTCACTAACCAGGATAGAGATGCTAACGTGGATTATTATTTGTCACTTATTAATATCATTTGTAGCTAGCTTTATATGACTAGAAAACTGTCTAATCAAAAAAGCTTATGGTAGAGGTCAGGCATTTGACCTCAGAGGGACTCTAGGGAAGGAATGTTTAGATTCCATCCAGTGCTTATTTTGGGTCCACCAAAAGCTTGTGTTCTGAGTTTCCCAAAACAGATTGACTTACTTGCTGATATACATCTCAAACTGTCCTTTCTTGGAGACTACCTACTGCCTACATGAGGCAAATGTCCTTACACTTTTATCTGAACTTTATATAATGTAACTTCACAAAGACTTAAAAAGGGAACCTCTGGGGTGGCCAGGTAGCACAGCGAGTAAGAGCACCGGCTCCAGTGTTGAAAAGACCTGGAGATCGAATCCCGGGCTCAGACACTTAGCACCCACCCAGAAACACCTGGCCGTGTAACCTTGAGCAAGTTACTTAACCCCAATTGCTTAGGGACAGCCAGGTGGCTCAGCGAGTAAGAGCACCGGCTCCAGTGTCAGGATGACCTGGATCAAATCCGGGCTCAGATACTCAGCACCACACCCAGAAATAACTGGCCGTGTAACCTTGAGCAAGTTACTTAACCCCAATTGCTTTAAAAAAAAAATTTTTTTAATTTTAAAAAAAAGGGAACCTCCTCTTCTTTCTGGCTCTCTCTCTACCAAATGATCTAATAAACTGCTTTCTAAAACTATTTCAGATTTTGGAGTTTGTTCTCATGAAAAACAATAAACAGGAAAGACTTCTTGGAAAAGAAATGGAAGAAGGGCTACCTACCTACTTCTTCTCTCCCCTACCAGTGCCTCTATACTATTTGTTTTAAAACAAACTAGAGATCTAAGATTCTGCCATGACCACAGAGCCCCAACTACCATCACCAGAATCACAAAACCATGGAATTTGAGAGTTCTATCCAGTCCAATCCATACCAAAAGCAAGTCCCACTTCAATGTACCCAACAAGAGGTTATCCACCTCAAATCTTGGCTTGAAGTATTTTAAGGCAAGGGAAATCACCTCTTCTAAAGGCATTTTATTCCAATTTTAGACAGCTTGAGTTGTTAAGAACTTTGGTTTTTTTTCCTGAAATCAAGCCTAAATTTGCCACTTTTCAACTTCTTGCTTCCTAGAGCCAAACAAATACCATGACAACCCCTCTCCCTTCCAGGCACCCCTACCTTTGATACTTGTTCTTTAATACTTTGATGCTACTTTGTCAATGACAGGAATATTCATCAAATTGAATTTCTACGGATCAAAAGAGTCATCCTACTATAAAGGGGCAATAAATGGAAAACTGATTTCCAGATCCAATGTAACCTATATGAATATTTGCTTGTGCGATTTTAGGTTGTACAACACCCTTATTGCTTTTCAGAGATTCATAAATTCAGTGTTTCAAAACCTGTTGGACCAGTGGGTAATGGGGTGTGGTTTATCTCAAGAATCTCTGCTCAAAGGATCCTGCCAAGTATACCAAATTCATCCAAGCCATTCTCAAGTCCCTCTGCCAAAACCATCTATTCAGTGGTTGATGAGGAATTCGAATTAATATATCCTTTTGGAGGTGGGAGACTAGCCACCTCCATGAAAACTCTGTTCCTCAGTTTCTTCCCAGGTTCTGCACCTAGATGACACCCCGCACTGATCTACCAAAGTATCCCTCCACTTTCCAGTTAACTTCAAGAGGCAGAAAGATCATTTGGCCTGAAGAACCTTAGACCTTCTTGTGGTGTTTCTGGATCCACAGAAGTAGTTAACGGTTGAAATCAATGGATCCAACGTCACCAATGGGGATCATTTTTTCACCTGCCACATCCTGGTCCTTTTTGTGCTCCTCTTGAAAGTTAACTTATGCAGAAAGAATGTATGCTCAAGGAGAAATTGCTACTTGTGATCAAAGTTACATTTGAAGCATAGAAAGCACCAATTTAAGGGTGTGTTACTCCATCATTGTCATGGTGACCTTAAGAACTTAGAATGCTTTCAGGCTGCCCAGTGGCTCAAACAGTGCTGAACTCAACTTGATTATCATCTACACTCCCAGACAGAGCAATCTACAGGCTAATGTGCTATCACTAACACCCAGATTTGAATACTTAGGCACTCCAACAAACCTAAGAGTATAAACTTGAAGGTCATTAAAACTCAGAATTACTAGAGTTAGTCTGTCACCAACAGATATGTGACACCAATATTGTGGTCCAGTTAAATACCCTCAAAGAGAAAACAACATCCACACCCATGAGAAGGTTAGTTTTAGATGGGATACTGTACATTCCTCCAGGGAGGCCTAAATGGAAATTGTTCCATCTCTGCCACAATAGTCCAAAATTGGTAACCAAAGGGTTTAAGACACCATGGGCTCAATCAAGTTTATCCATGCCACTGTGGATGCAATTGTGCCCCTATGTTTGTGAAATATTTACTCAGGCCTGTAAGTCAGTGATTCAGCCAGAAGACTTCCTACAAGTCTTGGCAACCCCTCCCTATCCCACAATGGTGAAAGCATTAGATCTCATCACAGATCTGTGTCTATCACAGGAGTATGAGGCTACCTTGGTGGTGACATCCTGACAAAGGTGGCTCATTTTTTCTCTGGCTCTGGACCTTCCATTGTGGCTGAGGTTGCCTGTCTATTCCTGAAGAGAATTTTCTAGCTCCTATAGCCCTCTGTCTCAATAATTAATGTTGAAAATCCCAAGGGAAGACCAACAGTCAGACAGCTGTTTGGGTAAGATGCAGCATTTGTACAGCTGTCTGTAGTCATTAATTATCCCTCAATTCCAGCTAAAGAGCTTCAATATGCTCCTCTATGAATATCTGTGACAAAGTATGTAGTGGTTATTAGTGAAGTGAAATGTGTGGTG
>NW_027186349.1:11434766-11435307 GCF_028583685.1 Petaurus breviceps papuanus
GGGTGAGAATACAGGATTCCACTAGTCCTTCCAAGAAAAACTTGGACAAGTTCTTTCCCCATCACTCAGAGACTAATCCAGTGGCCTTTGCAATGGAACTATGTCTCACTCTGTAGCTACCCCCATGTTCCTAATCTCTACTAGTTGTGGATAAGAAGAAAGAATATCTTTTTCAGAATATCTGCAATTCACCATATTGGTAGAGCTACCTACAGGACCTAGCAGATTAGCTGAGGTATGGGCTTAAGGAGAGACTAGTGAAGGCACAGTGTGTTCTATCAGAGTGTGAGCTCCTTGAGGGTAGGCATCATCTTTATATCTACAGTGCCTAGCACTTAGTTAACTGCTTAATAAATGCATGTTGACATGTTGACTTGCTCACACTAGAAAAAGAGGCAGTACATATAACAAACCACAGTCTGGTGAAATAGTTTAAGGAGAAGAATAGATAGTATATGAACTCATAACTAGATAGATGGATAGATAAATAGATGGATAGATAGATAGATAGATAGATAGATAGATAGATAGATAGATAGAT
>NW_027186349.1:11435317-11484736 GCF_028583685.1 Petaurus breviceps papuanus
GATAGATAGATAGATAGATAGATAGATAGATAGATAGATAGATAGATAGATAGATAGATAGATAGATAGATAGATATAGATAGACAGACAGAGAGATAGATAGAGAGAGAGAGATAGACAGACAGACAGATAGATAGATAGAGATAGATAGACAGACAGACAGAGAGAGAGATAGATAGACAGACAGACAGACAGATAGATAGAGATAGACAGACAGACAGACAGACAGACAGACAGACAGACAGACAGACAGACAGATAGATAGATAGATAGATAGATAGATAGATAGATAGATAGATAGACAGACAGACAGATAGATAGATGAGTACCAGGAGATGTTAGGGAATTCAAGCAACATCAGTGAAAAAGACTAGAGTTTTGGAAACTCGAATTGCTTCATAAAATTGACCAGTTCCTGGGCAATCAGGGATTTTGATTTCCTAACCTTATTTGGATGTCCCTACCACTAGCTCCACTAACACCAATACCCAATGAGTCCTGAATGCACTCTTCTGACAACTGGTCTTTAAGTCTATCAGTATTTTAGACCTTTTTATAGTTCTTGCCCTTCCAACCCCAACCCCAACCCCAAACCCTGCCCTGTCTCCTCAGCAAGAGTGAGGCCTATATTTGGGATTCATGGGGTTCAAACACGAAGTTGCTCTCTTCCCATCTTAGACTCTGTCCTCTCAGTCCCTGGAAGCAATTGCCCTTCTCTCTGCCTGAGAGGTTTGCCTAATCACTGGCACATGACAGTTCAGGATAAACTATTCTCATCTGCAGCCCTACCTGATCCACGGTCCCTCTAATTGGGGTACTCAATATCTGTTCCTGATTACTCAATTCAATTCAGCAAACTTGAAGTGAATTAAGTGGCTACTATAAGCAATGCCTTGTGCGGGGCCAGGTTATATAAAGATAAATTGTCAAATAGTCCATGCACTTACATGGGGGCTGGAGGGTACCAAGGTACAATACAGATGCTAATATTAACTAATACAGTATTTGAACCTAGATTTTTCCTGGCTCTAAATCCAGTACTCTTTCCCACAGTATGATTCTGCCTCTCAGTTCCTGTAAGGTCCATCTAGTTTACATAAAGTCCCTATTCCATAGACTTGAATGGCCTTTTGGAAAGATGGCCATCTCACAAATACATGCTACTGGGAATAAGGAAACCATAGAGCATCTAAGGTTGCCTATTACTACTGCTACCAGAACAAACAAAGCAAAGCAAAGCATATATTCTTTGTACTTCAGCATCTCAGTCCTTAAGAAAGAAATCTAGCCTGTAACCCCCAAAATATCTTTCGAGGTTTCAGTGATCAAAATTTACAGTCCTTTGGGCAGAGCACCCACAGGTAAAGGTATGATACCCTATGTGGATAGAGGGAGAAGTGGGAGGGGGAAGGAAGGAAGGAAGGAAGGAAGGAAGGAACTTTTAACCATACATACACAAATGCAAATGCTTATTTGGATGATCAGCATTTCTATGTATTTGTTTCCAGCCCTAAAATGACTTAACTGGCTGACTGCTTCCTCTATCAGGCAGTGCAATGAGGGGAATACAGAAGGCACTGGATCCAGAGGACTAGGTCTGGGTCTGAATGGCTCTGTCACTTACTACCTGTGTGACCTTGGGCAAATCATTTCTCTGAGTTTCTGTGTCCACATCTATAAAAAGAGGGGATTAGAGTATATGATCTCCAATGTCTGTTCTCTTTTTCAAAAATAACTTATGAAAGACCTAAAAATAACTTCCACAAAATAATTATAGACATTTCAAATGAAAGGTGTGGAGATTTACAAAGTAATATTTTGATTGATGGATGACTTTTATCCAAACTGTATTTGATTTGTGAAACCTAAGTCTACATAAGTCTTCTGATTACAATATAGGTCAACACTGCAGAAGGAAACCTTCAAAGATTGTCGAGCCTTTTGAGGGGAAGAGATCTGTCATTTAGTACTCTGGTATTGGTCATGTGAGGTCTGGCATCTTTTGTATTAAATGTAGGAAAAAGGACATAGGAAAAATGTGCCTTTACATATCCTAGTAGAAGGGATAAAGTATTTATACACATACCCCATTATCTCCATCATTGAAGCCTGAGGAATTAGGACTAGATTCTATCTAGAGGCTGGTGACTTTTTTAGATAAGATTTAACCTGAGGTATTAACCTCTCAAGATCGTTAAAATCACATGATGTTCTTCTAAGAGTAGAATACTGCCCTTGCTGCCCAGGTTCCAACCTGTCTAGTCATTCTGCACTTCCAAAAGAAATGAAATTTCTAGGATACAAAATTCTTTGTCTACCTCTTCTGAGTCCTATTAGCTTGTCTGTAAATTCCCTGAGCTGTTGCTGCATATCATCATAGTCTGAATTCCAATAGCGGTTGAAGTGGTCCTTGATTATCAATTTAAAATATTTTCCAAGTGCTGTGGGGTCTCCCACAATGAAAATTATTAATGTCCAATTTATTCATTCAAATACAAATTTTACCTTAAAGTGATGAGCTTAGACAATCCTTAAAGTTAAAAAAATAAACATTCCAGTCAAAAGCACAAGATTCAGAAAGAGCTTCAGACCAAAGGTTTGGGGTGGGATGCGCAGGTTGAAGGTTTATTTTTTTTCCAGAAGAGGCAGACTTAATAAGAAGTCCTGAACCTGTCAATGCCAGTTGGCACCTATGGTCAATGATTCCAGAAAAAATTAGACCCATGAGTATATTGCCCTGGGGCAGTCCTATCACTTACCATCACACAGAGGGCCATTATTAGAGGGGGGAAAAAGAACAATTTCAAAACAGTACAAGTAAGAAATGTGTCACCTACTATAAGGAAGTGGGGAGGGCACAAAGAGGTGCCTGTTGTGGTGTGCCTCAGAATGAGTGCCTGCTTGGAGGATAAGGCAATTTTTATAGTTCCTGAGAGAACTGCTTGGTATTTTTTTTTGAGAGTATTTTTATCCATTATCTCATGTTGCTTAACAATATCTTTCAGGAGTAAGTAGGAGCAAGAAACATTATCCTTATCTTGTAGCCAGAGAAATGGTGATTCAGAGAGGTCGTGACTAGCTTGACATCACAGAATAAATCAATGGCAGACGAGAGATTAGAACCCAAATCTCCTGGCTCCTACTTCCGTCCTTTTTTTCCATTAGACCAAAGCCTTTCAAGCTTTTTGATCTTGTAGAGTCTTATCAAAGGATTTAGAGTTGGATAGGTCATTAAGGAATTGTAGGATGACTTCTTTTGATAGATAATGTGGCTAAATGACTTACCCAAGGTCAAAAAGGCAACAAGTGCAGACTCAAGTCCTTCCGCTCTAAGTCCAAGCCTCTACCAGAATATGCTTCCAACCTTCATGGGAGGATTTGGGGGTGGGGTGTAGAGAGATGATGAATAGACAAGGAGTCTTAATCACTCACTAAGCTTGTACTGTTCTCTTTCTGAAAAAGTCCTCAATTACATGTGAGAACAAGCTAATACATTGCTATAAGGTGAAGAGGAGAATATAACTTGGAAGTAAAAGGGAGAAGGGAAGGATTTAGATTAGGAAATACCATCTTGGAGGAAAATTAAACCATGAACAAATTCTATAATTTCTCAAAACAACTAAGCCCAGGACCAGTTATGAAAAGGCCTAGGTTTCCACAGAACACTTTTTTTTTTTCCAAGCCAGCATGAGGACACTGTACGTAAAGAATTGTTTTTGTTAGATTATCCCCTCAGTCATCTCCCCCACCATTTTCATTCACTTTTATAAATTTCCCCTTTAAAATAATTCTCTGCACATCCATTGGCTTGCAATTTGAAGCAGTGTTAGGGCTAGTCCTTAAGGTAAGGTTTTACTCACTTCTCCCTCCCCCCACCTGCACAACAGCAGACTTTCTAGCAGGTTTGTCCAGTAGCCTAGCACTGTCCCAAACCCAAGGGGTTTAGCAAGACAGAGATTTTCTAAAGAATTAACATGTCATCCTTCTCTGACTTCTGGCTCCCAGAGATGCTTCCAGGTATCCCTGTCATAAGTACCTAAGCTAAAGGTGGTTGGTTTGTGCAACCTGCCCTCCATGTACTGCACTCATTTAAAAATTCATGGTAATTGCATTTGTAAGCATGGGCTATATGCAGCAGCTGGACAAACAGCTGGGAAAGCCAGGATTAAAAAAACACAACATCCACTATTTGGAATCATCTTTCTTAGAAAACAATATTCTTCAGTGTCTCTTGGTAAAGTAAGGCAAAATAACAACAAATAAAAGAGAAAAGAAAGATAAAAGGTGACTTAATAGAAAATACAATATCCACTATTTAGAATCTTCTTAGAAAACAATAGTCTCAATGTCTTTTGGTAAAATAAGGCAAAATAACAACAAATAAAATAGGGGGGAAAAAAGATAAAAGGTAACTTAATGGTCTTTTCACTCTGCTCCTCATTCCTTCCCAGTGTTAATTTAATATAGACTGAAAGATGATTTTCCTAAAGTACAGGTCTTATCATGTCCACCACCTCCCCCAACTCAATAAACTCCACTGGTTCCCCATTTACTTCTAGAAGCAAATATAAACTGCTCTGCTTGGCATTTAAAGCTCTTCACAAGAAGCTGTTCCCTTCCTGCTTTGCCATTCTTCTTGCCTACTATTCCCTACTTGCTGTGTATTCTGCAAGTCTAGCCATATGGACTTACAAATGACACTCCCTTCCACCCCTGTGCCTTTGCATGGATTGCACTCCTTTTCCTGGAATGGATTCCCTATTCACCCTTCTTAGAAGCCCTGGTTCCCTGCAGGCTCCAGTCTGCTTTGCTTGATCCAGCCCACGTGGATTCTTAGAGGGTCTGCTTCTAGGAATGGGTGATGGTGTAAATGGGAGTGAGGACCCTGACCCTGATTCAGAGTATGCAGTTATTCTGTGACTGTTTCCTCTCCAGTGACTACATGGCAGGGGCGAGGGGGGGGGGGAAGAGGGAGAGGAAGCCTTCTAGAAGGCTGAGAAAGACCTCAGTGAGCACACAAAGGCTTCCAATAGAAGAATTCAACCTCTCTTTCTTCCTGGCAGTGTCTCTCTAGATTTCTTTCTCTGTCATGATGGCAGCCTTGTCCCCCTGGAACTCCACTCTGCCCCTGTAGCCCCTTCTTCTGATTAGTCACTCCTCCCAGAATCTCCTTTTAAAGTAAAGTGTCCAGGATGTAAGTAAAGTGCCATGTTCACTCCTTCATTCCTCTATGGGTTCTGCCCCTGACTTTCCAGGTTTCTTTCATCACCATGATCCCTCCTTCTTCTCTCCTCCACTTTTCAGCTTCCTTTTATGTACTGTCTTATCCTAGTAGAATTTAAGTGCCTTGGGGACACTCACTGTCTTTCTTTTTATTTCTGTATTCCTAGCACTTAGCACTGGTCCTGGCATATAGTAAGCACTTAATAAATGCTTCATGGCTTGCCTTGACTCGAGTTGGTGAGTGAGAAAGAACTGTTGTAAGTTTCTGGTTTGGGTGAGAGAGTTTTGAATATCTTCTCTTCCCAATCTGGATGCCAGTAGGGACTATAAACATAAAGGCCCTGATGTTTCTTCTGTCCCCCACATGTTTATTCTTTCCTAGTCTTAGATGAAGTTCTTGTTCCTCCTTCATTTTTGAAGAGGAACAATGACATCACAGTGTGATGTCTTAACTTTTGAGTGAACTGAATTCAAGTGAGGCAGAGTTGCACAAAGTTGTCATCCTAACTCTCTTTTCTGCAGTCATCAAAGTTCAGTGACAAGACAAAAGGCAAGATGCTGGTCATGGCCCAGGATTCAGCGGAACATATCTTCAATGTCTGACCAAACTCTAAGTACTCCATGGCATCTGCTTCTCTTGCCTTCAAGGCCATTGGAACAAACTGTTCCACCGGGGGAAGTCTTCACATACTTGGGGTAAACATTCCCTAACTCACCAATGGATTTGAGGACTGTCTGTTACCTTCAATTGGAAATAGAACAACCTTGTGAGTTTAGAAAGGTCAGAAAGAAGACTAGGAAGGGTAAAAGAAAAAAGAAAAAAAAAAGCCACCAGAGGCCTTGAGATGGAAGTCTGCCACTTTTCTACTTTGCCAAAACCTTTGACTTTTTCAATAGATCTCTTCTTACTTTCATACATTACTTAAAATACTTAGTTGTAAGCTCTTTTTTTCATTTAGTGCAGAGTCATGTTCATTAAATTTGGTAATAGTAAGGAGTCAACTTTTTCAAGAAAGTTATTAGAGAGGTAAGCCAGGCAAATGCCACTGACATTATGCAAGTAAATTTCAATGACAAAATGGGCGGGGGGGAGTTTCTTATTGCAATCTTGTAGACAAGAGGGAAGGCTATAGGCTTGGTGATATTCAGTTAAGTAGATATGACTCTGATTGAATTATATGACTCAATGAGTAGTGATGTAGATGGAAAAAACTCAAGGAGGTCATGACAGCTGTTTTGAAGTTTTGAAGGGATCATATGTGGAAAAGGAATTAGCTTCATTCTTCTTGACCCCAGGACCAGTAGGTGCATATTAGAGAAAGACAAATTTCATCTTGATGTATGGGGGAAAAACTTCCTAACAATTAGAATTAGCCAAGAATATATTTGGTTGCCTCAGGAGATGGTGTGTTCCAATTCACTGAAGGTCTTGCCTTCTGACAGAGGCTAAATGACAAATCATCATATGTTTTGTAGAGGAAATTCATCTTCAGATAGGCTTTGGACAATCTGATCTCTGAGATCCCTTCCAACTATGACTTCTTTGGTTATAAAAGCAGTGGCACTCCCCCCAAAAAAAGTTATATGATGGAAAATATTTACATGAAAACTAAAGTTTCTTTTTTAATGTAATGACAACAGGAGAGAGTTCTTTGCCAAAGACTAATATTAATCTATATTTCAGTTAGCATTGTAATCACATCATTTTCCTCATTAAAAAGTCTTTAACTTGTTGGGACCATTTGGTCCATCTGTAAAATGAGAAGTTTATATGATGTCTGAGGCCCCTTTAAACTCCAATATTCTATATTTCTAATCCATGTCCTTGCCCTCCCTCCTATGAAAAGCATTTGGTTTTTATCTCCATCTGAAAACTTAATTTAGATATGCATAGTTATCCATATTTAGGTAAATATCTAAAGAAAGTAAGTAGTAATTGTGATCAACAAGGTCTTCTTGTACTGGCAGATTAGGTGGATGATTTGAATAATTCCTCTTTCTGCTGATTGGACATGGCATTATCTTCCTGTGCTACCTGGTCTGGAGTTCTCTGCTGAGAACTACTGAGTCACCCATTAGGCTATATAACATAGGCAATGGTACAAGAACAATAATTATGAATAATGATAGCAATAATATATTAATTATGTAACAGGATACATTATAATAATTATATAAATTATAAAACTTATAATGTTATAAATTTATGTGTTTACAAATTATATAAAATAATGTTAGTATATTATATTATTTACTAATATATAATCATACTCATAATAACAACATGTATATGGTACTTTAACCTTTACAAAGTGCTTTAAATGTGTTATCTCTTTCAATCCTCTAAACAACCTTATGAGACTTTGATGATATCCCCATTTCACAGATAAGGAAACTAAGGCCAAAAGAGGTTAAGTGACTTGCCTAAGGTCACACAGCTAGTAAATGTCAGAGGCAATATTTGAATTCAGGTCTTCCTGACTTCCTGATGGACTAGAGTCCATCACTCTATGGACCACCTTGTTGCCTATATCTATATAACACAAGTATTCAAGGCTCATTTTAGTTATGGGGTGAGGGTAGAGGTGGGGAAGGAGGCCATGGTAGCATGGGATGCTAACCAGAAATAGCAGGCCCTAGTGAGTAAGTAACCACCATTTGGGCAATATGAAGGAATCAGACCAAAGAAAGCAACCCAAACAATGAGGAAGATATGACAGTGACAGAAAGGACTCAAAAGATAAAACTTTGTCCACTTCACAATTCTATATAGGGCCTGCCCAGGTGATCTACTTTGAAGTAAAAATAAGTGCCTCACTATCCTTAGAAATAGCACCAACTATGCCAGAGTAGAAGACTTCCTGTTCATTGAATGACTTAATGATTTAAAATGACTATTAATTCAGGAATGACACTAACACACAGGCTCTGCTGCTCACCTTGTCCCATACTGGTGTCTAGTGATTGCAATGGCTGACACTATAGAATTAACTCATCTCAATCTTTCCCTTAGCTACCACCCAAGTACATACACTCTCTCTCCCCTGCCCAAAAGAAATCTCCTATTATTCATTGCTCAAAATAGAATATCCTTATTTGAAGTAGTGTGTCACAAGATGAAACACAATTACCGTGAGCAGGGTAGCTTGAGAAAGGGCTCAGTTAAAAATTGACCTCAACTTTATTGCACTCAACTATGTTCCACAATGACTCATGAAGAAACGCACCTGACATACTCTCTACTCATTTTCCAGGAGTTCACTGGTCTATCTTACATTCACAATACCGATTTTAAAAAAAGTTATATATGGCTAATTCTATCAAAAGCAAAACCTGAATTCATTTTTCTACCAACAGCAGCTAAACATAACCAGAAAAGACTGTGATTGTAATAATAAGGAATATTCTGCCGCTAAATGTGATTTCTTACATCCTGTGGTAAAACCACTTTTTTTTTCACCAGTAGCTAATACCTAAATTAGCAGTGGCCCAGGCTCCAATTAGGGAGTAGATCACATTTGTACTTTTTTTTTTCCAGAGTAGTTATAAGGAGATAGAACTGAGAATGAATATATAACTAGTAAAGAATCCAGGAATAGCAAGTGAAAAGCAAAGGATCTAGAAATATTTTCAGAGAATAAAACTAGAAGGGATAAACTGAACTTAAAACTGAAGAGAGAACTGAATCCAAGTCCCTCCATTTACACGTAAAGAAACTAAGGCCAAGGAAGGTGAAGTGAGTTGCCAAGGAAGGTGAAGTGAGTTGCCAAGTAAGAGCTATCCCAAAATGGAAGGGGCTGCCTTCAGAGCTGGTGTGCTTCCTCTCACTAGAGGTCTTTAAACAAAGGCTAGATGACCTCTTGATAGACACATTATAAGGAGAATTCTTATTCAGGTACAGGTTGGACTCCGTGGACTCTGAGGTCCCTTCTATCTCTGAGATTGTGTGATCCTTCCTACAGCAGAATGACCTCTGCTCAACATGTAGAACAAATGTTATCTGTGATCCCTGGCTCCTGGAGGGAAGAAGTGACAGAAGGTAGCTTCCAGTGACAGGGAAGCTGAGGATTAGTGATGTTCCACTATATGGCTTTAAAGAAAAAAATGTGAACTGATCTGTGACAAATCATGAGAGTCCTCTGAATATCATCCACTCTTCATTTTAATTTGCTACAATCTATACCACAATGCAATTCCATCAGATAAAGACTGAAGTACTTGAAATAATCTATCGCTGGTTTCATGATCAAAAAAATATAGGATCAATCTGAGGAAAACAATGAATAAATCTATTGGCTCATCCCATATAGGTTTGATGTGGAAGTCAAAAATATTGTAATAAAATAAATGCATCTTAAACCACATTAATAGAAGCATAATACCCCAACCTGGGGAATGTAGATTTCCACCATTCTCTGTTCTGATTAGACCACATGTCATTTGGAGTTTATGTTCCATTCGGGGCACCACATTTTAGAATCATGTCCAAAGAAGTGGAACCAGGAGGTTGAAAGTACTCAAGACCACACATCAGTTAAGAATCATTTGAAGAGGACAGTGATGTTTTGCCTAGAGAAAAGTGGACTTAGTTGGAAGAGAGTGGGAGAGAGAGAGTAGGCGACTGATGGTTTTTTGTTGTTGTTCAGACATTTCAGTCCTGTCCAAATCTCTATGATCCCAGTTAGGGTTTTCTTGGCAAAGATGCTAGAGTGGTTTGCCGTTTCCTTCTCTTGCTCATTTTACAGATGAGGAACTGAGGCAAACAGGAAGTGGGAAACAGACAGACAGACAGACACTAGTAAGTGTCTGAGGCCAGATTTGAACTCAAAGAGATTTATCTTCCTGGTTCCCACCCCAGGGCTCTATCCACTGTGCCACCTGCCTGCCCCAAGGGGATTGATATTTGGTTTCAAGTATCTGAAGGATTCTTACTTGGATGTAGAATTAATTAAGCTCATCTATCTTGGCTGCAGAGAGTAGAGCTAGAGAAAGGAGGAGGGAGGAGAGGGCTGAAAGTGTCAGAAAGGTAGATTTCATTCATTATTAGGATAACCTCAATAATTAAAGCTGTCTCAAAATGGAATGTGCTTTTTTTATGAGTTAATTACCCATAACTTCTAGTGAGGATCAGATGGACAGTTGGGATATCAAAGAGTTCTGCTAGGGATAGAATATAGTGACCTCTGAGTCCCCCACCAAGTTTAAGAAGCTAAAAGATAGTTCCATTATAATGTTGCCAGAACATATTACAGACCACTTGGTCAAGTAGAGAAAATATGGCACAGATCACAAAGCAGGTACAGTGGTAGGATGCTTTGGGCTCAGGGACTTCAACCATTCAGATAGCAGCTGGAGATCTCTGTGATGCAAGCAGGGGCACTGATCAATATTGACTTACCTTCCCAACAATTTCATCACTCTGAAGGCATGCAAAGCAATAAAATAAACTACTATCTTGAAACTGATAGGAAAAGGAAAAATTGAAATAAAATGGCAGGAACCTTGAGAGAAAGTAATCATACCATCTTAAGTCTGAAAACAGGAGGGGTCTCACCTTTGCCCTATCCTTTAGGGGAGTGGATTTCAAAGTTCATAGAAAGGATAGATATGAAATCAAAGCTTGAAAAGGGAAGTCAGCACAAGTGGAATGGTAGGCAAAAGCCTTTATTTTGATACTTTTAAATTTAATTAAATTAATTTCATTAAATAAAAAATTTAAACTTAATTTACATCATTTTTAAAAATTCTCATGTTCAATTAAAATTATATCTGAGGAAAAAAAAGGGGAAAACATAAAGAAACACATGAAGTTATATAATGATCTATATGATGAGGTGATACATGTACATGAAACCAAATGCATGTGATGAATAAATAAGAGAGAGAGTCAAAAAGTTGTTTTATTTTTTTTAATTATGTAGGGTCAAAAAGAAGGACAAGATAGGGATATATTCACTGTTTTGGGTGGAAAGAGAAAATGGAAATACCTTGATTAGTATCTTCTATTTTCTCTAAAAAGGAGAACACTTCCCTAAGCAAAAGGCTAAGAGGGATTTGACACCAAGGTTAAGAAAAGAGAACTCCTAGACGGCCTTAATGAATTCAAGTCAGCTGTCCCAGAAAAATCATATTGCAAGCTACCGAAGGGGGAGGGAAGAAGGGAATTGGCAAATGTGATTACTAACCACAGATAGAGTGATCTTTAAAGAACCTAGAAGGGTACCACAGGACTATAATAGGTAAAGGTTGCCCCAGTTTTTGAAAATGGAAGATGAGCAATCCTACAAATGACTGAACTGTCAAAATAAGAGGAGGTATTATTAAAGGGATGGCTTATGAATACTTAGAAAGAGAAGCAGTGATATCTATGAACTACTTCACTAACATACAGGGGAGTAGTCATACTAGAATAATCTCTTTTCCTTTTTTTTTTTTGTTTTTTGACAAGGTTACTAGATCAGGGAAATACCACAGGCATAGTATACCAGGATTTCAGGAACAAAGCTCCTAGTGAGACTTTGAGGGCTAAGAGAAAAAAGTAAGACTGTGATAAGGAAACACACAAAGTATTAAAAGGAATTTCAAGGACAAAGTAAATAAGGAAAGTGAATAGAAATGGGCGATTGGCTACATTACCATTACATGCCCCCAGTGCCACCAAGCCTACCCTTCCTAGACCTTTGAATCCAAAGGTATTTTTTCTTCATGACACAAACCATCTGAGAGAACACTAAAGGAAGTCAAGATAAATAATCAGGAATGAGAGTTGGGTAAAGTGAGGGTTGAGGGCAGGGGGAGAATCCTCTTAGTAGACTTGAAATCCTGCCTCCATTATCTTTTTCTTCTTTGGTCAGTAAACAACTGGAATCCTATAAATGGGCTATGTGAACATAATATTAGTTCTAGCTGATGAAATAACCTTGTCTAACCCAATCTCCCAACCCTACCTTGATTTTTGTTTCCAGTCTACTATTTCTGTTCTTTCTGGCTACCTATCAGAAAGATAGAATGGAGACAGACCTCTGGCTGGAAAAGAAATTCAGTAGCCAATTACCCTATCATCCACTCCTGTGAGATTCAATTTTACATTCAAATTTACTTTCATACATTTTATTAACTACCATTCTTAGTCATCTTTATCTCCATGCTTTCCTCCTCCAGTCCTCTGACCCTTTGCATGTACCTGCCCTAAAACACACACACACACACACACACACACACACACACACACACACACACACACACACACACACACACACAGGTCAGATCCTATTTCATAAGTAAAGCAGAAAAAGAACTCCCTATTTTGTTGCTGTCTGTCAGCAGTAGGGAAGCCCATTGATAGTACTAACAAAAGTAGATAATAATAGGCTAAAGCTGTCTTTTTTTTTTAATGGGAAATTAACCACTGATGTTTACTTTGACAGGCAAAACACCTTTCCATGAAAGCAAGTTAGGAACTGATTGCAAGCAAGAGGAAATCACAATCTGATATAGTCTGAAGGAGAATAATTACTCATTTCTGACCTATTTATTGGTTTATCTACTCTATGTAGTATCCTGCATAATCACTTCTAAAGCATAAGCATAACCATGCTTCAGAAATTTTTAAAAGGGCAGTCTACGGTATTATACTACTTCCAAAAAATAATCATAGATAAAATAAGATATACATGCATATCTCTGTCTCACCACAAAGCACACACACACTCTTTTTAAAGTAAAGAAGTGGCTCCCCTACCCCACAGCAGAGTCAAAGTAGTAACCAATGGAGTCTTACAGATGGTAAGTGGCTCTGATGGACAGCTTAGTCTTGTGGCTTTGTACGTATTGTCATTTTGGCATAGTATAGTGGAATGAACACTGGACTTGGAGTCAGGAGAGCTTGGCTCCTACTCTGATCCTAATATTTACTAGCAGTGTGACCCTGAGCATGTCACCTTTCTCAACTGTAAAATGAAGAGAAAATAAACTAACCTCACAGATTTTTTCTGAGGCTCAAATGAATATAATTTGAGCAATCCAGTATCCACCCCTGTGAGAAGTTCACATGTTTAGATTTATTTTATGTTCACAAACTTTTCAATAATAATGATGAGATGCAGGCTCTGGGAATCCCCTTGAGCTTTCCTTGAATCTTTGAGGTACAGGCTCTGGGAACCCTCCTTGAACTCTGATTAAATCGTCCTGTTTGATGAGGTATTTGCATGAGGCCATAAGCTTTACATTGTGACTGGCCCAGACCTCTGTTACTAAACTTCCCACCCTTGAGCCTATCAAAATATGAATCTACCCTTGAACTGGCCTACCCCACCATTGTCTGTAGTCTCTAGGTAGTCTCCAGCAACTTCCCACCCTTAATCACTCATTAACCTCATCTGACTTCTCCTGAAGACCCTCCTCAAACTGCTCCTCTAGACCACCCCTAGATTCCTCCCACATCTTTCTGTATATAAGACACCATCTTCCCTCCATGTGTCAGAGAGCTCTATAGAATGACCTGGCACAGACTTACTCTGTGTCCAATACAAGTAAACTTTTAATAAGTTTTACTTTTCTTTGGCTGAGAGAAGACATAAGTCGAATTCAGTCAGCAGGACCCCGCGTGTTGGTATTTTGGGGTCTCCAGAGCAATCCTAACCCTCTTTATGGGTAACCTCTTCAATGTCAGGTTATTATCCTTACTTGCAGACCTTTTAAGCACTATAGAAATGTGGAATGCAGGTGGGAAGCTCCAATCTTGGTCACTCTAGTATCCCTGAGGCTGACACTTCTTCAATTAATCACTTTGAAGGAAAGTTCTCTAATGCAGATGGAAGTATTTACCATTGCTTTGGGATAACCAGGCTGTTTCCTTTATTATATCTATGCTAAATTACTATTGTGCGTAAATAAATTATTAGAGTTCTGTGTAAGAATTGAGAGATAATAGCTAAATAGAAGATCCTTAATGGTTAGGGTTCCATCTCAATGATAAATGAAAAGCATCCCCCAGGCCTCCAGATGGGAGGTAAAGAACAGTTTACTGTGGGATGAGGGGAGAATAGAAAAAAAAGGAATTAATGGCAAGAGTTCTGCAGGAAATGAGTGAACATAAGAGATTGGGGCTGGGTGAACTATGTAGCTCATACCAAGACAAAGATGTGCTGCAGCAAGCACCCCAGCATCCCCAGGGAGGCTGCCAACACAGGTTCTTAGATCTGCTTTTCTAAAGGAAAGCAACATGGGTTAACAATCTTGCTTTAATCAATCAAATATATCATTTACCTTGTTCAGCAGAAAAAGTCAGCCCACCAAACTTCAGAGTATACAGACAGAAGTTATAAGAAAACAGAAAAACATATCAAGCAGACAGGCCTCCAACTGTCTTGATCATTATATCCATACCTAGTCAGTTACCAGAGAGGGAAGCATCAACATCTGAGTTTTTCAAAGCTGGGGGGCTCTCAATGGTTGCCCAGAGTCTCATCTGGTCAAATCACACAACACTTCTCAAAGTGAGCCCCAAAACAAAGTCTCACATCAGAGATTATATAGCCTTCTCCTAGGTCAGAGAATGTAACAACCCTCTTGACCCACTGCCCAATCACAAAGCACCAAGGTGTGGGCAGTCCTGAAAAACAAGCCTCCCACAACAGGCTCCAGGTGCACTTAATCTAGGGGCAGGGAAGATCTTAAAAATCTACATTCCTATATGACAAGGTGTTTTGGGGGAAACAAAAAAGGATGACTATTTAGGGTGAACTAGAAGCATCAGTAAATAGAAGCTAGGTAACTTAAAAATACATATATACTTATATACACACATACATGCATGAATGCACATATACATACATACATGCACATATACATACATACATACACACACAAACTCTTTAGATAGGTCTAGAAAGAAGAAATGAATGAATCTAGGGACTGGATGAATTCATGTGACTGAATATCCAGAACAGAGGTCACTAAGGAAGACATTTCCCAAATTGGGCTGTGTATACATCTCTGTAACTACTTATCTGTGTATAGTTTGTCCCCATATACAATCTCATGCTTGTAGGAAATTAGTTCATGTTATTGTCAGAAAGACTGGTCTAGAGGTCACTGCTAAGGCTGTAATCACAGAAAGAGCTCCAAGCTCCTTGAAAGTAGCTGTGAAGGTAAGGAGTCTTTTGGTTTGTAATAAATACTTAAATGGATCTGCAAATTTTTTTTTTTTAAGCAATCGGGGTTAAGTAACTTGCTCAAGGTTACACGGCCAGTTATTTCTGGGTGTGGTGCTGAGTATCTGAGCCTGGATTTGATCCAGGTCATCCCAACACTGGAGCCGGTGCTCTTACTAGATGAGCCATCTGGCCGTCCCTAAGCAATTGGGGTTAAGTAACTTGCTCAAGGTTACATGGCCAGGGGTTTCTGGGTGAGTGCTAAGTGTCTGAACCCGGGATTCGATCCCCAGGTCTTCTCAACACTGGAGCCGGTGCTCTTACTCTCTGTGCTACCTGGCCGCCCCTTGGATCTGCAATTTTAACAAAGAGAGGTAGAGATAGAAAGAGAAGATGTGATCAGGCATCTGCAGTGGACAGAGTGTGGGGCCTGAAGTCAGTAAGACATGAGTTCAAATCTGGCTTGAGAACATGAGTTCAAATCTTCATATACTAGCCATGTGACTCTGGACAAGTCTTAAATGCTCTGGGCCTCAGTTTCCTCATCTTTAAAATGAGGATAATAACAGCACCTACTTCTTGGGATGGTTGTAAGGCTCAAAAATGAATATTTTTAAAGTGCTTAGCACAGTGCCTAGCACATAGTGTAGGTACTTAATAAAAGTTTTTCCCCTCTTTTTTTGACATAAAATTCTTTGATGATATTGTTTACTCCTATTCTTCTTCAGAGTTCTTCAGAGATCCCAAATGGATGAAAGTCCTAACCACTCTTGCCCACACTGTCCCCATCACAAAACATGCAACAAAATTCAATACATTCATTTCCTACTAATTATACATGTTGCTACCTACTGTTCACCTTTCCATTAACCTCAGTGTGTTCCTCATTTCTCAATTCTCAATTCTCCAGAGGTAATAGTGGTCTAGGTCTCACTGCCCTACAGCAATAGTGGTAAAACGTTTGTACTGAAAAGAGAGGCCTTTGTGATTACGGGAAATTTGGAGTTGGTAAAAATGCCTCTGGGCCTCTTTCACTGTCCATCTGTATTGTCTCTTCCAAATTTAGATACTGTTGGAAAGCTATTTAAGGTATTCATTCAGATGCATACTGAAATCTGAGCAACAAACAATCTTTATCCAGTTGGTCTTTCCTTTCGATGAATAAGCCAATGTCCTGATGGCTTTGCTCAGTTCTGCCTCACTTAAATCAAATTCATTGCCAAGTCAAGATTTCATGTGATTGGTCCTCTTTGAGAATGAAGGATGAACAAGCACCAACCTCCTCTGAATCACCACTGATCTCTTCCAGGAGACAATGAAATGTCCTAGGGCTTGATCCAAGCAACATAATGTCATCCACAATAGAAGCGTCGGGAGTAGCCACAGAGAGTCCTTCCAAATATGGCCTCTGCCCTGGACCTCCTCCGTCATGGTGGTGAGTGCTCTTAGGGAGTCTACATCTCCTTTTTTTTTTCACAACTTTTGCACCAATAAACACCAGTTGCTTCTTATTGCCTCCAGAAGCAAATACAAAATATTCTGTTTGGCATTCAAAGCCCTTCAGAACCTAGCCCCCTCCTACCTTTCCAATCATTCCAATCACTCTCCAACAAGTACTCTTTAATCTAATGACACTGGCATCCTGACTATTCTATAGACAAAAGACTCCATCTCTCAACTTAGGTATTTTCTCTGGCTGTTCTCTTTCCCTCGAGCACTCTCCTTCTTCATCTCTGGTTTTCCTAGCTTCCATTAAATCCCAACTAATGGCAGATAGGTGGCACAGTGGATGAAGCACCAGGCCTAGAGTCAGGAAGACCTGAGTTCAAATTCAGCTCGACACTTAAAAGCTGGGTGACCTTGGACAAGTCACTTACCCCCATTTGCCTCAGTTCTTCATCTATAAAATGAGCTGGAGAAGGAAATGGCAAACCACTCCAGTGTCTGCCAAGAAAACCCCAAATGGGGTCATGAAGAGTCTGACAGAACTGAAATGACTGAACAACAGCAAAATCCTACCTTCTACAGGAAGCATTTTTCAAGCCCTCTTAATTTCAGTGCTTTCTTTGTTTTAATTATTTAACATGAATCCTGTGCATACCTTGTTTTGTATATACCGGCATACCTTTGTTGCACCCCAAAAACTATGTGCAACAGAAATCCTTACCCAAATAATACTCAGAGGTTTCTCAAGGTAGGAAGCATAAAATAATGGTTTAATACAATTTCGAGAAAGAGCTATCCTCCTGACAAATGGTCATGGAGGAGAAGCAATTTACAAAAGGAAATGGTGAAATTATAAAGCCCTAATGTGGAATTCTCCCCCACCCCCTTCCTGACCCTTTTCTTCCACTGGCTGGAAGTTAGGTGTACAATCTAAGTGCAGCAATCTATCTCAAGTACAGGAACAAGGAAACAGCAGATCACCCAATGTACATTTGAGAAAGCACTTCTGTCTTTATTTGGCATATCTTGTGCTGAGGTGGCACTGAGGAGGGTCTCCATTGCTCTAAGTCCCAGATTCCTGCAAGGTCAGGTGACTTCTAAACTTGGGCCTAGTGGATGCTGAAGCTACTCTAGATTTGATTTTTTAGAATGGGGAAACTTCACTGCAAATTATCCCTCACACCTTGAAGATATTGTGGATTCAATTCCAGACCATCGAGAAAAAGCACATATCTCAATGAAGCGAGTCACAAATTTTTTGGCTTCCCAGTAAATATAAAAATTATATTTATACCATGCTGTAGTCTGTTAAGTGTACAATAGTATTATGTCTTTTAAAAAAGCAATGTACATACCTTAATTTAAAAATACTTTATTACTAACAAATGCTATCATCTGAGCCTTTGGCGAGTCATAATCTTTTTGTCGGTGGAGGGTCTTCACTTGATGTTAATCTTTTTGCTGGTGGAAGGTTTTGATGTTAATGGTTTCTGACTCATCAGAGTGGTTGTTGCTGAAGGTTGGGGAGGCTGCAAGAATTTCTTAAAAGAAGATAACAAAAAAGTTGACCACATCGATTGACTCTCCCTTTCACTTGAACATGTAGGGGCCATTACAGGATTATTAATTGGCCTAATTTCAATATTGTTCTATTTCAAGGAACAGTGAGGCCTATGGAGGAGAATGACAGGGAAAAGCAGATCAGTGGAGCAGTCAGTACACACCAATATCAATTAAGTTTACAGTCTTATATGGGCATGATTTGTGCTACCCCAAAATAATCACAATTGTAACATAATAATTAAAAAGCTTGAAATATTACAAGAATTACCAAAATGTGACACAGAGACAGGATGTAAGCACATGCTATTGGAAAAACGGCAGCTGACAGATTCTCTTGATGCACAGTTGCTACAAACCATCAATTTGTAAAACAAAAAAAAAGTCGCTATATCTGCAAAGCGCAATAAGAAGCTCAATAAAAGGAGTTACGCTTATATTTGTTTTTATGTTGCTTCTGCCATTAGATTGTAAGCTCCTTGAGGGCAGGGACTGTCTCTTGCCTCTTCTTGTATTCCTAGAGCCCTATTCCAAGCACAATTCTTGGCACATAGTAGGTGTTTGAGAACTGCTTCTTTTCTGATAGATTGATGAATCTATGTTTTAGATAGAAGGGAGAGTAGGCCTACAGGTCAGTGGTTACTTGATGTTTTCTTAGTGATCTCTTTCAGAATCAGTAAGGTCTGAGATTTTTTTTCCCCTAAGTCTTTAGGTATCATCCCTCCCTTTAGCTACCTTGTGAATTGATCTGCTTTTACTGCTTCCAGCATTAATCCCTTCTATGTATGCTTGATTCAATCTGGCTGCTTTTCCCAGCTTTGTTTTCTTTAGTATGATTACCACTTCCTCTGTAAACACTTCAGGCACTGTGATGTTTGTGTCCAGTTGTGTAGTTCCATTATCCCTGAGGGTGAAAATAATTTGCGGTAATAATTTTTGCAAACCTTTTCCATTTTTCTGCTGTTTATGGGTTTTGAATGCCCTTGGTATGGATTTGCTTAGTTAAATATCTTGCCAAGCTTTCTCTCTGCTACATGAGAAGATACTGCACATAAATGTCTGTCATTTTTCTTTGTAAGATTTTACAAATGAGTTAATATTCTAACCTGGTATTGCCTTTCACAACTGCTCTCCACTCATCAAGAAAGTAAACTATTTGTTAGACTAGGGCATATTGTTGACTCTTTTGATCTCCTTGTTTTAGAAATTAATTTATGTTGGTTTTACTGCTGGATGAAATTAGTAGTCAGTGTTGATGTTTATATTGTCCACCTCCCTTTTTTTTATCAAATGCTTTATTAACTTCTAGTTTACATCACTCATTTCTGCAAGATTTTGAGTTACAAATTTTCTCCCCGTTTTTCCCCTACCCACCACCCCAAAATAGCAGTCCCACAGGATATCCCCTCCTCCAATCTGCTGTCTCCCATATCTTCTCTCATACCCCCTCCAACTCTTCAGTAGGGCACGGTGGATCTCTATGCCCCAGTGCCTGTATATCTTATTTCCCAGTTACATGTAAGATGGTATTAATAATAGTATATATATATATATATATATATATATATATGTATGTATGTATGTATTTTTTTAAACATTTGATTTTAAAGCTTTGAATTCCAGATTCATTCCCTTCCTCTGTAGTCACCCATTCTTACTGGGAAGATAAGCAATTCAATATAGGTTGTTCATGTGTAGCTATGCAAAACATTTCCATTGTGTCCACATCCCTTTTTTAAAATTTAGTAGTTTTTCAACTAATTCTTGTTGAAATCTTTTCAATTGCATACCATATCTTTTCTCATTATTATTCTTTCTTCCTATTTATTATAAACTCTAATCTTAGCTCTAGCGAGCCCACAATCTGACTGCAGAGACAGCTGAGGCAGAAAAAGGGAATAAAGGAAAGGGAATAAGTAATCATTAATGTGCCAGGGCACTCTGCTAAATGCTTTACAAATATTATACCACTTCATCCTCATAACAACCCTGGGAATTTGGTGGTATTATTATTGTTCCCATTTTACAGTACAAGAAACTGAGGCAAATAGAGATTAAAGTGACACGTCCAGGGTCACACCAGTAATAAGTGTCTGAGACTGGTTTTAAACTCGGGTCTTCCTGACTCCAGACCCAGCAGTCTACTCACTGTACCACCTAACTGCTGTCCAGGGATAGCTCCCATTGTCCATTATAAGTCTTTTCATGTCTGTTAAAATACAGTTGATTTTATTCTTGGTATTTCTTATTTGGCACTCATCATTTTCAGCATCTAATAATTCTTTCTTTGAGAAAAGTATTCATATTATAAAGATGTGAGGCTTCTGTATAATCTACACATCTTTGGCCTCTTTCATTTCTTACTTTGAACTGTACTTTCCCACATATTTTTCCTCATCCTCACCTATTCCTACCTTTAAATTGATGTCACTAAGTATCAGAGTTTATGTTGATTTGATCTGCAAAGTCTCATCAAACTTTTCATTGGATTTCTCTACCCCTTTGTCCTCAATAATTGATTTTCATGTGTAAGCTGTAATTATTTTCAAGGTGGTCATTTGGCAGACTTATCATCAATAGTGCAATAAGTGATAACCAAGTTTCCAATAAAATAATATTTCTAGTAGCTTTGGGGAATCATAACAATGTGTTTCTTTCCTTTTCCAAGGAGTACCTATGAATTATTCTTCTACTTAGCTGCAACTTCCTACTTTCTTTTCATTTTGCTTATACAAGAATGTCAAGATTGATGTGATTCAGCTCCTCCAATGATATATCCACTCATTGGTCATTGGACTGGATTTTATATTTTGAGTTCCTAAATTGTGATTCTTAGCACCCTCCGCTCCCTTTCCTAATGCTCTGTATCATGGAAGAAACAGGAAGAAGCCATATTGGACTGAAAGTCATTTTTTTTCTTTATTGCTTCATGCATTGCCCTGGCCAAAAATTTCATCACCTAAAAAGGATTTAGGGGGCGGCTAGGTGGTGCAGTGAATAGAGTACCAGCTCTGAAGTCAGGAGGTCCTGAGTTCAAATGTGGCCTCAGACACTTAACACGTACTAGCCATGTGATCTTGGGCAAGTCACTTAACCCCAATTGCCCTGCCTTCTCCCCTACAAAAAAAAAAAGCCCATGAAAACCTTTGAAATAATGCCAATGTTAAATCCATTGGTGTTTGCAATTTGGGAGCCCAGATGAGACATAGGTGTTTAGAGCATCATAAAATTCAATAATGTAAAATCAAAAAATTCTCCATAGAACAAAAAGGACAGGGAAGGGAGAACCATTCCATATCTATCTCCCTTTTTCTGTTTGGAAAAATGCCTTTGTTAATGCAAAATAGTTTGCAATGAGGCAGATAAGACTATTGAGGAATAGAAGATTACTTGTGCCCTTCCCTGGAGTCTCAATTAGATGAAGGCTATGCATAAGTCAAAAAGAAAAGGAAATATACCAACACAAAGTTTTGTTTTCACCTACATACTGGTTTTGTTGCTTATAATCTTACAGAAAAGTCTACAAGCCTCCTACTGCTATATTTTTTTAACATTAATTTTAGTTTGAGCTTTTCTGTCATGTTAACAAGAGCTATCCTGTGCTAAAAACTGAAGTGGCCTCAGAAGAGAGACTTCTCTTAAGGACTCTATTTCCCTACCTACCTACCTTCTGAATTATCTTCCGCAAAGATTTTGCAACAACCTTTTTTCACCCTCCCTACAGCTACGTTATAATTTACGTGGAAAACAAGTCCACAACCTCTGCAATGAACAAATTAAGGTTGCTTTCTAACTAAAGAGTAGCTCCATTCTGGGAGCCAAAGGGTACTTCTAAGTGAATTTTAGATGTTGATTTTGGCATCTCTAGCCAATTTATCTCTCTAATTTCTGTCTATCCCCCTCTGCTCCTACAAGAAATAGCAAACAGCTCATATTTCCAGAACCTTTAAAGATTAAAAAGCATTTCACATTCATAAGCTTATTTAGCCCTCACAATCACCCTGTGAGGTAGGTAACACAGGTGTTGTCCTCATTTTTCAGATTAAAAAAAATGAGGCATAGAGAGGTTATGGCTTTATATCAAATAGTAAGTGATGAGAGTTTGAACTCAGTTCAAAGCCAAGTCCAGTGTTCTTCCCAACTGCATTTATACTAATTTGTTAGCTAGCAAAGGAGGACTAGGGAAAACAGGTTCTTTATGGAAGCTAAGGGGAGTTGTCCTCAATTTCAAGATTGTGAAATAGGCATTGGTTGTCTTAGGCATCTCCTCCTCTGTCCCTTCATACTCTCCCTTCCTCTTAGCACTCTGTTTTCTTGCTATCTCTAGCTTCCCATTGCCACAACCCACCTGAGCTGGCCTTCCACAGGCAGGGTGCTTAATGATCCTGACCTCTTCTCTGCCTCATCTTAAGTCCAACAGTCCTTACTGGACACCTTGCCAAAACAGCAGACAATGGCGGCATCTGGCAATAAAAAGTGGTTTAGACTTCTACCTAAGAAGGCTTTTAGATGTGTCAATAGATCCCTATGTACTAGATGGGGTCCCTTGATATAAAGCAGAGACTATCTAAAAGTCACTCAGTGAGTCAGTAAGCATTAACTAAACCTCTACTGGGGTCAGGGATAAGAAGGAAGTCAAACAGTCCCTGCTCACAAAGAGCTCACACTCTAATCTTGGAAATAAACATGATAGCTGTACAAATCATGTATGTGCAAGATTAATTGGATATAATCAACAGAGGTAAGGGGCTAGTACCAAGGGGGATAAGCAAAAACTTCTTTTCAAAGATGGGAATTCACTATTCAGCTCTGAATGCCTGCAAAGGGAAAAAGGCATAGCAAACAAAATAATCATTGGCCTTCCTGTATGATCATAATAAGAGGCAGCTGGCCCAGTGGATAGAGAACTGGGCCTGGAGAGGGAAGACCTGAGTTCAAATCCAGCCCCTGACACTTACTAGCTGTGTGACCTTCTGTTTGCCTTAATCCACTGGAGAAGGAAATGGCAAACTGGGGCAGCTAGGTGGCACAGTGAATAGAGCACTGGCCCTGGAGTCAAGAGGACCTGAGTTCAAATCTGGTCTCAGACGCTTAACACTTACTAGCTGTGTGACCTTGGGCAAGTCACTTAACCCCAACTGCCCTCCCTTTCCTCCCTCCAAAAAGCAAAAAAAAAAAAAAAGGAAATGGCAAACCACCCCAATATTTTCTCAAAAAAATCCTATGGACAGCACTGTAATGCTACCAGCCATAGGGTCACAACTGGACATTGGACACAACTGAACAACAACAATAATAATCATAATTGGTAGTTATCATTTTAAAGAAACCTCATTTATTCTTGTGTAATAATTTCACCGTGCAATAATTATGGTAATAGGAAGCAAGGCATTGTGGATAGAAAGACAGCCTAGGAGTCAAGAAGACGTGTCTGGGCCCTGCCTCCAACATACTGACTGTATGATCCTGGGCAGATCACTTAACCTCTTGGAGCTTCCAGACAACTGTATTAAGCATATAAATTGTCGAACAACTTGAATTGGTAGAATTTGCACAACAGGCAATGAAACCAGAGATCCATCCCCCACCCCCAAAGAATTACACAGCAAGAATGTATGTGTTTTACTAATGAAAATGAGAGCTTTGTAGATATAAGGTACTATATAAAATAAAGCCATTATTATTATTGAGTACAGCATTATAGATATATTCTAGAGCCCTTTGGCAGGGCCCTTGGTAAAAGGAAGAGAGTATTCACTATAACTGCAGTAAAGAATGGGGTCACCATCTGGAGGTCTGGCAGGTAGCCAACCTTCCTAAAATAAGGTCAGTCAATCAACAACTTTTATTGAATACCTATTAATTTGTAGAGCAACTTTGCAGGCCACCTGCAATGTGATGTGCCTCCAATCCTGGATCCATCCTTGGCTTTAGAATCCCAGGGAAGACTGGGCTCTTTGTCTCTTCTATCAAAGCAATCTTGAAGGTGTTTGAAAATATCTAAGTTATACTCTTAATTCCAACTCACTCACTATTTGTTCATCCTTTGTTCCTGAAGAGGACCAATGATATTAGGAGGATAATGTCTTGATTTGCAAGTGAATTGGATTTAAGTGAGGCAGAGTTGTACAAAGTCATCAGCCCCATTCTCTCTTCTAAAGTCATCAGAGTTCAGTGGCAAGACATAGGTCAGGAAGACTGGTGATGGGCCCAGATGCAATGGGAGACTTTGGCCTTTTGAAGCTAAGGTCTTTCCCAGGTATCAATTTGTCTGAAGCAACACCCATTCGGTAGTTAAGGGTCAAGTAAGAATTGAGCTGAAAGATAATATACTTTGCATTCACAAAGAATCAATTGGGGAGGGGAAGACCCTCAGAGTTCCTGTCCACAACAAAAACAATTGCTATTTATACTCATTCTAAGCCCTCAAAATTCTTAATTCTAGCTCATTCACTACACAGTGATATACGTACTAAATGGAGTCAAATATAGGTTCAGGGTCTCACAAAACCAAAGAAGTAACAGTAATAATTTACTCATATGCCTAAGTAATACTACCAGTATAAGAATTCTCCCTACCAATATAGATAACAGCCCATCTGTGATTTAGTGATTAAGTCCTAAAGAATCCCTGGAGATACACAGAAGTTAAACAACTTGCCTGGGGTCACACAGCTAGTGCCAAAGGCAGAACTTCAATCCAGTTCTTCCAGACTCAAGTATTTTATCCAGCATATCAGACTTCTTCTAACAGAAATTTACATTCATAAAATTCTTCCAAATTTTTAAAACATTTTCACATCTAGTATATCATTTGATCCTAAGAATAATCCTGGGATGTAGGTAGGTATCCCCATTTCCCACAAAAAGAAAATGAGTCAGAGAATTTATTACTTAACTAAAGCAATAGAATTAGCCAAAGAAATGTGAATAGAACCCAGATCACCTGGCTCCAAACCCAAAACTAAATTTCTCTCTTCCTCCCTTACAGAACAAAAGCTATGGCCTGAGAATAGTTAGTGCAGGAGAGAACTGAACTCACTGTTGAGTGTCTAGCACTGCCACTAGCCCCTACCTACCTCAATAACTTTGCTATCATATCACAATAGGGCCATAATAAGTTCACCTCAACAAAGCTATGTCACCTTCTATAGCCCATTAAGAATGCCACCAGTGCCACACAATCACAGAATTTCCTACCTCACCCATATGCATGAAGAGAATAACAGAAGGTAAGAGGCATTTATCTAGTGCCTGCTACATTCCAGGCACTGTCATAAGTGCCTGAAGCCCAAGTACAATCATCCAGGTCCAGGTCTTGGCAGTTCCTACTCTAAGTGACCTCTTGGGAAATAAAGTAGTCCTGGGTCAATCTGGGTTACACTCAGCTCTACAGGTTTCGTTCAGAATCCTGCTCCTTTAGAATTTCTCTCAAAGGCTATGGGGAAGAACTATTCTAACCCTAACCACACCCCTACATTCCAAACAACCACCAGTGATAAAGACAAGCTATGACTCCTCAGACCAAAAGATTCCTTTTTCTTCCTCTACTGGATGACTTCAAGGTCTGTCTTGACCATTCCTACTTAGACGTGATTTGCTACTTATAAAGCTCTAAGGGTAGGTCATAGTCTTCCCCATCACACAACACATTCTGACATCTACATGGCATTCCTCTTCCCTGAGGACTTACTCAGTGAAATCTGGTACAGAATGAACACACAAAATCCAAATAACTGAAGAATAGCATTGGTACGGTTTGATGATTTTGAAGCCACTTAATTCAGACTTAGAAGCCCATCATATCACTATTGCTAAAAACTGAAGACCTCAGTCACTAAAGTACTATCCCAGGGCTTCTTAATCTTTTTCCACCCTGGATGCCCTTTCCATTTAGGCAGCGTTTATTGGGCATTGCATGGCCCAAGGGCATGCACAGTGGAAAGTGTGCATGCTTTGTGTTCAGAACCAACACTGCAGTAAAGTTGTGTATAACACCGGCAAACTGCCAGACACACCTCAGATTCATTATGGGTTTGATTTTTAATTCATTTTTGGTCATTGCACATTCAGAAACTTTATACTCTTGCCAAATTTTTCATCTTGGGCCTAGCCAAATTACTTTCCAGATAACAACCTGTAATGGGAATGCAAATTTGGAAGATCTTCCCTGCCCCTAGGCTAAAGTGCACCTGAAGCCTTGGGTGGGAGGCTTGTTTTTCAGTAAATACTTCTTGATTGGCCAGTGAGTCAATAAGGTTGTTACATTTTCTGAGCCAGGAGAAGGCTATATAAGCCCTGATGTGTAGCTTTGTTTTGGGACTCACTTTGAGAAGTGTTCTGTGATTTGATCTGAATTCTGGGAAGCCGTTGTTGAGAGTCCCCCGGCTTTGAAAAACCCAGATGTTGACTGGGTATGGATGTAATAGTTGGACAGTTTGGAAATCTGTTTACTTGATCTGTCTCTGTCTTGATAATTCTGCCTGTATATTTTGAAGTTCGGGATGCTGACCTTTTTCCCCTGAACAAGGTAAATGATATATGGTCTAACTGATTAAAGTAAGCTTGTTAACCCATTTTGAGTTGCTTTCCTTTAACAAAGCAGATCCAAGAACCTGTATGGGCAGCAAACCCTGAGGACGTGCTTGGGGTGCTTGCTGCTACAAAATGGCATCACGAACAGGATCTGCAGAGTAAAAGGAAAGTATGGGGGCTGGGATAATCGTTTGTTTCCCAGTTGTGGTAGCTGTGACTCTGTGGAGCCATGGAGCAGAAGAGAAGAATGGCCTGAATGCAGGCAGAATTATCAAGACAGAGACAGATCAAGTAGACAGATTTCCAAACTGTCCAACCATTACATCCATACCCAGTCAACATCTGGGTTTCCACATCTGGGTTTTTCAAAGCCGGGGGACTCTCAACAACGGCTTCCCAAAATTCAGATCAAATCACAGAACACTTCTCAAAGTGAGTCCCAAAACAAAGCTACACATCAGGGCTTATATAGCCTTCTCCTGGCTCAGAAAATGTAACAACCTTATTGACTCACTGGCCAATCAAGAAGTATTTACTGAAAAACAAGCCTCCCACCCAAGGCTTCAGGTGCACTTTAGCCTAGGGGCAGGGAAGATCTTCCAAATTACACATCCCATTACACAACCCCATCAAAAATTAATTAATATCCTTATTTTCTCATAGCCCCTCCAGCATTTGTTTTTCATTTTGGTTTTTCCTTTCTGGTCATTTTTGCCAATATGATGTATGTGATATGGAAGTTTGGTTGCCTTAATTTGCATTTCTCTAATTATTAGTGATTTGGAGTATTTTTTTGTAATATGGTACTGATACTGAAAACTATCTATATCCTTTGATCATTTATCAATTGGAGAGTGGTTCTAATTCTTATAAATATAAATTGGTTCCCTTATGTATCTGAGAAATTAGACCTTTATACAGAAACTTACTGCTCTAAAAGCCTTCCCAGGTAGAAGTCTAAACCACTTTTTATTGCCAGATGCCACCATTGTCTGCTGTTTTGGCAAGGTGTATAGTAAGGATGGTTGGGCTAGGAGTAAGGCAGAGAAGAAGTCAGGAACACTCAGAGCCCTGCCTGTAGAAGGTCAACTCAGGTGGGGTGTGGCAATGGGAAGCTAGTTAAAAAAACAGAGTGCTAAGAGGAAGAGGAGTGTGAAGAGACAGAGGAGGAGATGCATAAGACAACAAAATATAAGTATGTTTCCCCACATTTTTTTTTATCATTTTAGTTGCATTGGTTTTATTTCTGTAAAAACTTTTTAATTTTAGGTAATCAAAATTGTCCATTTTACTTTCTGTGGCCCTTTCAATTCCTTGTCTGGTCATAAACTCTTCCCCTACTCAGAGATCTGAAAAACAATTTCTACATTGCCCTTCAAAATTTTTTTATGATACCATGTTTAAGCCTTTTGTCCAAGTCATGCACCTGTATAAAGATCATTTTGGCATATCATAGGAGATGCTGGTCTATACCTCATTTCTTCCAGAATGCTTTCCAGTTTACACAGCAATTTTGTGCTATATTGAAATATCCTCAATATCTGGAATATTTAAACACTGGGACACTAAACTATTATGCTCATTTGTTCCTGTATATTGTGTTAATAATCTACTCTACTGATCATTCTACTTCTTAACCAGTACCAGATTGTTCTGATAATTGCTGCCTTGTAGTATAGTTTAAGATCAGAATCTACTAGTCCCCCTTCCAATTTTATTTTATTT
The DNA here is from genome assembly GCF_028583685.1 of Petaurus breviceps papuanus. Lineage (NCBI taxonomy): Eukaryota > Metazoa > Chordata > Mammalia > Diprotodontia > Petauridae > Petaurus > Petaurus breviceps. The sequence goes on from NW_027186349.1 coordinate 11,463,961, forward strand.
TTCCCTTGAGATTTTGATCTTTTGTTCCTACAGATGAATTTTATTATTGTTTCTAACTATAAGCTGTTTATACTATAGTAACATTGTTTTATATATATAGTTATATAACTGTACTATAGTTTCATAGTATAATTATAAACTGTTTAACTATAAACTGCGTAAATTGTTTCTGACTGTAACTAAGTAAAGTAAATAGTATTGTCAGTTTTATTATGTTGGCTTGGGCTGGCCATGATCAAGTAACATTTCTCAAATTATTTTGATTTGTCTTTATGTAAAGAGTGTATTATAGTTTTATTCAAATGGTTTCAAATGTAAGTCTTGACACATAGATTCCAAGAATTTTATATATTTTTAGTTATTTTTAATGGAATTTATCTTTCTGAAAAGCCAGGGATTTATGTGGATTTATTTTATATCTTGCACCTTTGCTCAGAGAATTCTTTTAGCCTGCTATTCCCCAACCAAGGGCTGGTAGGCTGAAAGGTTTCAGAGCCATTTGGAGACATCAAGTGAAGGTATCATATGAAGCTAATACTCAGACCTAAAGATGTAAAATGTTCAACTTTTAACCACAAGCAAAAGTCTTGGGAAAAGTTCCTTTGGTTCATGTGAATTAAAGGTGAAGAGGCTTCCTTATCCCTACACTATTCCCATATATAGCTCTAGAACTGGAGCTTCTTAGGAAACATTTACATCCATGATGTAACCATCCTAGACATTAGGGTACCCTTTCCCTTTGATGGGTGTTTTCCATTGCTTTCTCCATTCTTACTCTTTAAGTTTCTATCAGAGCTTATCAAGCAAGTTAAGTACTTAAACTGAACAAGTATAAATAAAGGCAGATAAAACCCCTATGTAAATAAAGTATTATATAGCCTTGGAGACCTTTGATATCAGTCCCATAAACATTTGTCCAATTAAATGGAATTGTAAGTGGGAGAGAGCTATCATACAAGGATTCTTACTGCTGTAGATCCTAGGTCAATCTTATATGATCATTTCAACTAATGAGTTAAAACTAGATCAGGGGTTCCTAACATTTTTTGTGTTCTCTGAACCCCTTTCAACAACAACAAAAAGTATCTTGTCCCCCAGGGTACTTACAATGACTACACTTACATTGTGCCCCAGAAGCTACAAATTAAAATTTACATTATATAATATTATAAAATATGAAATTTTATTCTACCTATAATTATTGAAACTAAATATAAAATTATTAAACCATAAAATACATGTGATTATTTTACATGGTACATTCTGTAAAAATTAGTTTTTCATTCAGTCACAGAAATAAAAGAATCAATATTGTGTGGGACCCATACAAAAAAGATAAAGTCAAGGAGATTTGGCAACTGATTAGATGTGTGGAATGAGTGTGAATGAGGAGTTGAGAATGACATTGAAGTTGTGAACCTGGGCTGGATGGATGGTGGTGCCCTCAAAGTAAGAGAAAAGCTCAGCAAAAGAATGGATTGAGAAGTGGGAGGGAGATAGATGATCAGTTTTTTTGAAGAGGCTGAGATTTGAATAGGCTAGAGATGGCAGGAATAGGAACTTACAGAGGTCTGACTTCAGATGGTTTTTGAAGATTGGATGGCAACTGGACAGATTTAAATTTCCAGAAGTGAGGGGTTTATTTTTAATTGAAAATTAATTTAATTTTTAAAAGAGAGACTTTAAGGGATGGCTAGATGGAGCAGTGAGTAAAGTGCCGGCCCCAGAGTCAGGAGGACCCGAGTTCGGTTCCAGCCTCAGACACTTAACACCCACACAAAAAAACTAGCCGTGTAACCTTGGGCAAGTTACTTAACCCCAATTGCCCTCCAAAAAGGCAAAAAAAAAAGAGAGAGAGAGACTTTAGACTACAGGGGTGGGAAGCCTGTGACCTCAAGGCCACATGTGGTCTTCTAAGTCCTTAGGTGCCACCTTTTGATGGAGTCCAAGTTTTATAAAACAAATCCTTTTTTTAAGGAGATTTTTTTCTGTGAAGTTGGGATTCACTCAAAGAGCTGCACTTGAGGACCTAGGGGATCATATGTGGTCTCAAGGCTGCAGGTTCCCTACCTCTGCTTTAAAATTTAATTATTCCTCCTAACTATAGCTCTTACTGTTAATCCTTCATTTTTGAAGAGGATCAATGACATCATGAAGTGATGTCTTAATTTGCATGTGAATTGGATTAAGTAAGGCAGAGCTGTGCAAAATCATTAGCCTCAATCTCTCTTCCAGAGTCATTGGAAGTCCAGTGACAAGACAAAAGTCAGGATGACTAGAGATGGCCCAGGATGTAGTGGATGACCTTGGCGTCTTTGATGTCTGACCATGTCTGACCAAGCTCTAAGTGCTTGTTCTCACCTACCCATTCTGTCAGAAGAAGTCTTCAAATACTTGGGGTAGACATCCCCCTAACTCCCCAGGTATCTATGACTCTAATCAGCTTGGTGTAGTGGAAAGAATGCTAATCTGGCATCCAGAAGACGTTGGCTAGACTACTAGTTCTGTCCCTTACTCTCTGTGTAACTTTAAGCAAGTCACTGAAGCTTTGGGGACCTCAGTTTTCTCATTTGCAAAACAAGGGGTTGGACTAAATAATTATCTGATACTATTAACCATTGTTAAGTTATATGATCCTACGAGAAGCCAAGAAAGAAGACAGACAAAGTAGCAAAGATGAGTATTGTCTCATTTGTGTCATTATATTCATTCCATTTATTGTTAATTTCTGGACCTAAGTTCGTGCTCAACCTAGAAGAGTTACAAATATAATTACCCACTTTATTTCACTATGTTGAGCTAATAAGTAAGGATAAAAGCAGAATATAAAGCACTCACCCATATGAAATAAATTACTTCTTCTAGGTCACTAAAAGCAGTTTGTTTTTAAAGTGGATAGGGGAAGAATTCATACAATTATTCAATAATCACTTAAATTTAAGGAGGTATCCACCTGCTTGAGTTGTCATTACCTAACTTCACTTACATGTTTTATTCATTTTAGATCTCTGTGGGATCACTTCCTAAGTGCTTCGGACTTAACAGCTAAATAAGAATTAAAATTGATAAAATTTTATGAGATTTTGATGCTGAAAATTCATACTTTAAAGCATCTATGTAGTGTTAAAATTTGGGGGTTTTTTCTTTTAAAAATTCTTAAAAAGGAGGAAGGCAATTAAAAGTGTCAACGATATTTCTTGGCAGAAGTTAACTATAATCAATTCTAGAATATCCATGGAAAATTCTTAATCCCAGATTTGTTTCTCCCTACCACCCACTTCCTGCCTTTGACTATTGCTGTGTACTCTAGAAACACAAGTTGCTTTTGATATTAACCCAAGAAAATAAAAATTAAGACAAGGAGTTGGAACTAAATCTATTTGTAAAAACAGGAAATCTTTTTTTTTTTAAAGACCTTTTGCTTTCTAACATTTTAGATAGTATAATCTGGGCATAAATCATATGGTTGTCATTTAGAACCTGTGTTAGTGTGACTATAAGGAAACAGCAGGGAAAGTAATACCCATGAGGATTCCCTAAAGAACAGCTTTGAAAACGTTGTTGTGCCCCGCTGCAGAACTCTTAAAAACTATGTTTATAGCTATTATACTTCTACTGTCTTCTGTTTCAAAAGCTGGATTTGGAATGAGAGGGATTGGACTGAATTATCTGTCTGCCGCTAACTACCTCAGTGACTTCAAAAAATCACTGAAATTCCCTAGGCCTCAGTTTCCTCCTTTGTAAAATGAGGGAGTTGGGTTCAACAGCTCTAAATTTACGATCCTGTGACAAGCAATCACCAAGCTGTAATTGGATCTGTAATCCAAATGCTTGTGTCCCACTTAAAGCTCAGCTCTATTAGACAAAAATTTTCCAAGTAATTTAGAGGAATTAAAAGTAGCACAATAGATATTACAAGCTGCTCTTTGTTTGATGTGGCCTCTGCATTACATCTAGAAAATTCTTACCCTGAGTTTCTCTAATCCTGATGATTCATATCTACTATCTAACTAGGGGGAAACCCTTCTCCCTATTTTTTCTCCCTACTTTCTCATCCTTATCCAGTTCATATTTCCCTCTCCCTAACCTTTATCTATTTTGTCTTCTGGAACGCTGATGTTATTTTTGTTTGTTTTTTCAATTAATAAGAATTTGTTTTCTCTCCTTCACACTGACAAAAAAGAAAATGAAAACAATGCCCTTGTAACAAATATGCATAGTCAAGAATAATAATTTCTCGTATTGACCATGTCTAAAAATATTCTGTACCTTGAATCCATCACCTCTCTTTTAGGATGTGAGTAGGATGCCTCATCATCTATCTCTTAGAACAGTGCTTAATCATTGTATTGATCAGAATTCTTAAATCTTTCAAAATTGTTTAGCTTTTTATTGAAAAAAAATGTTCTCCTGGTTCTATTCATTTGATTCTGCATCAGCACTGTTTCTTTTGTCATTTCTTACAGAATAATATCATATTACATTACTATGCTATAATTTGTTCAAGCATTCCTCAGTAAATGTACACCCTCTTAGTCTGTACATTATTGCCAATTAAAAAAAAAGGTATTAGAAATATTCTTGTGCCTATGGGTCCTTTCTTTTTCACCACTCTATTGTTAATAACTCTCCTTTATCATAAATCTCTTTCTTCCACACTCCTTTTATCTTTTCATTTGACAAAAAATTGCCCCCACAACATTAATGTACCAAATTTCACCCTCACTTGGTGAAAGATGGCTTTCTCTTGAAAATGCCACATTCCTCTCCATCCTCCAATATATGGGGCTTGAAAAATGAATTGGTTTGCTCCCCTCTGACAACTTTCATTTTCCACCAGCTCTCTTCTGAACTAGAGTCCAATATGACCCCAAGAAATAGTAGCAAGATTTCATCAGCCTTGGTTTTCACAACTCATCAGTACCCTCTGCCCTGACTGGAGCATAGAGCAAAGAATTTCTGCCAAAGCCCTCATTTAAAGAGAGACGCCTCCCAACTCAGACGATACTAAACCCATATCCCTAAGCTTGCATCCCACTTGTGTTGCCTTCCCCATTAAATTGTAAGTTCCTTGAGGGCAGGGACTGTCTTTCATTTTTGTATTTGCATCCCCAGCACTTAGCATAATGCCTCCTACAAAGCAGACACTTAATAAACGTTTGTTGACTTGGCTTCCATGACTTTGCTGCCCCCTCTCATCAGTTTCTCTCATTCACTGGAGTCCATCTACCATTCTTTAAATAATTCTCCTTTCTTCCTCATTGGGTTCATCACCTCTCTTACAGCTTTCCTCTCTAACCTACCCCTCCCAACCCCCCCCCAAAAAGAAGCCTTTGCCTTATTCCTTGGTTAAACATTCACCTTCCCAAGTCATTAGTTTCCTCAGCTCCCAAAATCTAACCACCAGAATAATTAAGTCATTCCGAGGGGTGATCCCACCTTGTCTTCACCATCACCTGAAACTACTCCACCTCCCGGAAGCTGAACTTGTAGATTCTGCATTCTGATCTCAACCTACAGTTCTTGAACCTCTCCCACTACCACCTAAACCTGTTCTTCATCTTCTGCTAAATCTTCTGTGCCTTTTAATCCCTCCCTGTTCTCCCAGTTCATTCCCATGTTCTTGCCTCACTCCCCTTCCTTCAAAGACTTTTATCCTAAAGTTAACCAGGTCAAAGTATTTTCCTCCACCCTTGAACGTGTTTGCTTTTGTGCTTTTTATACCCCTGCTAATCTTTTACGCTACTCCCAGCATCTACACACTGTGCCCATATTCTTGAGCCACTTTACACTGCTGAAGGAAGTTATAAAACCATTCAGAATAGTTGAATTCATGGTGTTAAAACTCAACTGGGTCCTCATCGCTGCATTACATGATTCTCTCATATTCTTTCTCTCCTCCACTGTGATATGCTTAAAAAAAGGAGTACTATACTTGCTAACTCTATATCTCTACTACCTAAATGCCTTATAATCTAGCTTTATTTCACTATGGTCTCAGATCAAGAGGTGGCCTTCTAGCCAAAATTAATCCTTCAGAACGTTCACCTTAGTCCCCTGCCCTCCCAATCTCTCCAGCAGATTCTTTCTTATCCTCAGTCTCTTTCAATCTACTGGTTCTTTCCCTGATGCTTACAAAATGTGCCCATCTCTCCTTTCCTTAAAAATCCTCACCTGATCCTACTGTCCCTGATAGGAATTCTCATATAATTTCTCCTCATCATGCTAAAGTCCTGAAGAAGGCCATTTAGTCCTTTAGATGCCTCTACTTCTTCCAATTTTATTCTCTTCTAAACCCTGTTTATGATTTTAAATCTCATGATTCAACTGAAACTGCCTTCTTCAAAGTTACCAATGATCTCTCCATTGCCAAATCTAACCTTTACAGCATTTGACACTGTTGAACATTACTTTTCTGGAAACCATCTCATCACTAGGATTTTCATGACTACTTACTCTTGGTTCTCCTACTATATGATAACCTGTTCCTCTCCTTTGCAGGTTCTTCATGCATGTTACACCCACTCTGTGTGGGTGTACCCCAAGGCTCCGTGCCGGGCCCTCTTTCTCCTTCTATACTTTCTTGCTCAGTAATCTCATCAGCTCAATAATAATTTCTATACAAATGATTACCAGACCTGTATATCTAGCCCTAGTCTCTCTTCTTAGCTCTACCTTTTAGAATGTCAAATTCAGCATACCTCAAACAGAACATATTATCATTTCTTCCAGATACTTCTCTCTTCCTTATTACTGTCATGTGTACCACCTTCTTCCCAATTACTCGGGCACACACCTGACTTGCTGGGCTCTTCACTCTTACTCATACAACATATCCAATCGATTGCCAAATATTGTTACTTCTCTCTTCAGAAGATCTTAGCTACATGCCCCCCTTTCTCTATTCACATGAGCATGACTCCAGTTCTTATTCACATCAACTCTCCCTTGGATTATTGTAATAGTCAGTCCCCTGCTTTAAGTCTCATCTCTAGTCCACCCTCCACTAAATTGCTCAAGTAATTTTTCCAAACTGTCATTTTCTAAATTGTCATTCACACATACCCTATCCTCCTCTGTGAGTAGCAGTGGCTTTCTATTACCTCCAGGATCAAATACATGCTCCTCTCTTTTGATTCCTAAAGCTCCCTTCATACTTTTCTAGCCTTCTTGCATACATGTTCCAGTACACTAATCTACTTGCAGTTTCCTGAAAACTCTTATTTCCTATCATGGTGTCTTTGCACTAACCGATTCCTAGAATTCTCTGACCCCTCACCACTGCATCTTAGCCCCCTTGCCTTCCTCCAAGATTTGGCTGTTTCCACCTACTCTAGAAGGCCTTTCTCACTACCACCTCGCTACTGAAGTCTTCATCTCTCAGAGTGCCTGCCATCTATTCTCTCTCTGTCTCTGTCTCTCTCATCTATATACACACACCTTTGTTCTACAAGCATTTACTAAGCACTCACTCTGAACCAGGTCAGGCATTGTGCTAGGAACTGGATATTCTTTCCATTTTCCTTCTCCTTCCTTGGCTTCTAAGACTGCTCTCCCCTGGTTATTCTTCTGTCTGATGGTTTCACCTTTTCCTCCACTGGTTCATCACCTTCTCCTGGACCTTAAGAGTGTGTGTGTGTGTGTGTCCCCAAAGGATCTGTCCTATGATCTCTTTCCTTCCTAATCTCTTCCCATAAGTTCATTTCTATGAAGGTGATTCCCAAATGTATATAATAAACCCAAATCTCTCACCTGAATGCCGAACATGTAGTTATAACTGCCTACTGGATACTGCCATCTTGATGTCCAGACAGCACCACAACTTGATATGTTCAAAACTAAATTTAAAGTGCCCATTCTGAAAAAAAATTGGAATTATGCTTTTTTAAAAAGTAACTAAAATATTTATTATATTTTTTGACCCAGAGGTACTATGACAAGGCCAAATAGGTCAAAACAGAAAGGTGCCATATATGCTGAAATATTCATAGCTTTTCTTACAGTAGCAAAAAACTGGGAATCCAAATAGATGCCCATTGAGGAATGACTAAACAAATTGTTACATATAAATGAAATCTCCTTCTACATGACAAATTATGTCTATGAAGTATTCATGGAAGCATAGGATGATTTATATGAACCAAAGCAGAATAAAGTAAACAGAACCAGAAAACAACACATATAACTGAAACAGTCTAAATTCCAAACCCTTTGCAAGCCTATTACTGTAAACCAGAAACGTCAAAACATGTAGTCTGTCCTACCTGTGGCCTACAATACTCGTGAGTGTGGCCTGAACTAGATTAAAATGTAATTGGGAAATATTTAACAAAAGAAATAAAAATACAAAAAAGTAGATAATATTAATATGTGGTTTTCTAAGTCAATATGCAGTCTTCCAGGATACTGTTTAGTGGCCCCATTTCTATTTGAGTTTGACATAACTGATTAAATGCAAAGAACATAAAAAACCCAAACTGCATACCATAAAATTATGATGACCAAGCTTGGTCCCAGAAAAGAGAGAAGATTCACCTTCCTTCCTTCTTTACAGAAAGGGAGAACTAAGGAAGGACATGAATTGTCAAGTAAACCGATACTCAGTTGATGTTTTGTTCACTTTTGATGAACTAGGTTTTTCCCCCTCTTTCTTCTTTATTCTCTGTTATAAAGGATGACTCATTGGGCAGAGGAGAAGGAAGAGATATATTCAGAAATGAAAATAATGTAAAACCTAATTTAAAAAAAAACTCATGTTACATAAACCTGAATTATTATTCCTATCCACTTCTTACCCCCACAAAGGAAAAATAAGAATTTCCTTTTTTCCTAACATCCCTAATGCTGTCAATGACACTACCTTCCTACTCATCATGTTGACTAAAATCCTCAAGCCATTTTTTACTCTCCCTTTATCTGTACCCTCCCCACTGAACTACTACAATAGCCTGCTAATTGGCCTCCCTGAAACCCATCCTTCACACAGATGCCAAAATAATCTTCTAAAGGAGCAAAGTTGATGATGCCATTATTGTTAAAACACCTTCATTGGTTTCCTAATATCCCAGGCTGCAATCCAAATTCCTTAGCATGGCATTGAAGATCCTCTATACTCTGGCTCCAAACACTACTCCAGGCTTACTTCACATTACTCCCCTTTGTATATTTTGTTCCTTAGCTGATATGGATCACCACCTGTTCTTTGAACGTGTCATGCCATCTCTTGCCTTTCTATATTCTCACAGATTGCTTGTCCTTCCATGTCCTTCCATTCTAAAAGTCAACCTTTTAGAAGCTTTCTTTTCAAGACTCAGTTCTCAGATATGTCTTTCTCTGTAAAGCCTTCTCTGATCATTAGAACTGGAAGGATTGCCTTCCTCTACAAATTTTCCTAGAGTAATTTTTATAGAATTCTCTTTCAGTACTATCACATCCCACCTTTTATGATAATGAATGATGCATGTGGGCAGCTGGGAGGCTTAGTGGATACAGCACCAGGACTGGTGTCAGGAAGACCTGAGTTCAAATCCAGCCTCAGAAACTTACTAACTGTGAGACCCTAAGAAAGTCATTTAACCTATTTGCCTTAGTTTCGTCATCTGTAAAAAAGAGCTAGAGAAGGACATATCAAACCACTCCAGCATCTTTGCCACAAAAACCCCAAATGGGGTCATGGAGAGTCAAAGACAACAAATGACTGAACAACAATTGTGTTATGTGTTATACACTACCCTGCTCTCTATTAGAATTCAAGCTTCTTGAGGGGAGGGACTCTATATTTGTAACTTTATTCTCCTGAACCTAGCAGAGTACTTCAGATATTGTAGACATTTAATAAATGTTTATTGAATGAATAAATGAATTCTAGGTTCAAACTTAGCTTTTCAGAGAACCTTTTATGGTAATCATTTTCTAGTTCATGCCAACTGCCATGATCTAGAACAGATACAATAAGATAGGCCCAATAGTCGAATAAACTTAGCATCCACTTTCTTTTCATCACCAGAGATTCAGATCCAAATTAGAAATTCATTATAGAAATTCTAGCTAATCATTCTCATACATTACCAATTCCTGAAAAGGTAAGTTACCTACTGCCAATACCAGCATCTATGTGACTTTACTATGTCTTTTTCAACAAAATACCAATGTCAAAGTTACTTTGTATGCTGCCACTAAGTCCACACAGTGATGTATTAATCTAGAGTCCTTTCATGACATAGTAAGCATTTTCATGACCAAAAATTCACTTTAACTATTATTCTAAAGATCATATCCTATCTGCTTTTTACTCATAACAAAAAGTCTAACCAGACAATCCCATAATGAAAGTATAGCCAACAGTAGGAAAGATACAATAACAATACAATAAAAACCACTCCAAAATAAAGACTATATTTTAAAACTTAACAAAAATGGCTTTTAAATTATCAATTGTTTTGAATTATCTTTATGGCTGCTGCATGATTGAGAAAAGAAATTTTATGGACCCAAACCTTTGTTCTTACTGTTATCCTGGATTTATGTAATACCAAGTACAATTTTCTGAATAGTATAGGCCCAATCCTTCTATTTAGAGTTTGAATGAGCTGAATTTATCACCTCTACTTATCAGAAAGGGCATTAATAACCTAGAGAGTGTCCAGAGGTAGCTTAACAAGATGATCCAGGGTCTCAAATTCCAACGAAGACTATTAGAAAAAATTAGGGATGTTTACCCTAAAGAACAGAAGACATAGGGAAACTTGCTATCTGTCTCTTAAGTATTTAAAGAGCTTCCATGTATAGGAGGGATTGGATTCATTCTATTTGTCCCTAGATGACAGAGCTAGAAGTAAGACTTGGAAGCTTAAAAGAAGTAAATTTAGGTTTGAAGGAAAGGAAAACTTCCTAACAATTAGAGCTATCCAAAAAGTTTCCTGGGCTTCCTCAAAAAGTACAGGAATCTTTCTTCACTGTAGATCTTCAAGCAAAGACTAAATGATCATTTGTAAGAAATATCTGTAAGAAATACTTAAAGGATTTCTTTTCAGGTATGAGTTAAATTGTAAAGCCAATAAGGTCTCTAAAAATTCTGAAATTCTGTAATTTTAATTTTGTGAAATAGGTCAGATAATTGTCACGTCACCCATTCACTTTCATAAAAGACCTTGTGTGAAATTTTTATAGGCTTCAAATCTAAAATGCTCTTTATAACCAAAGATAATAATACCTCTTCAGGTTGTTGGTGCTGGAGAATTTAAAAGAGCATGTTCTAATAATGGATTTGCATTGATTCATTCAGACTTTCTCACCTAGTTGCCCTTGCCTCCAAGGGCATTTATTTAAAAGAATACTGTCTAAGTATAAAAGTGCAGTCTGATCATTGTATGGATAAAAAAAGTGAAGCTAACCAATGAAGATTAAACCTATGACCCTTACTTCATAAATACCAAGTGAACTAATTAGTTCATATAGGGACCTAGCTCCCTTTAAGCTAAGTGAACATATAAAAAACTCAAATTGATAAATTAGATAAATTAAGAGGCCATTATGTGCCTTACCAAAAAAAAAAAAAGATGTTTTTTCCCCTTTGAACAAAAGCTTATTCATGTACTCCTTTAAATGCCCCTAGTAAAACTGAAATTAGATTCAATTATTTTTTTAAATGATCTATACCTATCACAGTATGCATGTTCTTCCTCTTTTTGCTTTTAAAAACAAAATCTTGAATAATGCAAATACACTATATTTTTAGCTTAGGAAACAAATATCATTTCTTCAAGTCAAGGTAATAGGCATTTATTGAACACTTACTAAGTGCCTGTGCTGATCATTGGGATACAAATGCAAGCAAGTAAAACAGTCCCTGCCCTTAATAAGCTTACATACTATGGGGAACAAAAAACAACACATAAAAGAGAGTTGAAAAGTGAGGGGAGGAGTTTACTTACTGAAGCAAGAACATAGGGGTAAAGTTTAGATGATGAAGAACAACTAGCCCCAATCCTTCCACCATAGGGAGGTCATATAGAGGAAGAACTCACCAGTGAGAGAAGGGGGGATGGATCTATGATCATAATACTGGTTCCAATTTCAGTCATCCATATCTTCTCTTTCTGTTTGGACTGTATCTGTATCTTCCCCTAAATCTTCTAGAGAAGATCCATCCACTTTCCTCTAGGCAGTTTAATATTTTTTTTAAACTAAGAATGTACCTGTTCTGCACTCAGGCTGTCAATGTTATCTCCTCCTCTCATTACATTACTGGTCCAACTCTTCTTCCAATAATACATTTCTTATAGCAAGGGCCAGCCAGTAACTTCTGTGTTATATTGGCACAATAATTTTCATTAGTCAACCTTCCTTCCACTGAGGTATTGTTTAGATTTTCTGTAATTTAAAAAGCTATTTAAATTGAGTATAATAAATATATCAATCAATTTTGCATATGAATGCAGTATTTCTGAAACTTGTTGGAAAGGGCCTTAGAAAAGATCAGGAAGGCTTTTAATATGTGTAGCAGACCCCCGTCTTTACTATCACAGAATTGACTAGAAGGTATAGAGGATACAAAGATCACACTGTACTTTTTGTTTGTTGACTTTAGAGAACCATTTGATTCAATAGAAGCAATGTTAGTCTAATGGCTGTCCTTCTACAGGCTTCCTACCATGCATATGTCAAAGTTATTAAAAGATATCTAGAAAGATATAATAGAACTAACTTTGTATGATGACCCTCTGATAATCAATGTCAACTGTGGCATAAAATTGGGTGACACTCATCAAAGAAGTCTGACACTGTCATGGAGTTCCATGTCTGAATCCAAGTAAAAGAGAGATTATCTATAGATGATAAATTCCTCCACAAGTTCCTAATGGCAAATGATGCTGTTGATGGAGTGAAGCTCTAGAACATTGAAGAACCTCTTAAATGAATTCCACAATCCTTCTAAAGAGTTATAATACATATTATTGATGCAAAAAATAAAGTGGATTATTTTTGTGCAAATTGGTCCCTTCTAATATTTAAGCATTAAAAGATTGTGATCTGCATCTTTTGGGGAGCAGGGGCAGGGGAGTATCCACACTGATAAAAATCATAGCTCCATTTATGTATTTGCTTTGTTATTTTTGAAGTATCTGTATTTCTTAGACTGATATGAGGTACCATGTAAAATACTAATATAAACATATGTTATATGTCAGAGACAAAGCTTAAATTCAATTCAACAACTTAATTTTTCTACTAAAGTTTAGAGGGCTTGCTGTCTGAGCCTGTAGAGTATAAAGTACCCAGACTAATAAAATCACATCTATTTTGAGGTATAGCAGTAAAAAAAAAATGGAACCACAGTGTCTTACTGACCCTAGAAAATGAAGGCTACCTCCTTTGCTTCACAGAAATTTTATGGTGCTAGTTCAATCTTGCAGGGGGTGGCAAAATGCCTATCCTCACCCAAAAATAAATCTGTTTTATTTTCAGTAGGGCATTTAAAATCTGTCCATTATGGGACTGGGTAATGACAGCGAATGAATCCCCTTCAACCTCTCTGTGGACCTGTGAAGATACTTTCCCTTTTCTCTTTCTAAAGTGTATCTTCATGAAAATGAAAGTGAGACATGAGACTTTTAAATTACTGCTCAATTTCCTTCTTTCTCAAGAAGCACTTATTAGGCAGCTCTGATGTAATGAGAAGAGCACAGGACTAGGACTCAGGAGACCTTATTCTGCTGCTAACTAGCTGGATGACCTGGGGTAACTCACTTCCCCCGTTATCTCAACTCTAAAAGGAAGAAATATCATAGGAAGCACTTAATGTTTGTTGGTTGACTAATTGATTAATTAGCTACCTAGGGGGGTGGCTAGGTGGCGCAGTGAATAGAGCACCGACCCTGGAGTCAGGAGGACCTGAGTTCAAATACAACCTCAGACACTTGACACACATACTAGCTGTGTGACCTTGGGCAAGTCACTTAACCCCAATTGCCCTCCAAAAAAGCAAAAAAAAAAAAATTAGCTATCTAGAAGAGATCTTCTGGCCCTAAAGTTTGTTTCTGTATACTACTACTGGGTTTGATAACATATAAAGCCAATCTTTAAAAATAATTCTTACGTTTAATCTTTGTTCCTTCCCTTCCTCCTGCCTGAGTCATTCCTTAAAACAAAGATAAAGTGGAAAAAGTTCAGCAAAACTAATTAGCTAATCAAAAAATATAACATAATATGCAGTATTCTATATTCACAGCTCCCATATTCTACAAGGTGCCTTCTGGTAACCCTTCTTTAGTACCAAGTTAAGTCATTATAATTTTAAAGCTGCTGACCAACTACATTTGAAGGGCAAGACCCTGGAGAATAACAGCATCCTCTATACTAGTCAGGCAATCCATAAACCCTTATAAAGTGACTATAGTGTGTCAGGAACTGTCCTAAGCACTAAGGATAAAAACACAAAAAAGAAAGTCCCTGTAAACCCTCAAGGAATTTACAATCTAATGGGGAAAGACAACACACAAAAGGAAGCTGAAAGGGGAAGAAAGGAGAACAAAGGAAGGTCCTGGGCAACAGGCCTGTAATGGTAAGGGAATTCAATGATCTTCCTGGCCCCTTAATGGGCCTCAAGTGAAACCCAACAGGAGGGGCTTGATTGGGAGAAGGCTTGTTTTTCAGGAAAGATCACACCTTTTGTTACTTTGTAATTAGGCAGTGGGTTATGAAGGTTGTGATGTCCTCTGACCCTGGAGAAGGGTATATGTACTCTGAGGTGAGGTTTTGCTTTGGGGCTCACTTATGGGAAGAGTCATATGATTTGGCCATTTGAGACTCTAGGCAGCTGTTGAGCCCCCAGCTTTGAAAACCCAGATGTTGGTGCTTTCCTCTCTGGTAAATAACTATGTATATACGTAATGGTCAGATAGCTAGAAGCCCTGTTTGTCTTTTGAATTGTGTAATTTTCTCTGTCTGTATTTTCTGTCTGCTTGTAATTTCTGTTCGTATTTTCTGAAGTTCAGGGTGCTGACTTTTCCCCCTGAATTAGGTGAATTATGTGTGTGTGCGTGTATAGTGTGTATGTGTATTTATGCATATGTGTGTATATGTATATATATATATATATATATATGTTTAATTAAATATTGTTGATCCTTTTAAAGTTGCTTTCCTTGAGTAAAGCAGATCAAAGGACCTGTGCTAGTAGCCATCCTGGGTATGCTAGGGTTATTGCTGTTACAAGGCCCTGCTAAATCCACAGGTATCATTTTAAAGAACAATCACTGTATAGATGAGGTCCTCCTTCCTTGCCACTACTACCACCAACTGCTGAACAATTGCCACTGACAGACAGGTAAGCCCATCTGAAGCTATCATCCCAGGATGCAACCCCCCAAGGAGATGTGACCTAACAACTGATTCTGCAAGTGCCACAGGCCCATCTCAGGGAGCAGAATATTTGCCACCAAAGTTCTTGGCTCTGTTAAATAGCTCAACAACAGAAGTTAATAAGATTTTGTCAGGAAAAGTGATATTAAAGAAGATATATTATCCTTTGCTTCACTGCTATATCCTAAGGAAGATGGGACTTGTTCATTCTTAATGGTAGAGGTAACCTTTCTTAAATTTTGCTGTCTTCATCCGCTAGAATGAGAGCTTGAAAGTGGCAGAGAAAAGGAAGCAACTTGCCTGAGCTCTCCACAAAATCACTCCAAACACCTTTAAATAATGTCATAATACGATTCCTGGAACAGCAAAATCCACAAAAGGAAGGGGTGAATTAATTTTCTAGCCAAAGACAACTTAGAAGTTAAACAGGAAAGTTCTGTCACACCTGTGTGAGAATGGAGCACAGCTCAGCACAGGCTATGTGAGCAAGGACCCAGACTGGAGCAGGCAGAGCTCTCCGTCCACAGACAGACATGGAGTTGAATTGGTCAGAAGAAGATTACAGGGGTCTCTTTGCAAATGCTGAAGCAGAGCTCTGTTACTTTGTCCATACTCAAATCCCAGTCACAATTCTTGATGGCAATTCCAGGGCAAGGAGGAGCACAAGCACACCAGAACTTGCAGCCACAGTGAAGCAGGGACCATTGTCATAGTTCCAGGGCAGAAAAAAGTGCCGTATGGTGGCTCACAGACAGGAGAACAGGCCAGGAAAGTAGTAAATACACCTCTCCTTAGATCCTGAAAACATACATAGCTGCACAAAACACGTAAAGCTTGGGATAACATGCCCTCCACCCTGGAAGCAGAACCCTACTTTAATAAAAAATTAAATGTCAAGAAATAGGCTAGGAATATAAGCAAACAGGAAAAATTCTGGCTATAGAAAGTTACTATGGTGACAAGGAAGATCAAAACACACACTAAGAAGATGGCAAAGTCAAAGTTCCTATATTCAAAACCTCCAAGAAAAATATGAATTGGTCTCAGGCCATGGAAAGGATCAAAAAGGATTTTGAAAATCAAGTAAGAGAGGTAGAGGAAAAATTGGAAAGAGAAATGAGAGTGATGCCAGAAAATCATGAAAAAAGAGTCAACAGCTTAGTAAAGGAGACACCCAAAAAATACTTAAGAAAATAACATTTTAAAAAACAGACTAGGTAAAGAGATCATACAAGTGGAAGGAAGACCCATTTGCACAAAAATATTTCTAGCAGCTCTTTTTGTGGTGGCAAAGAATTGGAAATCAAAGGGATGCCCATCAGTTGGGGAATGACTAAACAAGTTGTGGTATATGAATGAAATGGAATAGTACTGTGCTATAAGAAATGAGGAGCAGACAGACTTCATAATAACTTGGAGAGACTTCCATAAACTGATGCTGAGTGAGGAGAGCAGAACCAGATGAACTTTGTATACAATTACAGACACAGCATATCTATGACTAATAACTTTGATAGACTGGGCTCCCTTCAACAATGCAAGCTTATAAGACAACTCCAAAAGACTCATGATGGAAAGGATATCCAAATCCAGACAAAAGAATTACAGATTTTGTTGTTTTGGGGTTTTTTTTGGCTTTTTGGAGGGCAATTGGGGTGAAGTGACTTGCCCAAGGTCACATAGCTAGTTTTTTTTGTATTAAGTGTCTGAGGTCAGATTTGAACTCAGGTCCTCCTGACTCGAGGGTCGGTTCTCTATTCACTGTGCCACCTAGCTGCCCCTAATTATGGAGTTTGAATGCAGATTAAAGCAAGCTACTTGCTCTTCTCGTTGTTTACTCCATTGGTTATAATTCTTCTTTACAACCTGACTAATTCTTAATGTGAAGGTATCTGTAGAGCCTATATCAGATTGCATGCCAACATGGCGGGGGGGAGAGGGGGAGGAAAGAGTGGGAGAGAAAATTTGGAACTAAAGGGACTGTGGAACTGAATATTGTAAACTAAAAGTAGATAAATTTAATAAAATAAAATTGAAGGAAACAGACTAGGGCAAATGGTAAAAGAGGAACAAAAAGCCAATGAGAAGAATGCCTTAAAAAGCAGAACTGGCCAAATGGAAAAAGAGGTACATAAATTCAATGAAGAAAAAAAAAACTCCTTGAAAAGTTGAATTGGTCAAATGGAAAAGGAGGTACAAGAGCTCACTGAAGAAAATAATTCCTTACAAATTAGAATTGAGCAAATGGAAGCTAATGACTTTATGAGAAATCAAGAAACAATCAAATAAAGTCAAAAGAATAGAAGATAATGTGAAATATCTCATTGAAAAAACAACTAACATGGAAAATAGATCCAGGAGAGCATTTTAAAATTAATGGACTGCCTGAGAACCATGATAAAAAAAAGAGTCTAGACACTGTCTTTCAAGAAATTATCAAAGAAAACTGCACTATTTTATAGAACCAGAGGGCAAAATAGAAATTGAAAGACTCCATCAATCACCACTTGAAAGAGATCCTAAAATGAAAATTTCCAGGAATATTATGGGCAAATTCCAGAGGTCCCAAGTTAAGGATAAAATATTGCAAGCAACCAGAAAGAAACAATTCAAGTATGGTTGAGCCATGGTCAGGATAAAACAAGATTTAGCAGCTTCTTCATTAAAGAATCGAGGGCTTGGATTATGATATTCTGGAGGGCAAAGGAACTAGGATTACAACCAAGAATCACATATCCAGCAAAAATGAGTATAGTCCTTCAGGGGAAAAAATGGATATTTAATGAAACAGAGGACTTTCAAGTATTCTTGATGAAAAGACGAAGCTGAATAGAAAAGCTGACTTTCAAATACAAGACTCAAGAGAAGCATAAAAAGGTAAATTAGAAAAGGAAACCATAAGTAACTTAGTAAGGTTAAACTATTTATATTCCTACATGAGAAGATGATACTTGTAACTCATAAGAACTTTCTCATTATTAGGGCAGTTAGAAGGAGTATATATAGACAGAGGGCACAGGTATGAGTTGAATATGAAGGGATATCTACAAAAAATAAAATTAAGGGGTGAGAGAGGAATGTACTGGGAGAAAAGGAAAGGGAGTGGTAGAATGGGGTAAATTATCTCACCTAAAAAAGGCAACAAAACGATTTAACAGTGGAGGGGAAGAGTAGGGAGGTGAAGGGGAGTAAACCTTATTCTCATAAGAATTGTCTCAAAGAGGGAATAACATATACACTCAATTGAGTATAGAAAGGTATTCTACCCTATAGGAAAGTAGAAGGAGAACTGGATAAGAGAAGGGGAGAGGGATGATAGAAGGGAGGGCAGATTGGGGGAAGGGGTTGTCAGAAGCAAAACACTTTTGAGGATGGACAGGGTGAAGGGAGAGAGAGAATAGAATAAAAAGGGGGAAATAGGATGGAGGGAACTACAGTTATTAATTGTAACTGTGAAAAAAATTTTGAATCAAGTTTCTCTGATAAAGGCCTCATTTCTCAAACATAAAGAGAACTAAGCCAACTTTATTAAAAATAAGAGCTATTCCCCAATTGATACATGGTCAAAAGATATGAAGTTTTCAGATGAAGTAATCAAAGCTATCTATAGTCATACAAAAAAATACTCAACTCACTATTGATTAAAGAATGAAAATTAAAACAATTCTGAGGTACGACTTCATACCTATTAGATTGGCTAATAGGACAAAAAAGGAAAATGACCTATGTTAGACGGGATGTGGGGAAAATGAGACATTAATGCACTGTTGGTGAAGTCGTGAACTGATTCAACCATTCTGTAGAGCAATCTGAAACTATGCCCAAATAGATATAAAATCCTTTGACCTAGCAATACCACACCTAGGTCTGTATTCCCAAAGACATTAAAAAAAAAAAAAGGAAAAGGACCTATATGTACAAAAATATTTATAGCAGCTCTTTTCTGCAAAGAATTTTAAATTGAGGGGATGACTACCAATTGGGGAATGGCTAAACAAATTGTTGTATATGATTATGATGGGATACTATTGTGCTATTAAAAAAATGAGCAAAATACTCTGAGAAAAACCTGGAAAGACTTACATGAGTTGATGCAAAGTGAATATACTGTGTACAAAATAATAGCAAAATTGTAAGATGATCAACTGTGAATAACTTAGCTATTCTCAGCTATACAATGATACAAGATAACTCTGAAGGACTTATGCTGAAAAATGATATCCATACCCAAAGAAAGAACTGATGATGGCTGA
This sequence comes from Petaurus breviceps papuanus, assembly GCF_028583685.1. Taxonomy (NCBI): domain Eukaryota; kingdom Metazoa; phylum Chordata; class Mammalia; order Diprotodontia; family Petauridae; genus Petaurus; species Petaurus breviceps. The sequence continues at coordinate 11,483,577 of NW_027186349.1, forward strand.
ATACAAATTGAAGCATACTTTTTCTACTTTGTTCTTTCTTGAGGTTTTTTTTTTGGGGGGGGTGGGGGTTTTCTTTCACATGACTAATATGGAAATGTTTTGCATGACTACACACGTATAAACTATATTGAATTGCTTGTCTACTCAATGGGGGAGAGGGAGAGAATTTAGAACTCAAAGTTTTAAAAATGAATGTTAAAAAGTGTTTTTACATGTAACTGTGGAAAAAACACAAAATAAAATTTCCCCCAAATAAATAAATGAATGGAATGACAGTTTGAGAGGAGACACCATCTCTCATTAGCACCTAAGAGTGTATTTTGCACATAGTAAGCCCCTTATAGTGCCTTTTCATTCATTCGTGGTTCTTTCCATTTATATTGCTGCAGTCACGGTGTATGCTGTTTTTCTCCTTTCTGTTTACTTCATTCTGTATCAATTAATAGTATTCCCACACTTATTTGTAATTCATCATATTCATCTTTTCTTACTGGACAATAACATTCCATTATCTTCATTACCACAACTTGTTTAGTCGTATGAAATAATTTTATTTGCTTGTGTGTGTGTGTGTGTGTGTGTGTATGTGTGTGACGGGTAACATAAGGTAACCTAAAAAGAGAAAGGCTATCTTGTTTTTGTTTTCATTCTATTAGCCCCTATAGCACTGTGTTAGGCACAAAGTAGGACTTAAATACTTGTAAAATTGAGTGACTCACAACATACTGGATAATCCACTTAAAAATATCTTTCTCCATTTCCATTCCCCCATCCCCCTTCCAATTTCTTGTAGTTATGTAGTATTTAGTTCTGTACTATTTCTTCCACAGCATCCTCAGCACCCAGGTCAAATGCAGGACTGCAAATCATTTCTTCAGGGCCTGTGCTTTTCTTCTTTCTTTCTTTCTCTCTCTCTCTCTCTCTCTCTCTCTCTCTCTCTCTCTCTCTCTCTCCTTTCTCTTTCCCTCTGTTTCTCTATCCCTCTTCTCCAAGAAGCCTCTGGACCAGTAGGTGAGTCCTGATTAAAACTTGATCCCTGGTCCCTTGGAGGTCATTGGAACAAACATAAAGGTGTATGATTTCTTGTTCATTTTGCTAATGTTATGTTTCATAGACTTCAAAAAGCTTATTAAATAGTCTTTGAACAAAAATAATATTAA
>NW_027186349.1:11484836-11550537 GCF_028583685.1 Petaurus breviceps papuanus
TCTCTCTCTCTCTCTCTCTCTCTCTCTCTCTCTTTTCTTTCTCTTTCCTTCTCTCTTTCTTTCCTTCCTTCCTTCTTTCTTCTCTCCTCCCCCCCCCTTTCCCCCCCTCCTCTCTCTCTGGTCTCTCTCCTTTCTTCTCTCTCTGTTCCTGTGTTTCAGTCCCTCTCCTCTTTGAGGGTGAGCATTCATCTTGGGGAAGGGCAGAGGCCCACTCAAACTTCTCCGCAGCCTGGGCAGCGCGGCGCACGGAAGGAGTCAAGTCGGGGCACGGTCCCCTCCCTGCCGCGAGCAGCTCAGGCGCCTCTGGCACGCCAGCCCCGGAGCTGCGGTGGCCCGGCTCGGGCATTAGGAGGAGCACTGAGATGACTTCGCTTTCTTTCCCCTTCCCTCCTCCCACTCCTCCCTCGCTGGCTCTCCGCTCCGCTCTCGGGCGGCAGGGACACACATACACACAAGCACACACACATACACCGCGGTGTGTCAAAGCCCACGTGTTTCCAGCCCGAGAGAGCGAGCGAGCCAGCGAGAGGCCGGGCAGACGCACGCACCGAGCCGGTGGAGGAGGTGGTGATGATGGTGGCGGCGGCGGGGGGGTCCCCGGCTCGCAGAAGAGAAAGCTCCGGGCCGCAGGCGCTGGAGACTCCCGGGCCCAGCCCTCCTGGGGCGGCGGCGGCGGCAGAGGCAGCCCGGTGACAGCGGCCAGAGGTGCCCGGCGCGGGACCCGCGGCTTCCTGCAGCTGCAGCGACGCCCGAGCCGAGCGAGCCCCCCACGCATCCCCGCGGAGGAAGAGGAGGTGGAGAGGTGGAGGAGGAGAAAGAGAGAAAGAGGAGGAGGAGGGCGAGGAGGGAGAGGCAGGCTGCCCTGGCCGGCCCCAGCCCCGCGCCGGGGCTGGCTTGTTTTTGTTTGCGCCCCACATTTCCTCTGCGTGGTGGCGGCGGAGCCTCGTGCGCGCGATTATTTATTTATTTCCGGGCCCCAACGCTCTTATAATGGAGAAGCTGTCAGCAGAAATTGCTGCTGGTGGTGGGGGTGCCGCCGCCACCGCCGCCGTCCCTCCTCTTTTTTTTCCCGGCAGATCATTGTTGTGTGGGAGGGCAGCGGGGATGGACTTGATCTTTTGGATTTCTTGCTAGAACAACACCAGGCGGCCCAGAGCCGGGAGCAGCAGAGGAGAGCTGCCCCTCGGCGCTGCTTCATCTCTGAGCTCAGATCCTCCCCACCCATCCTCTTTCTCTCCTCTCCTTCTTTCATTTATTTATTTATTATTATTACACATTTTTTTCGCTCTCTTTTTCATTCCCTCCTCTTCCTTCACCTTCCTGCAGAGTCTCTTTGCTGCGGCAGATGTGTGTGGGGTCACCACACAGCTGGGACTATGGTGAAATTTCCAGCACTCACTCACTACTGGCCCCTTATCCGGTTCCTGGTACCTCTGGGCATCACCAATATAGCCATCGACTTCGGGGAGCAGGTAAACTCACGGCGAGCAACGCGGCCCCTTCTCCCTTATTTCCCCTAGAGCAATGCAACCTTCAGCTCGAGCACACAAGTAGGATGATACACCTAGATACTGCTTCTTGAGCTGTGCTTTGAGATCAATACAAGCTCCAGGGCTCGCATGTTCACGCTGTGCACCCCACCCTCCCTATTCCCCTTCCTCAGAAATTGGACAGTCCCAAGTGGCACACCTGTTTTGCATTTGGTCCTCGTTAGCAGCCTCTGCCCTTGGAGGTTTATTTCTTAGATTCAGAGACCCAGATCTGAGTTTGCCTATAGTGAGTGGAGAGCCTGAAAAGAGATATTTTCAAAGAGAAAACTAAGGAAGACTCAGTATAACACAGGTATATACACAAACTCATACTTATGGGATAGTTACCCTGCAGATTTTCATTTCTAAGTAATATATGACATTTATTTGTTGGAGCAAAGAGGTTTCTTCCTGTCTCTATAACCTGAATGGTATGTGGTTGATTTTGCTACTCACTTATGTAGGGTGATCTTGTTTACTGTCCTTTTAAAATTGTATTACTATTATTATTCATTAGACTTTTTTCAGTTCTCTGATGAATGTCGAACGTTTCACATATAAAAAGGGAAAGGTTTTGAGTGCACAGGAAGATTATGTAATTTGTGGTTATATAACCCACTGATCAGTATCTTAATTAAAAACTAGTTTTCAAAGGCTAATACTGCTAGATTTGTATTTATCTAAGGGTGATAGGAAGAGCTTTCTGTTGTAATTTTGCAAGTCAATATCCGAAGTGGAACTGGTATTTTAAAGTAGGAAAGGATTACTTATAGCCAAAATAGGTACTGTTAAGTTTACCTTTGGTCACTTTTTTCTTCCCCGAAGTGGTGGAATGGAGAATTCCTATCTTTGTTTTTTATGCTTCCCCCAAAATAATTTGTCTTTTTTTTTTCACCCATTTCTCTTTCTCCATGTGGCGTCATTGTAAATGAGTGCTGCAGCCTCCTCAGGCAGCCAGTGTGGATGGGTCCCTGCACCGGTTGGAACCCCTGACAGGGAGCCAACTTATTCTGCAGATTCTAATACTAATAGATAGAATTTGTGAGGTGATGTCGTGAGGGACCTTTTGATCCTTCAGATGCCATTTCCAAGAATTCTTTTTACATGTCAGAGCTTTACTCTTAGTGGTCAGTTTATAAAAATGCGTTTCTTAAAGACTTGTGTTAGCCCACCGAAGATAACGTGTTAAAAAGTATACTTGTTTTCAAAATACTTTTGGTGAAACCAAAGGCTCAAGTGTTAACCTTCAGATGATAACAACCTGCTTGGATTAACTGCCCTGTTTTCACAATACTTTTGATTCATTGCATCTGCATAAAGCTGTAGACTTTCTGTGATGCAGCCCAAGGGAGCATTTGCTTCACTTAACTCTTTGGAGGGCATTTACATTTAACTCATCCGATGCTCCTCCTATCAACCAACCTTAGGAGTTAAAGGAGTTTTTATAGGTGGAAAATTTTGGATTCATTTTTTAAGTTCATTCTAATTACGCACCTATTTCATCATCTCCTTACTTTTGTATGATAGTAAGGATAGGGAATAGCTGCTATTTTCATTGGTAAATCACATCTTTTCTCTTCTTTCCAGGTTCCCCCTCCCCCATCTTCTGGCTCATTCTCATAAAGTATTTGTTGGCTTCTTTGATAATTAACTGGCACCTTTGGATATTTCCTATGTTTTTGTCAGTTATTAGGTAGGAAATTTACAGTATAATAACCTTGGCTGCATCATAGGTTGCCTGTTCACCTGGAATTTTGATTCTCTTAAGACTTCTGATGATCTTTCTGAGTTTTTCAGCATTCCAAAACTGAAACCACAGTTTTAATATTTTTTAAAATTTTATCCCTTATGCTATAGTTTCCCTAGGAGCATTAATTGATGGAAAAGAAAAGCCAGTATGTTGGAATAAAATGGGTGTGCTACCATATTGCCTAATGACTGCTTTAACCTAATAAAAGGCTGTTCTAACATGTGAGAAGTGATTTTCCTAAGACCAAAGGACTAAAAAAGATCAACGTGGGCCAGATATGAGGCAATTTTGTAGGTGTCTTATCTGAGTAAGAATGATAGTACAAATTCATTATTAAAATTCTAGCAACCTGAAGACAGGCCTGTACCTGGGTAAGGTACTGTGGTATTAAAGAGGACCCCCAGAAAAAGAGGGACAGCTGCTGTAATCAAATGTTGGCTTGGGATGATTGCAACTTAAACTCTGGTGTGCCTGTGAAGAGAATTACCTGGTTCTGATGATATTGTTATCACCGAGGTGGGAGGGCAGACAGGAGAGGAAAATCATTAGGTTGCCAAAGCCTTGGTTTGCCTTCTGGTGTGAGTTGATAATTGTTTTGCAAAATGGGGGATGGCACATCAGTGAAGGGGGAGGGAGGTACATTGCTACCCTACTGTCAGGGGAAACAGGACAACTGAAGACTAAGCTAGTCACATGGATAAGAGGGAGAGAGCATTTTACCATTACTTATAGCATTCTAAGACAAACTGAAATCAGGGCCACCATAATCTGCAGTATCTGCCCCCTTCTTTCAGAGGGGAAATTGGAGCTGTTCCAGACAGCCTATTTTTATCAAACATCTGCAAATGAACAGCTACTTCTATCATCAAGTTCTAAGGTGATTGACAAACATCAGTCTTAGAATGGATTTGATGTATTGTAGGGGAGTGGTCATGGGGGGAGTCATATAAGTGGAATGATGCATATTTCAAATTAGTTCATGCTCAAAGTGAGATGTATAATAATAATGACCTCTAGTCCACATTTCTTCTTGATCTTGCATTCTAGCCGCAAATGCTTTAATACTGATCAGGAAATGCAAAATCATAACCCACAATAAAATATTTTATTGGCTTATTTAAGCCCATTACTTACTGGGAACACATAGGCTACATAAAATATTTTTCTAAATTTATTTTCTTAATACTTTGAAAAATAGAATCAAGAACTTTTTAGTTGGTTCATATTATATAAAATATGAACAGGACTTTAAAATATAAACCAAATTACATGTAATCCTATTGAGATCAGAGGAAGCTGTATTCATGTGACTTTGTAAAGGAACTATATATTATTCTAAGTCTATTAATGGCATATCTAGGTCAAGAAGAGCCATCTAATAATAAATATACCTTCTATTTCTTAATGTCTTATGTAAACATTAACAATGAGGGAAGTATATGTTCTCAATATAATGCTTATGGAAGTAACAATAGCACAACTAAGGAGAAAATAAAAACCTCATGCAACTGGTATAGAACTCAAACCTTTCATTTCTTACTATATTTCACATCATGGACACAATACAGTATTAAATTTTAAAACTGTTACTATTATTAAAATTGTGAACTTTCCCCCAAAAATGTGTGTAAAATAAGTTGATCATCTGAAGTAAAAATATTTTTTAAAGTATGTTAACTAGTGATTAGAGAATGAGATTGGATATATCATTTAGTTCAAATGTTGTTTTAAGACATGTCTGACTTTTTGTGACCCCATTTTTTGGAGTTTTTTGCCATTTCCTCCTCCAGCTCATTTTACCAATGAGGAAACTGAGGGCTAAGTGACTTGCCCAGGGTCACACAGCTAGTAAACATGTGAACTCAAAATGAGTCTTCCTGACTGTCTAGCCCAGCACTCTATCTAGTGTGCCACCTTACCATACAGTTGAAACATTATTAAGTACCAAATATGGATAAGGACTACTCTAGGTCTAGGTCCATGAGTAGATGAATAAGGAAAGGTCCCTGACCCTCAAGGAACTAAGCCTAGCAAAGGAAACAGAGTTTGTGCACAAATTACAATCATGTAAAATAGAATATGTGTGTAGGAGAGAGCAAGTGTTACGTATGAGCTGAGGATGGGAAAAATACTTCACATTAGGAGTATCACTAAAATGGGATGATATTTTGTTCATGTCTTAGTTGCTTAACACTTCTTATAGCAATCACAGAAATCACTTAGGAAACAATGTTTTTGCCCTTGTTTTCTAAATTGAGTTAGGCATTATGAAGCTATGATTATTTCCAATATCATTATACACACACACACACACATATTCACATGCCATACAAACATGTACCTGTGTATACAAACATGTATCTGTGTGAGTGTGTGTGTATATATATAATATATATAAATATGTATAAAGTTTGTACAGAGTTCTTTTCATATTGTTCCTCTTGTTAGATTGTGAATTCCTTGAAAGGTGGAATTTTTGCTTTTCTTCATCACAGCCCCTGTGCATAGCACTATATTATATAGTAACTGTATTATAACTATATATGGCATATATTAGGCACTTAATAAATGTTTAGTGACTATGACCTGGCCAAGATCCCTTAGAAATCTAGAGATGAGTCTGAGGCTTCTTGATTCCCAGTCCCCTTCTAAATTTAACAGCCTTCACTATTTGAACCCAAAGCATTTAGCAGATTCAGGAGAATTCTGGGAAGGCTCCTGTAGGAAAGAAATGTTTGTGGAAGAAGAACCTATGAAAGGAGAGCTAGTCTTTTACTCTAAATTATCCTAATAATTGCATCTTTTTAGTTTTATTTTTAAACTTGCTAGATGCAGACTTTGATGAGAGCAAGAATAAAAGCAAAACAGGTAAGTGGTAGAAAATGAGTATCTCTCCTAATGAAATAATTTCACAGTCATATGGAATCAGCATACCAGTCATATAGCATTTTTAATGCACATCTAATTTTAAGGCATTTCACATTTGATCCTCACAACAACCCTAGGGGTAGGTGCTAAATGAGGCCAGGCAAAGTTATGTGACTTGGCCAGGATCACAGAGTTAGTATATGTCAGAGGTAGGATTTGAATCCACATCTATCGAGCAGATCACTTTTACATGAAAGTAACACATGGCTAAGAGGATAACTAGGTGGCACAGTAGATAGAATGCTGGCTCTGAAATGAGGAAGAGCGGAATTCAAATCTAGACTCTGACACAGTAACTAACTTCAGCAAGTTACTTGACCCTTTTTTTGACTCAGTTTCCTCAGACATAAAATTTGAATGATAATACCCGTTGTGAGGTTGTGAATTGTTGTGAGGATGAAACGAAGTAATACTTATAAAGCACTTAGCACAGTGCCTGGTAGGCCGTAGGTACTACATGAATGCTAGGTATTGTTGTTGTTACTATGATGCTAGGGTGTGGAAATGTGTTCACATGTGAAATGACTCTTTGAAAGTATCATTATATGATCTCCTTTCCCCAAGTTTTAGGACCATTTAAAACCAAAATTTTAAAGGAAGCAGTGTAATGTATTAGCCTTAAGAGTATATGGGATGGAGGTGGCTAGGTGGCACAATGAATAGAGCACTGGCCCTGGAGTCAGGAGGACCTGAATTCAAATCCAGCCTCAGACACTTGACACATTTACTAGCCGTGTGACCTTGGGCAAGTCACTTATGCCCAATTGCACTTCAAAAAGAAGGAAAAAAGAGTATATGGGATACAGCTATTAGAGGCAGATGCCCTACATTAGGTCACTTCATCTCTGCAAGTTGTCATTTCCTCATCTATAAGGTGAGGGAGATGGGATAACAATACTTGTACTACTCAGGTCATAGGATTACTTTGTAGATCAAATTAGAAAAAGCTATAGAAAGTTATTGTAATGGAAATGCTATCAGTTTTAAAGCAAACAAAATAGACAAATAGATAATTTAAAAGATAACTGAAGAACAAGCAGAGTTTCTGGACTTGTCTTTGATGACTTTGAAAGGAGTAGGGTGTGGGCCTCTGATTTCATTGGTAAAGGGTACTCCCAGATAAGGAAATGCCTTTTACCGAAGCAAGTCACACCTCTTCTGCAGTTGATAAGCTGTTGTCCAGAGCCCAGAGGTTATATAACTTGTTTGGGGTCTCTGAGTCAGTTTGGGTCTGAGGTTCCACATGAAACCAGGTCTTCCTGGCTCCAGGGGCAATTTTATTTCCACTTTGCCCCATTGCCTCTAGAGAACTTTGAAGGGCATAAGGGAAAAGTGAAGATATTTTCCACTTGGGCAGAAATTTGTCTGATGTAACTCATGTCAAGGATAAGTTGATAGTTGTGTTATTATCAACTCTCTTTCAGAGTGTGTTAATATTTCTGTTGTTTTGAATAATTCTAAATGATTCCGTGAATTTGGGCAGGACTGATTTAGCAATTTGAAAATTAGTTTATTCATAGGTATGTGAACGGCTTGTGTATTTGTACTCTGAAGCATATAGATATATAGTCAATAAAGATATTGTCTTTCTGTAATATTGTAATATTGTCTTTCTGTTATAATATTTAATAGTGGGGCTCTTATTAAAGTGCCTTTGGTCTTTCACTGTAAGAAGAGTCTTGGAGAGAAGGTTAAGGTATGTTGTGCTGTAGCTGAAGGAACACTGCTTCTGTAGTATCAAAACCCAGGTTCAAGTCCTGCCTTTGGCATTTGTTGCTTGTGTAGCTTTGGACAGTTCATTTCATCTCCCTCAGTGTTAGTTATCTTTTCTCTAAAATGAAAGAGTTGAACTAGCTGGCCTCTGAGATCCCTTTTTTAATTCCAGATCCATGATCCTATATTTGAAAAAATACAATCTAAGGGAGATAGGGAGGTAGAGGGGAGAAATGTCTAAAGAATAGCTATTAATAAATGTCTTACAGGACAGGAAAGGTTGTTTAGTAAAAGAGGGGCTTAATTGTGCTTCCACTTCATGGAAGACAGAATAAAACAAAGGGAGGAGAACGGAAAGGTTCAGTGGAAGCAGGAGATTGATGTTACAAAACAGAACTCCCTGAGAGTACGGGACTCACCATCACTATATGAGGGTCTCCCAGAACAGCAAGTTCCTTGAGGACAGGGGCTGGTTTATGCTTTTCTTGTACTTTAACAGAGTATCTGGCACATAGTAGACATTCAACATATGCTTGTTGACACTTCATGGTACTGTCCTGTTATTCTAAACACCACACGCTGGTCAGGCATGTCTTTTCCCCTTGTGCTCAATGACCACTTCACCAGTGAAGAGTTGACTGCTCTCCAGCCTAACTCAAAAAGAACTATTTTTTGAATATTCAGTTGCTATTTCCTTACCACATGTTTGTCAGAAATGTTTTTTGTATGTGTTTGTGTGTCTGGCTGCAGATAGACCTGTTTTACTTCCCCTGGATTTTACAACAGAGGGATTTCAAGGGCTGTGGTATCACAAACCCAGAATAATGAGAAGGTTGGCACTTGCTTTCTCAGTGCCTGGCCTCCTAAGTAAAGAATAAAGAGGGATAGCAGGTATTCCATTCATAGGAAGAAAAAAAAATTAGCTCCCTGGTTTAATTCCTCATTCATGAAAGCTGGTGAAAAGAAATGAGGTCATACTTTCCTAGAGGCCCATATTTTAACAAGTACATTTGCAACAGTGTTAATCAGATAAAAACTAAATTTGATATTGGTCTTTCCATTTTTCTGTAGATTGACTTATAAGTATATATGTAACTGGAGTAATAGAAATGTAGGGATACCTGGTTAGAATGATTTTAAGTGTCATTTGCTTTTGTTTGTGTATAGAAGGTTGTTTGAAGATTAACTTTAGCATTACTTCCTCAAAATACTACTTTTTTCTAAGCATACTTTCCAAGAAAAATTTTGAAACATTTAATGAACATTGAAATATAGTTTCAGCAGTGTGTAAAACTCCTCTTCCTCTGAGTTCAAATCTGGCCTCAGACACTTACTGTGTGAGCCTAGGCAATTCACTTAACCCTGTTTACCTCAGTTTCCTCATCTGTTAAATGAGATGGAAAAGAAGATGGCAAACCACTCTAGTATCTGCCAAGAAAACCCTCAAAGGGGTTATGAAGAGTCAGATACAATTGAAAAATGATTCAACTGCTAATATACTGCTAATAACTCCTAATTCTTATTTTTTAATTCAGAACAGTGTGTTATCACTTACGGCACTGTTCAGATATGGAGGCTTGTCTAGTTTTGTGGTAACAAGAAATTATTTGTTAACAAATTTATGTGCTACCACTTCTCTGATTAGGAAAAAGGAGATATCCATTCATTTTGGCATGAAAAATATACTTCTATAGAGTGCTTAGAAGCACAGACTTGATCTGAAAGAGTTAATGTGCCTTATTAATCACCTTTTATAGCATACCAGGGAATAATTGAGGCTCTGTCTTTGTGAAACATCTGGATTAAAAGTGAAAAAATTCAGTCAGTCATCAGGTATTAATTTAGTACCTGTTTTGGGCCTAACACTATGTTAGGTGTGATGGGACAAAAAATATTCTAGTAAAATATCCTTTATTGTTCATCCGTATGAAGTTTTGTTCTTTATTTTTATGCTACACATTTCTTGATATACTTCCTCATTCCCATAGTTGGCCCTTAAAATAAAGCAAAGCAATTGACAGGAGCAGCCACTAATATCTGTAACATTTGACATCTCTAGTTTCCTGCTGAGAAAAGGGAGGATGCTTTAAATTTTTTTTTAGGTGACTGAAAACTACTTCTTTTAAAAGCACCACAACTTTCACTTGTTTTAATAATTTATATGGGAATTTTCAAAAGTTTATAGAATTAGAGCTGAAAGGGACCTTAGAGGCCATAGATTTCACCCAGAATCCAATTTTCTATCTGAGGAAACTGAGGCACTGTGAGGTTAAGTGACTTTTCCAGAGTCACAGTTCTAGTAAGTGTTGTCCTGAGGTAGGATTGAAATTCAGATGCTCTTAATTCTGAATCCACAACCCTCTCCACTATGATATGTTGCTTCTTCTTAGGTTATACAGCATACTTTCCTGCAACCTGAAATAGTTATATTTACATCTACACAGATATAGAGGTATAGAACATAATTTAAACCTTTCCTGATGACCTACACGCATCACTATGAACATATTTTGCTATTATACAGCCCCAGGGCTACTGAAGTATGTTTTTCTCTGCACTAGAGTGACTATTATGTTTTGGAGATCTGCTTTTTTATAGCTGTCTTCTCTCTTGATGTTAGAACTTTGTCATTTCTTGTGACTTCCCTCTTTTTCAACTTCCTTCTTATAATCTACTGTGGGCCAAGAATTGAGGTAAACAAACTTAATAGAATTATATCTAAGGTAAGAGTTGATAGCCCTTATTAGCCTCCTCTGTGGGTAAAGTTACAGACTTTGTGACATGCTGGGATTTTCAGGGCACATTCTAGCCTCTCGAGTTCTCAGCTATGGTTGTTGTATAAGGCACAGTCTGTGCTCACAAAAGACCTTCATAGTCTAGTTGAGGAGAAAATACATGAAATAATGAGACAATAAAGTATATTGTAAACTATTTGATTGTGTACTGTGGTCTCTTAATATCTCATAAAAGTGCTGTTGTGTTTGGAAACACAGACAAGCTGAATGGCTTGGTCAGCTCTATAACTAATAATAAACATGGTGAGAAAGTATATTCCATGAATTTAAGATATCTGAAATTATATCTGAATTCAGATTATAAATGCAGTCATTTTGGCTTTGTCACTCATCTGTAAGAGTTAGATGTTGTTGTTTGTTGTTGTCGAATCATTTTTCAATTGTGTCTGATTCTTCATAACCACTTTGGGGGTTTTCTTGGCAGAGAAACTAAAGTGGTTTGCCATTTCCTTCTCCATCTCATTTTACAGATGAAGAAACTGAGGTAACCAGGGTTAAGTGAATTGCCTAGGCTCACACAGTAAGTGTGTGAGGTCAGATTTGAACTCAGAGGAATTTGAACTCAGAGGATTTGAACTCCTGTCTTCCGACTCTATCCCCTGTGCCGCCGAGTTGCCCTAAGAGTCAGATACTAGAGCCCAACTCTATTTCCAATATTTGATAACAGTATATATACATCAAACAGTTTTTTATAAGTTACTGACTTTCCAGAGAAAGGTTATAGTTATATTTTCAGATCCAAAAGGATATTTTTTTTTCTAAATTAGAACAAAAGTAGGTCTTGAGAAATAGCTTTTTGCTGTCATCAAACTGGGTATATCTCCATTATCTTGTTAGAGGAAAGACTCAAGTTAGCTAATGACTGGCTGTCTGGCTTTGCTTCTAAGTTAGCTGAGGCTGCACTTTTTGTGTTTAAGCTAGTTAGCAGCAGGTCAAGGTTACTTAGTGGATTTCTATAGCATTTTGTTAGCATTTGTGTAAGGGAAGGCATTTGACAGCCCTGTGGATTTAAACACTAAAACAGCTTATCCTTTTTTATAAAAGTCACGGAAAAAAACTATTGCCCCAAGAATCAATGGATGCCTTAGTTATTAATTTCATCACCATCTTCATCATCAAAAGGCCGTGTTAAGCAGTTAATCATGCATTTCTTTGCTAAAGAACTAAGGAGACAGATGTCTGGTGAGTACATCTGTTATGACATCAGTTGGTAAAGGAGCTTGAACTACAACCTTGACCCTTCTACTATATTCAATTAATTTTAACACATAAATTTTAAGTTACTATGTGTGAGTCATTGTGCTTACTGTTGGTGATATTTTAAAATGCTCCCTGTCCTCAAGAAGCTTACATTCTACTCGCTAGTGATATGGTCCTGAACAAATCCCGTTGGCTTGCTCTGCCTGTTTACATGTATACAAATTGAAAGGGATGGACCAGCTGGTCTCCAAGCTCCCATCCAGCACTACAGTATTCATTTTGAAAGCTGACAGAGGAAAAAGTATTGGTTCTACCCACAGATATGAAACTGTAACTTTCATGTAGCTCTCCAGGTTAATTTTCTGCCACCATCGGCACTTGCCTTAATAATAATGACCTTCATGGTTCTCTGTGATTTCTAATAGGTCTACCAAGCACAGTCAGCGGCCCCTGTTTAGGGATATCCTCAGCCTCACTGCCACCCTCCCATTATTTTCATAGCATGAATTGGAAGACTTAAGGAAAAGTACCTCTTCCTAATGTAGTGATAAGACTTAAGGTTTTAAAAGTGAAGTAATAGTGAAGATGAGTCTCTGCAAACCAGAAACTGAGGGAAAGTAAGGGGGACAGTTGGTGGGTTAGTGGGGTGACCAAGTTGAAGGAAATGAGCCATGAACCAGGAGCAATAGAAATCAGTTACTCTTTCTTTGTAGCAGATTATTAACACATGTTATTGGTCTTCATTCAATAACTCAGACGTGGGCAGTGGGTTTTGTAAAGGAAGTAGAGAGAAACATTTTGGGAGAAGAAAGCTTGGCATTTTCTACATAAAATAAGGTCTGGTCATTATCTGACTGGGGTAAATTATTCACCCCTGGTGATTGATTTTTTTTTTTTGCTTGATCTACTAGCTAACAAAAAGTAAAAATATCTACATTGTCAAAAGCATAAACTTTTCAGAAATTCTGCATAAAATTTAGTAATTATCTAGCAATAAACATGTGCAGAAGAATACTTGTAGTTTCTGTGTTAAACATTTTGGCCTAGGTGAAGTCATTTTACAATTGGAAACCTACATGTGAGAAAAAAGAAAACTTTAGGATATTCTTTAATCCTGCTTTCAAAGCATACAGGAACCCAGTATCTCTTTTAAAGAAGAAATGCAAAGTAAAAGAGGGGAATAGTGAAAGTATACATGTGAAGTAACAGATAATAAAAATAATAGCTGTATCTCCAGTGACATTTAATTGGGAAAGTTACGGTCCTCAAGGCTCAAGATGGTATGTAGCATTGTAAAGATAGAGAAACCAATAAAGAACCAACCAAAAGGGGTTAAAAAGGAAGATGGACTTTCCACCTCTGTACATATTCAGTTAGTAGTGATGTCCCAGTAACTGGAAAGACTTTGATCTGCAATGATAAATAATATTCCCATCCCAACTGAATTCCATAGTTGTCATTTTGTTCCTCTAAAACTTTATGCCCTTATGTTCATGGAGTACCTTCATCTAAAGTTCAAAGCCCTTAAGGTAACACTCTAAATTCTTCTTTGGCATTCCAAGGAAATATGGAACAGGTGTTTATTCCTTGCCTTTGTTCGCGTAGGTTACATCACCTGGGAGGACACCTGTCAAATTACCCAGCATGGAATGAGGTGTACCTCGTTCTTCTTCCCACACAGAGTTATGCAGCCATTAGCTACATTGCACCAAACAGGGATGACAAGTTCATTTAGCACTATAGAAGGTCAACCCATAGAAATATTTACCTGCTTAAAGCTTTTCACTAGACCTTCTCATGCATACCTAGGATCTTAGCAATGATACTTGAACCTTGGTAACTGAGACAGCAGAGTACTTTTTATTCTTTGATTAAACCTTTTTTATTTGCCCACAGCCTGGTTTCTTTTTGTTTGAAATTATTTTCTTCAGGGGTCCCTAGTGAAAAAAGCTTTTCCAGTTTTTCAGACACACAGTTTGAAGCATTCCATGTAACTCATGTTTTGGATAAGTGTCTGTGAGAATCATATAGTACCTAAGAAAGATGATGCTCATACTTTTCCATTATTCTATCCAATTGTCACCTATTCTTTTGTTTTTGTTCTGTTCAGGGAAATATAGGAAACTGGGTATAATTTATTTTCTACATAAAAAGTATTTTTGTCATACTTTGATTATAGTGATTTCTAATTCTAATTCTGACTTTAAATCATGCTAATAACACCAGTGCACTCATAAGTTAATTTAAATGTGTTCGAAGCAAGTATATGTTCAACTAGTGCAACAGACAGCTTTTCTCCATGAGATTTCCCCCTCCCTCCTTAACATCTTTATAATAGTATTCAACACTGCAAATTATAGCCTGTCCTTCCCAACCCTTAAACCATGGAGGGGTGAAATCCATCTTTAGTTTCATTTTTAAAAATTTAATGCATGATTATGCAGAGATCAGTGACCTTTTCTATAATTTAACATGCTTAAGCTGTTTGAAAACTTTCATTCTTTTCTATGGGCAAGTCTCCACAGACCAGCTATTTTCCCTGTATTTGGTGGGAAGAGAAGGGAGCAATTGTATTACATTCAGAGAAAATACCTGTTATTGCATGTCCTTAGGCATAGAAAGAACTCTGAATGAACTATCTGCCTCTAGTAAAACTTCCCACACTTCCATACACGTGTGTGTGTGTGTGTGTGTGTGTGTTTAGTAGGGAGAGGCAGAGGTGGTGGTATGAAGGGGGGGGAGAACCTAGAATGATTCTTCTGTTTACCTCCTACCAGTCCTGATCATTATTCCTGGCTAACTTTGACCTAGCTTCTTTATCTCACATTCATTTAATGATTTAGGGGACAAGGGAAGAAGAAGAAAGGGAAGGGACAATCGTGTTTTTTGGGATCTTTTTACCCTCTGGTTCTAAAACATGAGGGCAGTTTTCTTTGAGAACTTCCTGGAGCATGATTTCTAGGTTCTTATTTTGACCATGGCTTTCAGGTAGTCCAATAATTTTTAAATTGTCTCTCCTGGATCTATTTTTCAGGTCAGTGGTTTTTCCCATGAAATATTTCACATTGCCTACTATTCTTTCATTTGTTTGGATCTGTTTAACAGCATCTTGATTTCTCATAAAGTCATTAGCTTCCATTTGCTCCAATCTAATTCTGAATTGAGCTTTTGAGATTCTTTCTCCATTTGGCAAATATGGCTTTTTAAGGCATTCTCCTCATTGCCTTTTTTGAGCCTCTTTTGCCATTTGAGTCAGTCTGTTTTTTAAAGTGTTATTTTCCTCAGTCAGGCTGTTGACTCTCATTTCATAATTTTCTTGCATTGTTCTCATTTCTCTTCCCAATTTTTCCTCCTCTTATCTGCTTCTTAAGGTCCTCTATGGCCTGTAACCAGCTTGTATTTTCCTTTGAAGCTTTTGATTCAGGAGTTCTGACTTCATTGTCTTCCTCCTGTTCAATGCTTTACTCCTTTTTGTCCCCAAAATAGGAATCTAATGTTGGAATCTTTTATCTGCTTTGTTTCCTTTGCCTGGTCATGTCGCCCCTCAGTCACTTGACCCCTGGGCTTTTTGCCGCAGTAGGACTCTTCCACCAGACACGGGAGCTTTCGTCCCAAATGCTGGGGTTTTCTCAGCTGCTGGAGGTATTAGATGGGTACCCTCTCTGAGGCCTCCACATGCTCTGGCAAGCTGGACACATACCCCAGGACCTCCACCCTAGACTGCAATCCAGATCCAAGAAGGTTAAAGCAAGAGTGATTACCCCTCAGACTGGTGCTTGGTCCCCCTACACTCTGCAGGCCAGAAGCTGAAGCTGCCCTATGTAGTTAGCTGGCTGTGCCACAGAGGCTTCTCACCCCGGGGGCAAAAGCCACGCACTACCACTTACTGGGTCCCAAAGTCCAGACTGCACTGACCTCTCATTTTGTCCTCAGCATCTATGTATTGATAAATCTGTAAATGGCCACAGCTGCTGCTGATCTGGAGTCCCTCTGGCCAGGGCTGGTCAGGCCTGCCCTGGGGCTAAAGCCTCAGTATGGGGCTGGGCTCAGCTCTCAGAGCACTGTGCTGGCCGATTCGTGCTGGCCTGCCGGGCTGTCCTCAGTGGGAGGTTAGCTTCTCTGTGTCATTTTGTGCCTTCTGCAGCTCCAAAGTTTGTTTAGAGTACCCTTTTTACATGAATTGGGGAAGGTGGAAGCCGGAGCCGTGGAGAGGTCGTGTTTCTACTCTGCCATCTTGACTCCACCCCCCAGTTATGTGTTTTTTAAAGAGATTCTCAAGGATTCAGAATTGCAGGAGCAAAAGAACTCCATTAAAGTTTTACCTAACATTGAAGCTTTGATCCTCTTCACTCCCGGTCCTCCAATGGGCACTGAGTTCAAGGAGAAGTAAATTTATATCTTGGAGAATGCCAGAGAACTTCAGCAGGATACAGGACTAAAATTTGGAAAACTAGGAGAGCCCAGCCCTGGCTTTGCTATTTATTTGACTAATAATTTGAACAGACTACCTTGACTTCTAGTTTGCTCATCTGCTGAATAGTGACAGTATTTAGCCTATCTAGTTCATGAGGTTATTTTGAGAATTAGCTTGGGTAATTGATGTGAAGCACTACATAAATAAAAGATCACATTCGGTACTTTAATTGAAGTATAATTAATGCTACGTTACCTAGGACAAAAGATGTAGAGCCGAAGGGGACCTCAAAGGCTTTATGCTATGTAAAGTTTAGGGGGTATTATTTATTGATAATAATAAATAATAATGCTATCCAGAGTATCCTTTGCATCCATCCTGGTCAGACATTTCCATTGGCCCATGAGCACAAGGGCTCCTTATATGTACTTAAGCCAGGAAAAGGAAAAATTCTGGTTTGTAGAGGGAAGGCATGTTATTTACAGGAACAGACACTTGGTTAGCAAAGCTCCCTTATCTGAACCCACCCTTCTCCACATGGAGGAAGAGTTGAGTTTAGGTTTCTCCCATCCCTTTTACTCTGTATTCAGGTACAAGTCTGGATTGATTAAACACCCATTACATTAATTACGTATCTGTGGATTCTTCACAGAAAACAATCAGTAATTTGCCAAATTAGATCTTCTGTTAGATTATGTGGCCTCCCTAATAAATGGAATACTCAGATGACATCTGAGCATTCTGTCTAATCACCTGATCCATCAACTCACTTGCCGCCTCCTAGTCATGGGCAGTTTGTTTTTTGTTTTTACTTTTCGGTGGGACAAGCTGCTTCAGTGCACACTCTTGTTTGTTTGCATGCTTGAGTGGCTGACTTTTCAAGCTCTGCAATAGTTCGGTGTTTAGCATAAAAGATGTTTCCTCAAACTAGATTCAGCTGGGTTAGGTACAGGCAGAAGCATGTCAAATACCAGATGCCAAGAACATTTGGGCTTGGACTGGGTAGAAATATTGTTTTTGTCCCATTTTCACTTTTGGGAAAACACATCTACTTGTGGTTTTGCCCAGTATTGACTTTTCCTCCTCACCCCTCCACCCCCACTGTTGCTAGGATTTTAAGTGGTGCCCATGCATGGCGAAATTGCGACTAGCAGTGTTTTGCTTCCAGTTTGGGGTTGTGATTTCTCACCTGAGGTGCCACCCTGTTCTGCTTCCTTGACTTTAGATGCAGCATGGATGGCAGCACTTCTGCCCATGCTGACAATTACCACAGTGATGTATGTAACATGGCAACAACATGGAAAATGGTACCCTGATGACCTAAAGGCTGAAATAAATTTCCCGGAGTATATGATTTACTACCGTGTTTCCCCGATAATAAGACACTGTCTTATTATTTTTTTTGGACAGAAAAACACCAGAGGGCTTATTTTAATGAACATTGACAGCAATTTTAATAATTCTCCTCATATCAGTACATGTCTGTTCTAAAACTCTCCATCTGGCCTATTCAGTACTATTTGGGCATATAAAAATATGGTGTCATAGTGTAGTCATTCTAAAGTATCTACATTACTGGAGCTGAATCATGGATAACAGAGTAGGAAAAGTATTTTACCAAGTCACTCAGCCCAATCCCCTCGTTTATAAATGAGGAATCAGAGGTTCAGAGAAAAGTGTTTCAGTTGCTTGGGGTCAAGCAGTGATATCTCCCCCATGCACATGCTTTCTACTATCACCTCATCTCTGAATTGGCATTTGTAATAAAAAAATTTAATGGTTTTGATACAAGTTATAAGACTTTCAAAAAACACCTGCAACCTTATTATGTTCTGCTTAGGATAATATTACAATTGGTATGTATTTCCTGAGTACACAGCAGTTGATTGGTAGAGGACATGACCCAATGTCTGTAAGTGACAGAGGCAAGTCAACCAGAAATAACAAATTTGGCTTTGAAAGTATATATACTATTATATATTATTCTTTCAGTAAGCATTTTTAGGTATCTACTTTGTACAAGATCTGGTGCTGGGCGGGAAGGGGTAAAAAAGACAAAAAAAAAATCCCTGCCCTTAAGGTCATGTTTCTTCTGTAATAAACCCTATAATGACAAGTAACAGACTATTATCACAAAGTTTTTTTTTATCTATGATGTAATATAGAACATCATCCTTCAGATTTTATGTTCACCAACTTTCTAAGAAGACATTTTCTCATAATATCATGGTGGTTGGGTTCCCAAATTAGTTCAAAGAGGCTGGCTTATTTACCTAAAATACTGTATATTCGCAACAAAAAGAAATCATGGAATCAATCAACAGACATTTATTTATTAGGCTACTGATATGTACCAGACGCTGGGGATAGAGGTACAAAGAATGAAATCATCTATACTGTCAAGCTAAAAGGGACCTTTGAAGTCTTTCACCATAATGCTATCATTTTCCAGACAAGGCTGTTATATTTAATAGTTGCAGTGCCATTAATTTTTTTTTTAATTGTCTAGGTAACTGGTGCTTGACAAAGAACCAGCTTCATTATAAGAGGATGTTGAGACAAATGAAGACTGGAGATTGTGATGGGGACTTTGGGCATTATGAAGACTTTAAATGCTTATAGTCCTAATTTTATCTAATTTGAACTGAGACTTCTAACTTTATTTTTCCTTGCTGAAGCTATATACCTTTTCCCTTATACCATTCAGCTTTAACTAGCATCATTTTTTGGCTTACAAGTAGAGGGAGAGGACATTTCTTGAGGTAACTGAAATGAAGTACACTAGAAAACTCAGTTCACCATGTTTACTGATCTACTCCATGCAGAACCCTTTCTAGGTCCTATGGAGATGAATAAGACACAGTTTTTGCATGCAAAAGAAACTCTAGTTAGGGAGTTAAGACGAACATAAAAATACTTTATTTTCCCTTGTATTATATAATGAAATGCCATAAATAGTAAAAACTTAAATAGTAGGAGAGAATAAATAAACAAATAGAGATAAATCCTGGTGGGTGTGAGGAATTTAGAGAATTGAAGAAAGATTTCACAAAGTAGGTAGCATTTGAGCAGGACTTTGGAGGATTGATTAGATTTGTAAAGGTAGAAATAGGAAGATGTATAAATGTCTTTAAGGTATACAAAACGCCTCCCCCCTCGGGTACTTCAAGTAGTATTACCTCCATTTTACCAATCATGAAGCTTAACTCTTAAAGCTTGACTTTTTTCCCAATCGGACAGAAAGGAAGTACTTGAGGTAGGTAGGATTAGGACTCAGATCTGACTCCAGGTCCAGAGTTCTGTCCACTAAATCCCATTGCCTCTAAGTAAGTAGCATAAGTAGGATGATAGATTTATAGCTTTTAGAAACCTTAGAGGTGATACAGTCCCATTTCCTCACTTTACCAGAGGTGAGAAAAGTTGGGTTTGTAGGGTAGCAATGTCCCATTGGGGCCATGTTGTAAAGCATCTTAATTGCCTGAGCGAGAAGCTTGGGTTTTGTTGTATTTGTGTTCACTACCAACACACACAAACACTTTGGCCAATGAATATGCAGTAGAGATTATTTTGAATGAATAGAATGATCAGAGTTGCACTTTGGGAGGATGAATATGGTAGTTGTGTATAAGGAGAGATACAAGGTTATGTGCCAGATTTGAAGCCTGTTTACTATACTTCAAATGAGAGTTATTGAAGGACTTAACTAGAGGGGCAGTGACAGGAATGGAAAGGAAGAGAAGAATGTGAACATGTGAGAGAAAGAGGTCACTTGAGGACGGAATTAATTGAACTGGAAGAGATAAAAAACATAATAATGTGGGAGGAGGGGTGATGATGCACAATCACCTTGAAGGGAGAAGAGGGGAGGTGGCATAAATGAGACAATGGTAAGACTTCTTGCTTGAACCACCAGGTTAGCACCATTATACTCGAACAGCTTTCTTGAAATCTGGAAGCAGATGGGGTGTGACTGTAAGACCAACAGTCCTGGGATATGTGAATGGGAGAGGAGGTTGCATGTATAATATTTCACAGGTTGTACTCAGGAAATGCCTATAATCCTATACTTACAGTCAAACAGAATAGCTAGTTCTAATCTTGGGGGAATCCTTCATTGCATTGAAGTTCCATAAAGAAAAAGAACTCTTGATGTTTAGGCTTTAATATCTTCAATTTTCTTGTAGCTTTAGCAGTATTTGTTCAAAAATTCATATTTTAACTGAACTTTGGCCTTAAAATAAGTTTCCCTGCAGTGTAAGCTAAGTATTCTTTGCACATAGACAAAAGGTCACTATATATATTTTATATGTGTGTATATATATAAATATCTGTATTTGTATATGTATATATGTGTACACATACATACACACACATATGAATGAATGAAAATTCACTGGACTTAAAGTCAAAAGACCTGGGTTCAGTCCTCGTTTATTTGTGACCCTTTCTACTTAGAGCCAGCCATGTCATCTCTGATTTACTCATGTTTTATGCCGAGTGTACTGCAAAAAAAAAAAAAGTTATGTGTTCTCCCTCCTCTCTATAGAATTTGGGGTAGTTCTGTGGGTAAATGAGAATGACTATTACCCTTAACCATACAAAATAAGATAGGATTTAGAATAAAAAGTTATATTAGAGAAAAATTAGTCTAACATCCTCATCTCACATAGAGGAAACTGGGTCCCAGAAAGACTCTCTCAAGTTCACACGGCTACTAAGTGACGCAGGATTCAGTACCAGATTCTCCTGACTCCCAATCCAGTGCTCTATACCACACATAGATTACACTACCCTTTTTTCACCTGCTTTGGACCCACTGGATACCCAGGACTACAGTGCTTAGGAAGATGCTAGAGACAGTGTTAGTGGCAAGGTAGGTGATTATGGTATTATTTTAATAGTCGTTCTACAAACAAATAGCATGCATTTTGAGGTAAGAAAGCACAAGTTAATAGTCTTCCGTTCCTGCCAAGCCAAATTATGACTTCTGCCCTCTGTACCCAAGACAGTGCTGGTAAGAGAGTTCTTCTTTGTGTGAGAGAGAAAAGATGTCCTTCTTCTGGTTTAGAAATTAGATTTTCTTTTCTTTTTTTGCCTTTTGGAGGGCAATTGGGGTTAAGTAACTTGCCCAAGGTTACACGGCTAGTTTGGTTTAGAAATTAGAAGAGAGGACCACAGAAAAGTGGCTTCTTCAGGGTCATCATGAGTAATGGAGCTACAGTGAAACACAAACCCAGTTATAGTTGCCAGATCAAACCATTAGCTAGCATCTTCTTTTTCCTTATTTCTGAGTCTAAAGTTACAGTTCAGCTCTCCCCTGTTTACTAGGGAAGTCTATGTATTTCATTAATTAGGAGGACCAAATAGATCCTCTTTGGAGCTCAGCCCTGGCTTAGTGCTGTTTCATTGCACATTTTAAATATTCAGCCCAATCCCTGCTGAAGTACCATTAATATTCATATTTTTCCCCAAAAATACCCAATGTTGACTTTTAAATTTATTCAAACTACTTTTTATTTTCCTGTACCCTACATACATACCGACAGTTTTCCCCTTTCTATATGGCTGCCAAATTGTACTTTTTAAAAATCTAATCAGTGGGAAAATCTCAGCTCTAAGTGCTATAGTCATAAATTGACTGTCTCTTGGAAGATACTACACACTTCTTTGTTTTTTATACCTGTCATCAAGACATAGAATCTGCTCTTTGGTGGCTTCTTTCAAGAATTCATCATGTTCACAGTGTTGCCTGTGTGGGTTTCTGTAAAATGTCTGCTATGGTAAAGCCTTGCATTTGTATTACAGATCTACTGACTCTTCTCATTAATTCATGTAACTTCTGCATAGGCTAATCAGAATAGGGAACTAGAGATAAGGGGAGGGAGGTGTCTTGAAATTGAAGTGCTTTGCCCAAGTGAGGTCAGTGGTAAAAATTAATCTAGTTCTTCTGAGTCCTCCTCACCTTTATCCTTTATACTATACTCAGGCTCTAAAACTCTATAGAGTTTGTGTGGAAGTGAACATAAAGTAATACTGAACATCTTGTTTGGAAGGACGAAAAGGGGTGTCTTTATTGACTCCCTAAAAGTAGCCCACTTTGCATGAATTCTGCCCCCTTTTTGCTAATGAGGAAAAAGATGTTTTAATATACAGCTTTGCTGGGCCATGTTAGAAGCTGACAGTTTCTTTTTCCTTCTCTAATATTAAATCTTTAACAGTTTCAGGCTCTATAAATTGTATTTAGCAATGGCACCTAGTGGGCATTTGTGCATATTGGATGGAGTGCCATAATTGAGAGTCTGATTGTAAACTGGAAAAGGAAAATTTCTGTATTTCATGTTTGAGGTCAAAATTTTAAAATGAAACTTTGTCTAAGGTGTGAGAGTATTTTAGTTTTGCATTTCAGATTGGGTCTTGCCATCTGAAGCAAAGGACATTTTCTTTCTGAGTCCAGGGAAAATGGTTCATGGTTGGGAGTTACTAAGATGTTATCCCAGAATCTCAGGCCTGGAAAGGCCCTTGAGTTCTACAACCACCCTTGATATTTTCCAGTGTCTGAGCCCTCACATTAACCCTTTGGAATGTTTGAGAGTCTCGGGGCCAAGAAACAAAGAGTTCTGTAGAAATTCTAGAGAAAGCCTTGAAAGCAGATAGCCCTTGATTGTTTTCCGACTGTGTCACTAGTGGCCTGCTTGACTCTTGGCTCTCTTGTTTCATGGATAGTATGAGATCACTGGGCTAGAAGGACTATATTGAACAAATTTCAGACTAGAATGGAGCCTAATGAACCATCCAGTTAAAAGGAGCATGAGTGTAGAGGCTTCTTTTCTCCTCATAGTTACTACAAAATAATATGCATCATGTCATTTTGAGCCAAAGAGCAAGATGAAGCCAAGCCTCCAAATCTGCTGATAGGCTGTCTTGTCATGATATTTTGTAGCAATGGGACCAGTGCAGAAACTAGCCTTAAAGTAATGGTAATCTCATTGCCAGCCCAGTGACATTTTACACTGAACCATAGATGAGTGTTAGCTCAGTAAATTGTGACCTTTTTCAGGTGCAGATAGTGCTAACAATCTTATTTCTTCAGCATAAGGTAAAAACAGTTTTTAGGGGTAAAAATATGCCATTCATCCTAGGGAGTCTGAATATGGTACATTACTAAATCACATGAAGAGAACAGAAGGTCAGAAGCAAAGCAAAAAAAAAATTCTTTTATATGGAGAATTTATTCTCAGTGGGAGAGCTGATAGTAGGAAAAATAGGCTTGGAGTTAAACTATAATAATTAGCATTCAGAAGATACTTTCTAGCTGTGATATACATCTTTTTTAAAAAGTGGAGCTGGGGATAAATATTTCAGGGCAAAAACAGTGGCATGATTTTAAAATATATGATATTGTCTTGCAAACTTTAATACTGACTTATTTATCCTTTACAGATCCTACTTGTTGATGTTTGGAGATTTTTTTTTTAATCAGAGATTTCCTATTTGGAGTTGCTAGATTATAGATAATATCCTTACCACTTATAATTTTTTCTTTTTTTTGATATTTCCTTCAGAGTAATATAAAACCTTTTCAAATTAACTTAAATAAGCTACTTATAAAAATCAAAATTTATCACTTTTAATAAACTAGCAGAGGGTATATTTATCCCAACTAATAAATCCTAACTATCCCAATTAATATTCTAATGCCTTGGCTTTCAGAGTCAACTTCCAGATTAAACATTAGTAGTCATATAATTTTTTTTAAAAGTAGTTTATGTATAGTTTTTTTTTCATGTTTTAAATTCAGTGATTAGGTTTATATCATTTCACCTTATTTTATTAGGAAAATGTAGAGAGAAAGATTTCCCTTCTAGGAATGGACAGCTCCTAAGCAATGAAGCATTATTTATCTTTTTCTTCTTTCCCTTCCTTATATTTTTTTTGTGTGGGAGTGGGACAAAGAGTGGAGAGGTAATATAATATTCTAACACCTCTTTCACAATGTAATTTAATATAATTTTAAATATCACACACACGCACAAAATAATTTATCACTCTTCTGACAAATACTATTGTTTTACCTTGAGTTTGATTTTTTTTATACTCCATAAAGCCTAGGCACTAATTGTTTGGTAAAGAGTACTGTAAGAAATTTTTAAAGTAGGTTAAAAAAAAAGTCCCCTTAGAATTGTCCTTGTACATTGAAAGAAGTCTAACAACAGAGCACACATTTCAAAACATTTGATCATCTGACATGGAATTAGTGGGAAAGACTTCATCCTAGAATTGTCAGGAAAACTAGAAGTATAAACAAATAGACTTTCACATAGATGATAGGTTGTCAGATTTCATAAATACACATATATAGATAAATATATCTATTCACCCAATCTATTTGGGCATAGGTATTTGATATATTTCTTGAATATGATTACAGTTGAAATAAAAGGACCAGCCATGCCCTAGTCTGATTCATAGATATTACCCATGATGGACCATCAATTGTGTTTTCCTCCAGTCCTAATGTTCTTTCAACAGATCTGTTTACTCACCCTCCTTCCTCCTCTATTTACTGAAGCATTAATGTCCCCAAAGGATTCATTTCACCCTCTGGGTCTCCTAGTGCACAGCTGTTTGCTAGGAACAACACATCATTGGCCCAGACATCAAAGGCTCTTTTAGTAGCCAAAAAAGAGACCATTCTAGTGATCTTCATGCTTCTTTGCCAATGACCTATGAATTTATTTTTCTTTTTAGTTTTTTTCCCTCTCTGTGTGTTTCTTTCCCAACATGGAATAGAAATAAGGAGAGAAGATACTTCTCAATGTTTGTCATTCAATGTGGCATCTTTTATCACATGTTTGCCAGTGCATTAAATCTAATTAGGAGTGATGCTTTCTCTGTATAACCTCTAGGACCACAGTTTGAGAAAATACTGAGTTTGGGTTCTCGTCTTATGATGTGCTAACAAGAAGTGTGCCAAAATAAAATTCCTAGAAGCAGTGGAAATTTATACATATCATGTTTTCCCAATAGATAGAAGTTCCCTGAGGGTAGCCATTGGTTAGTTTGTCTTTATATCCCCAATTCCTAGTCTAGTGCCTCCATCATAGCAGGCATTTAGTAAATGCTTTTAAAACTTTATGATGTTTCACTAAAACAAATTAAAGTAGTCCAAGCCATATATCACTCCTGAAAACCACTTAAAATCAAAATCCTACATTTAAGTATTTTATTTAAAAAAAAAAGGCCAGGAAGTTAACAACATGAACATTAAGAGGTCACCAGCAACGTCTCTGAACCCATCTCATATATATAAATATTTGTCTAGTATTTTTAGATGTAGTACAAATGTGGAAAACCCAGACTTTGGCTATTCATTCCAACAAAATTTGGGTCTTACCCTGTATATTAATTACATAAATTAATGAAATGATACCATCTCACTACCCCAAATGACAACACGTATAATTTAGCATATTAGAAAAACAAAATTCTGTCAGTATCATGAACTTGGTGGTACAAAGTGTTATCTTACTAACGAAAAGGTTCTTTCTGACTTGATTTTAAAGGAAGTGAAAGATTTAAACAAACAAAAAAAGTGGTTAGCCACATAGATTAATAGATATATAGGTGGGTGGTTGGAGAAACTGATAATATGACAGGTTTGGCAGGTAAAGCCCTACCCAAAGGGGAAAATAACATTAAGCAGAAAACTGACACCAAGTTTTATGGCTAAAATCTTACCCTGAGGACAAAACTAAGAAGCAGTATCATCAAATTTCTCTTGGGTCTAGACAAAGAACTCATTATATAGACAGCAAAAGGGGAAAAAAAATTGAACACTTCCCAGCCCAAAACAAACACAAAAAAAAACCCTTAAAGTGACAGCATGCCAACAAACAAATCTTCCTAAACTGACATCACTTTTAATTATTCCATTGTGGAGGAGATTTTTTAAAATCCAGGCTATATAAGGTGCTGATCTTTCAACAGTACCCTGCAGCCAACCAGCTGAGCTTTGGTTTATGGTCCAGAGCTTTAGATTTTCATAGTCACTAATGATATGTATTATTTCTTTCAGGTTTCTCTTGCATACCCAACCTACCTCAATAGAAGAACTTTAGGAAAGACAAAGAAATACTTAATAGTTATCTGGCTTATTATTCCCCTTACTAAAGATTGAATCAAACTTAGTTGATCCATTATCAGTAGAAGTGCAGTTAGCTAGGCACTGCCAGCAGTAGGCTTACAGGGCAATTCCAAAGTGCCTAGACAGGGTGAAAGTCAAAGTTAATGTAGAAATGTTAATGTTTACCCTTAAGCCCCTTGAGCTAAGTCCTCTGTCTAAATTAAATGTTTGCATGTGTGTGAGGGAGATTGTTATAGTTATTTTATGTTGTTTTTTGATCTACTAGCGCAGTAATTCAGGGATGGTGCAGAACTATGACACATTTCTAGAAATACTGAATGGGAAGATGAACCACCACTCTTAAGAAAAATCATCGCTGTTTATCTTTCCTGGGAGAAAGACTAGGCTGTTGCAAGGGTGAATAAAGGTACCTTAGGATTTTCTAGGCTCCAGGGGGTGGCGAGGGCAGGAAAACACCTACTCAGGGTGTGGCAGGAGATGGAGTTAAGGAAATAAATTTTATGTTCATATGCCTGACTGGAAATCAGAGCACTGAGAAAGCAGGAATTATGATAGGGAGTAAAAAACAAAAACCCAACAACAGAGTGCTTACTTTCTATCAGGGAGATACAGCAGGTAAACAATTACATTCACACACACACATACCACAATTAAAATTCTGCCTCAAATAATTATTAGCTATGTGACCCTGGCTTAATCACTGAACCTCTAAGCCTCAGTTTCCTCATCTACAAAATAGGGATAATAATAACACCTACCTCACAGCATTGTTTTGCAGATCAGATGAGATAACATGTCAAATGCATTACAAATCTTAAAGTATTCTATAAAATGCTAGATGTTATTGGCATTATTATTTTCTTCTTTGTATCCTTAATCCTTATTTAGCACTGATAAATCCCTTGTCCCTTAGACTTATAAATACTTTTGGCTTGATTGATGTGGAAGGAGGGAATACTAATTAAAAGAAATCAAGATAGACTTTTAGTAGAAGCCTCAGCATGAGCTGAGCCATGAATGATTCTTGGAATTCTAAAAGGGAGGATGGGGAAGGATCACATCCCAGGCACGTTTCGGGGAGAAGGGCAGGAGGTGATGACAGTGCATACAGAGGCTGGAGATAGAATCCTGAGTCTTGGATTGTTCAGCTGAATCATTGAGTGTGTAAAGGATTGTGATGGGAAATAAATCTAGAACACTAAGCAGGTAGGATCCAGGTTGTGAAAAGTTTTACATAACAATGTGAGGAACTTGTATTTCATTTTAAAGGCGATAGGGAACCATTGATGATTCTTGAGTTGTATGAACAGGTCACAGACATATTTACAAAAAGTTTACATTAACCATGCATGTTCTATATAAAAGATACAAACCTTGTCTGGCAGTTTTCTGCTGCAAACTGGACCTCCGAGGTGGTGGTTTTCTATTTCTCTTCCACAATTCATTTTGGAGCTGAGCATTTAGCAGTGATAGGGATCCTTCCATACCCAGAGGTCTAGTCTGTCTTAGAGTCACCCTTAAGAGAAATTAAAAGGGTTGTCTTCATCCTGAATGGAGGAAATAGGGGATGGGAGCTCCTTGAAAGCAGGGTCTGTGTATCCTCAGCACCTAACACAGGCCTGTGTTTGTAGAAGGCACTTTAAATATAAACTGAATGAATTTTTTTTGCCCTTTCTCCTATTTTAGGTTTACTGATTTGGTCATGGTCTTATCAGCCTTCCGTTTGCCCAACTCTGTTTTATCTTCCAGTTTTCTGGTTTCTCAGTAGCCATTGCCAGTTTATCTGCTCAGCTGCAGTCAGGTTGGCCTTTTTGCTGTCTCCCTGATACTCCAGGTTGTTTGAATGCAGCCCTCATTTCCCAGGGTCAAGCACATTATAAGGAGGTTGGTTCCATGTCAATCAGCAGTGTTTTTATTTGCCCTCTGCTGTCCCATTAATGGCTGCTGTATGGCACAAAAGAATGCTGGGTAGCTGCTGCTTAGGTGTGGATAATTAGTATACTCATGAAGTAATATCCATGCATAGGTTAATCACCCCAAGGGCAGCAAGCCACATCATAGAGAACAGTGGCTTCTCTGGTGGTGCTTTCAAAATAAGCCTTTCTATGTTATGGCAGAACCACAGCAATAGTAGAGCATACCAAAAACATGAGATAATTTGGAGGGCAGGTTTGCTTTGTAGAAATGTTTTTGTCTAGTATGCTCTGTTCTACCATCCAGATCTAGGAACATTTAGGAACATTCTGCCCTAATTGAATAGAAGATGCTGTCCCCAACCAATTTGTTTTCCAATTAACTCCAATTTAATAGAATTGCACATGACTCTTCCCTTAGCCACCCTATGATATTTATCTGAAACTAATCTGCTGCTTTTATATAACCTTGGTATTAGGTCAAATACTTTGTACTTCTCATGGGCATAGATAGGCTCCATGAACAAGTTAGCCATCTCTTTCTAGAGGTCATTCAGGTACTCATACTATGAAGATATAGCCTATGTCATGGAAACTCTGCTGTCCTGAAGAATGCCTCTGCTTCCCACCCATACAGACTAGATTTCACAGAAGTAGCATGTTAGAACTGGAAGGAACTTGAGAGAATAACTCACCTCCTTTTTATTAGAGTTGAGGAAGCCGAAAGCCTGAAAAGCTGTGACTTGCCTGAGGTCATACCATTAGTAAGTGGCCAAACTAGAAATCAGATCTACCTCTCTACTATATCGCACATAGGTTTCCTGGTGGGCATAGTCGGATATTATCCTGTGCTGCCTCAAGCTAAAGTATTTTGGGAATGTGCATGGGTATGTTCCATGTTATCTTGAGTGATCACAGAATAGAGATTTGGAGCTGGAAGGGACATCAGAGGCCATCAAATCCAACCCTAATATTATATAGACAAAAAATTCAGTTAAATGACATGCCCCCAACACAGGGAGTGGGAAGCAGATCTTGGATCCAGACCCAGGGCCTCTGGATAGTATAAGTTTCCAGTGTACCTTCCTGCCTTCAGCTGGGATCCTAGATCTTTTCATTGCTACCACTAACCACCCTCAAAGTGCCACAGAATGAAAGACAGTGGAACAATAAATGTGACTTGGATTACCATCAGATTATATATAGCTAGATTCTCTGCTTGGCCTGTGAGATTGACCTTGACTTATGCACATAGGTATATGTGTGTGTGTGTGTATACATACATACACACATATATGCACAAATATATATCTTACACATATACATTTTATATATACACACATATTACTTGTATATAGTGATTTTCCCATATCTATTACCTAGAATGGATCTGAATGGTCTTTTTTGGCTTGTTCTGTCACATCTAGAAGGTGACATGATATAATTCTTACATTACTAACAGTTTTCAAGTATACTTAGACCGATAAACTGTTTATCTCTACCATCTGTACCTTAGAAAGATGAAATGTTAATTTGGCCTAAAACATATAATATTAAAACTTTTAAAGAAATCCTCAACAAAATATAGGTCTTCCTTTATAATTCTATGCCCATGAATTTTTCTACCTTTCACGTACATATTCCTATTTTTCTCCTTGACTACCTCTTGGGATAAGAGTTTCTTTTATATTAGGTGGTATGAAGAAGGAAGGTTATGAAAGAATAACATTTTTTAATAAATATCCTACTTCAGTAAAAACGAATACTTCCTCTTGTTTGTGCTAAAACTACATTGTTTGAACTTCAGGGTTACACACGAAATGCAACGTTTTCCAGGAGTCAGGGAACAAATTTCTGTTCACCCTGTTCATACCCTTCTTAACTTTTGATACACTTTAAACATTTGTCCTTCTCAGCATTTGTCTTTCCATATGAGAATCTCAGCTTCTTTCATCTGACTGCATGTATCTAAACTTGTACATCATTTGATTTTCCCTGTTCTTTCTAATGATAAAAGGTTTTACTAGCCACCAAAACTCTATTCCACTTGTCATGTCAATGTTTGACTGAATGCCAAATGTTACCTGAGCAAAACTACCAGGACAACTACTTTTGGGTGGAGAATGGAGGTGTTCTGACTTGTGAATGATCTTATCAAGTTGGAGAAGACAAGCTGATTGGGGACAGATTTGAGATTTTTGTCTGATAGGATACTGAACATGAATTTGCTTGTTTCTCATCCAATTTCCTATTTTGCATATGGTTAGATATGTTCTTAGTCACCTATCACACGCCTAGACTGTCAGATTTGATCTATTGTGTACAACCAACTTTATTTAGTAAGCTGAGCAACCACTGAGAAGATCACAGAAATAACATTAGGCGAGCATAGTTCTAGAATTGCAAAACAAATATTTGGATGGTATTGAAACACTTCTTTCAAGGCCTAGCTCAACACTGGATGAAGCACCATAAAAGTGATACTGTAAAGCAGACATATATGTTTCACTTTCTGATTGTGAAAACAAAATTCAGCCTTGAAATTAGCTGCTGTAAGATCACCCTGAGAACAGCCACCAAAAATCCAGCAAACACTGAACTCAGTTTGCTGTGGATCCTATCCTCTAGGTCTGTTAAGCAAGAAGCGAAATCAATGGGATTTGTGTTTATTTCCAGGAAATGCTGAGTATGCTTTGTGACACTTTGGCCAACATATTTAATTCCCTAGAAAAATGGCAGCAAGGGCAACTAGCATACGTAGACCTTGTGCACAGGAAAAGCAGGCAGTGGGGAGCATATTGGTCAGTGACAGGCATCACAGAGGTGTAGTCTTGATCTTGTTATGTGGTGGGAAGTCTTAAGCTTGGCCTCAGAAATGCACAAGAAGGGTGGGGAAAGGGAGAAGGAAATGTGGCATGTTAAAAATAGAAAAATGTTGTGTGTGTGTGTATATATATATATATATATATATATAAACCAAAAGTACCCTAATGTCTTAATATGCAGCTAGTTCTTAGTATTTTTCCCATTATTAATTAGCCATCTCAGCAACTTAAAAAATTTAGTGATAAAATAATGTAACTGAACACATACACACACACACAATCAAACAGATAATGTAACGGTTCAGATAGAGTCTAGGATGACAGAATGATGGTCATATATTCAATCCTGTCTTCCTGTAGTTAACTCAATTAGAGAAGCTGCCTTCTGTTGAAAATGTTGAAATGATCACCCAGGGTGTAACAACCAGCATCTGTGTGTCTTACCTGAATCCCATGTCACATCCATTATATTGATTCAACTCAATGTATATTTACTAATTACCTACTGCATGCAAGGTGCTGGAGCCAGGATCAAAGGAGATAAGACATTTGCTTACTATGATATTGCTTAAATAAGCATGCTCTAAGGTAGGTCCCGTCTAATGTCTGATAGGTCCAGACAACACTGTAAAAGAAATTTGATCTTTTTCATGAAGTAGATGAGATAAAGTCTCGTGGAAGAGATGTTAACCTGAGCTGGACCTTAAAAGAAGAAATGTGTTTCAACAGATGTTAATGTGGAGGAAGGAGATTTCAGGTTTTTAGGATGACCTATACAATTCCAGAAAGGGCAGGGAGAATTGAGGGAATGAATAGTAGTTCAGTCAGGCTAAAATTGTGTACAGAGAGTAGCCCAAGAGTTCATATCCCTGGAGAACCATGAAAGAATAGTGATACAGAAGCCAAGAAAGGAGAGGATGACTGTCAAATGCCATGGAAAGGTGGAAATTAAAAGACTCAAGGGAAACATATGTTTAAAAATTGTCTTAATTTGAGTGAAATTGAGGGAATTTTTTCAGGAAATTGGGGAAATTTATTCTATTGAAAATGTTTTTAATGACTGAAGGGAGGGATTCCTCTACACCCCAACCTATTTTTCATCTTATATTTAACTTGGAAGGTTTGATGTGGCAGTTGTCCAGGCTCTGTTTTTGTTCTTGGTTGGAAGAGGTCCCACAACAGTGCCTGCAGTATTATTTTCCTCATTAAATGAGAAAACTTGGGCAAATGGATACTTCCATGGCCTTTATCTGTCCAATGGAAAGACCCCCAGACAGAAAAAGAAAATATCCAGTATCTATTCGTGTATGAAGTGGCCCAGAGAACCAGTGAATTCCTTCTCTTAAGTCTGAGGTCTCCACACAAGCCTATGAATAAAGAAAGAGATTCCATTTGGAATAAGGGAGGAGAAAAGAATTTTTGTCTGACATTTTATAAGAATGTTACTTTAATTGAATGTGTGAACACATACTAAAAAGAGTTTCTATAGTCTTTACATATATCTTGGGGCCTACATTTTCCCAGAAGAAATGTATCTCTAGAGAGGAAAAGAAAGAAGAGAAGGGAAGAAGGCTCATAAGAAAATCTGTAAGTCAATAGAAATGGATTTTGGTACACAGTAACATTAATATTGGCACTGGAAGACTGCAGAATGAAAAGAGCTGCTGATCTCTACTGATACATGAGTGGGTGAAAGGCATTTCCAAATTGGAAAAGGCGGTACATCATTCCACAGATCAGCAACACATTTTCACCATCCTGACAAATGTTTCATCATATTTGGTTTTATCTATCATTGTCCTTACAGTGAAGCCTCCAATAGTAGTTAGCATAAGGATCCTGAAGTACTGTGGGTCTGGTTTTCTCAACATAGGATAACTCTAATTTGTCTACAGCCTGATTTCATCCCAACCTAACAAAATATTAGTGACGATGCTTTCTTGTTTGGCTTCACTCAATGACTCATAAGAATTTTCTCAAAGGAAAAGAAAATTATTGGAACGTTATGTCACTGGTCATATTCTTGGTTCCATAAAAAGCAACAAGAGAACAAGGAAGTCCATTGAAGCCCGTTCTGGTCTTTTATCCTGAAGCAGCTCTTCCAATGTCAGGAAAGATGTGGAGTTTGATGGAGAGACCAGGTGCTGAGATGAGTAAAGAACATTCCAGAATGAAGGAGTGACTTCTGAGCTACAGATTTGGAAAATGGAAACTATACTTAATGAATTTGAGGGCAATGTGGTCCCCACTGAAAGTATGATAAATATGGCTACCCTTTGGTTTCCACTCTGGCTCAATTTGTGAATATTTTTGATGCTCTGGGGATGAAGTTGATGGTGACCATTAAGCAGTTGCAGTGTTTACTAGGAAACATCTAAGACAGTAAAATCACAGAATTGTAATATGTTGAAAATCATCAAGTCTGACTCCATGAGTTTAACACTGTGGAGTTGTAAAGTTACAAAGTGACTTCAAAAAATCATTTCAGCTTGCACAGATTTATAAATTATCCTAGAACACAGAATTTCTTAGTCAAAATCAAATATAGCAGGCCTGTAAAGTTGTCATTTGGGAACATAAAGATTCAAAGAGTACTCTTACTTGTATAAAAGGGAAGCAAGCAGGTCAGATACGTCCACTTTGGGAAAATATTCAACATTTCTGGATTAAGAGAAGACTTTTTGCACATGTCAAGGATGGCATTAGACACCACAAGATGATATTTGGGCAGATTTAAAGCCCTAATACAGAGTGGGATTGAAGTCCCTATGAGTTGGCCATAGATGCTCAGTATTATTGGAGAGGCCCAGCCCATCTGTGTAGACACACTTATCAAATTGGAGTAAAGGTAAACCTTTGTTGGCCACAGAGAGTTGATATTGCATGAGTTCCCGTGACCTGTTTCTGTTAGTTTTTTGTTTTTAACTGAGTTAAAAGGGATTTCAGACTCAACTTAGAGAATAACTCTGACTGAATTTCAGTAAGCTGGACAGAAGACCTTTATGGCTATTAGAGATCTCACCTGATGTGTCTCCGAGTCTTTGTTTATTGCATCTACCACTTGTTGATGTTTTTGAACTAAGATAAAATGGACTTCAGACTCATCCTAGAGAACTCTCAAGACTGAGCCTGCAGTAATGGTGGACAGCAGGCTTATAAGCAGCGCCGATGTCACCTGGCATATGGCATTGTGTATTGCACCTGCCCCTTCTGCTGACGTTTTGAAACTGAGGCAAAAAGAACTTCAGACTATATTAGAAAAGAACTTGTGTTTCCAACTGATTGTGATCAGAGTCACACCCAGGAAAGATGGGAACTGGCTGAACTTCAAGGATATTTCTTTAAAATTCTATTTTGTGGGATGATGTTAAGGGATTATGTTGAGTGATGGAGATTGTTTCTTTGCTCTCTGCTTCATTATTGAAATACACCACTAAGGTCCATCCCAGGCCAAGGAGAGGACTATACATTTTTGGTACAGGTTTGAGACCGACTTTTTAAGATTTTGAAATTCAAGTTCACAGATGTTTAATATAATTTCTCTCTTCACTAATAGTACATGCAATGCATACAGTGAGATGAAGGGAAGTGAGAAGGAAAAAAGACAATGAGGGTTGTCCAGCATCCCAGGGAAAAAACAGTGAGCACAACAGCAATTATATAGCAAGTCCCAGCCCTGACCTCAGTAAGACATAGGGTTTAGCTGTAAATACTTTAAAGAAGTTATATATTGCTGTTGTCTAAGGGGAGTATTATTAAATTCTTCTTTATTATTATGTTACCCAACATATAGTCATATAGTCACCTCACCACACAGAAATAGGCATTGGTTATGTGTTGGGCAAAGAGAACGAGGCCCAAGGGGTTGGGGGGGGTAGTTTTGAATTCCCTGGAGTGGGAAGCATGGCATTCCAGGAATCTCAAATGTCTGAATAGCATTTGCCCAAGACATTAAAGAGAAAAAGTTCTAGAGTGAAGCAAAACGAGGAAAGAGCTTCCTTTTTTGATACTGTGAAAGTATGTCCAGGAATAGGACAGTCTTATTTTCTGGGAGAAAAGATTCTGGGATGAGAGATTACACATATGGCATATCATATATGTTATAGCTTCTTTCATGTTTTTTTCTTGTAAAAATGGAACCATCTCAGTTACTGTTATGATTTTGGCTATGTCCAGGAGGGTGAAAAAAGGTGGTCCAAAAGAAACCACTGCCAGAAAGCTGTCTCTATAATATCCAAAGGAGAACAGAATCCAGCTGTTTGGCAATCTTGTTAGGCAACAAGAGTGAAGATTAAAAGGGAAATTCTGCAATTCTGGTGTTAATGAAGTAAAACACAATCTAAACTTCAAAAAAAAAAAAGACTAAAAGGGACCAAGGAGGAGGTTATTCAGTTTGAAAATTAAGAGGTCATTAATGACCAGGGAAAGAGCAGTTTACTTTGAGTGTGAGAGAGAATCTACATTGCAGAAGGCCAGGGAGTATGGCTGGTGAACAGATGGAGACAGTGAATGTAGATTAGTCTTTCCAGATTAGTGGGGAGAAGAAAAAAGTAAGAGGCTAAAAACTACTATACTTCCATTTCTTAAATGTATTGCAGCTTCCCCAAGTTCCAAGCCACATGCAGGGGCAGATGCTGTAAGTATGCATTATCCTCCCCCTATAGAAATAAAACAATTTCTTCTATTATATATTAGTTTTCACAATGTATATATGATACCAGCTTCTTCAGTAACCAAATAAGAACAACTATATCCAACTGCTTTGCTTTGTCCTCTGATAATGAAAACAGGTCTGAAATAACTTAGAATAATCATGCCTAAGACTCAATGTAACATTTAAGGAATGGAAATAAAATAAGCAGGATCTACCTTATAGTAATAAAGCCAGAAAGTAAAACTTTAATCACTATCTGTAGTTGTGGCATCTGACCATGTATGGATAGGTTCTGTATCAAACTACTTATTTTTCTTAAGAGGATTATAAGTACATAAACATAACATAAAATAAAATATGTCTGAGAGTCAGGAAACCTGGTCTGTAACTGCCACTAATCATCTGTGTGACTGGTCAGATTGGTCCTCAGTTGTTGAGTGCCTCAGTTTCTCCATCTTTAAAAGAAGGGTGTAGATTAGACCTCTAATGATTTTTCTAGTTCTAATATCCTATGATCTTCTCCAATTTCCTCTTTTTATGGAAGAGAAATGGATAACAAAGATTTTTCTTAACCTGTTAATTTGATTCTCTCTCAGTAGTTACATAGTAAAGACAAAATTGAAAGTCCTTCAGAAATAAAATTTAAATTGCACATATACTGTGTTTTGAGACATTTTTTTAAAAGGATGATCTACTACATGAATATCAAACTCAGTTTTCCCAATGGATCAAATTTCTTCTTAGAAAAATTCATGTGTGACAGACTAATATTGTTTCCAAGAATTTCTAGCCATTAAATGAATGATATTTTTAATGAGGCAATTCTGGTTTTTGTCTTTGTCATTGCTTTTTATGTTCTGTGGTCTTAATGGTAACCTGAATGACTAGATCTGAGCAGGGGACTGTGTGTTTGAAATCCCTGCTCTGAGCTGTCAATCGCTGCACTGTTAACTGGGAAACAGAATTGTGATAATCAAATGAAAATAACATTCACTTCAGTCATTTGTAATTTTGTCCTCAGCAATATTTCCTCCTCTACAGTTTAGTGGATGGTCTTTGGAAATGTGTATGGATCACCATCTATAGCTAATTAAGTGATGAGTCTTTCCCAGTGTAGCCAAGCTGTCCTCAGACATATATGTAGGCCATCCATTAGCCTGTACTTTAACCTGTTCCAGTTTGATAGGAATCAGAGCTTACTCTCCATTGACCTAGCCTTGTAGAACCCAAGGTCCCCTCTAAGCCCCAGGGAGTCATTTGGAAAGAACCTGAGTAAATAAAGAGAACTAATAATATTTTAAGAACTGCTCATATATGATCATAGGGCAGGTAGGTGACCCAGTGGATAGAACGCCAGGCCTGGAGTCAGCAAGACTCATTTTTCTGTGGCCTCAGACACTAGGTATGTGACCCTGGGCAAGTCACTTAACCCTTTTTGCCTAAGTTTCCTCATCTGTAAAATGAGCTGGAGAAGGAAATGGCAAACCACTCCAGTATTTTTGCCAAGAAAAACCTAAATGTGGTCACAAAGTCACAACTGAACAAAATATATGATGATTTTTATTTTCAAAAACTTGCTTGTGAAATGGATAGTGATTTGATCATGTCTTCACTTCATAGGTGAGAAAACTAAAGCATTTCTTGATTCAGTCAGTGGCTGTGCTGACATTATAATTGGTGGAAGTCTTAGAGATGCCAATCTCTTGCTACTATCTTAACTAATTGGATGGCTGGAAAGTGCTTTGAGCATTTTGGAGCAAAGCCTTTTGTCAATACAATGTATCATTATTGCTATAAAATTTTAGGAGTGGTAAATGCCTCCACAGTGGGGAGTTTAAATTCTTCTTCCTTTGCCCCTGGAAATCTATTTCTGGTTGGTGATATTTTGGTGGAAACAGCCATCCCAAGTGAAAATTAGATTAGTGAAAATTAACCCTTAGATTCCTTTATGTGTGAAAGCAAAGTCCAGATCCCACTGAAAACCATGATGTAGAAGTGTTTCTGCTATAAAATGGGAATTTTGAGTCTGTTCAGCTAAAAGAGGACAACCATGATAACCTCCCTCCTCTTTTCCAGGTCTTGTACTTTATTCTAAAAAAAAAAATCAGGAATTGATAATTGAGTCTTGGTAAAATGTACAGGCCAAAGGTAAAGTATGTTTGCAGAGTGATCAAACTCTAGACTGTCATTTGAAAATATGTACCTTTTTCTCTATTAAAAAGAAAAAAAAAACCTCTGGGTATGTTTTGGGCTTTTAAACAACTTTTTTAAAAAAGAAAGTAAATTAGCTTTTAAAAACTTAAGTTAGGGGCGGCTACGTGGCGCAGTCAGTAAGAGCGCCGGCCCAGAGTCAGGAGGACCCGGGATGTGTTCCAGCCTCAGATGCTTAACACTGACACAACAAAAACTGGTCATATAACCTTGGGCAAGTTACTTAACCCCAGTTGCTTTAAAAAAAAAAAAACTTAAGGTAGACAATTTACCTTGGCAGTATACCAGTGTGTCACTGCAGGGGAAATTAAGGCAATGCTTTTAAAAAGAGCAATTTTTAAAGGGTTTTAAGGTTTTAGGTTTTTATATGTGAGCATACTGCTTTCATTTAAGGTACAATGAGAAGAGAAGTATCTCTGGAGTTAGAGGACCTGAGTTCAAATTGTGTCTGACTCTTACTAGTCATGTGCCCACTGGCAAGTCATTTAACTTAGGGCTTCAGTTTCCTCATCTATAAGCAGATATAGATGGCCTCTAAGGTGCCTTCCACTTTTAGATTTGATGATACCATAGTCCTAGATGAACTTCAAATTAAAGGCTTGAGGGTAAAATATATATACCTTTGTTTTTGTTGGAAGGAGAAGTAAAATTTTTTTTAATTATATAAGCTTTCTAAATGAAACACTTAGAATGAAAACTTATGTGCTTAAATATAGAAAATTACAAATTTGCATAGAAGGCTATAGTACCTCACTTATTTTCTGCCTTTTTTTTTTCTTTTTGTTAGACTGGGACTCAGGAGACCATAGTTACATTCTTGGCCCTGCTACTAATTAGTCATATGTTTTGGGGTAGATAGATCATAGAATTCAGTTCATATGATTTAGAGGTGTCAGGAACCACAGAGATCTTCTAAACTAAATCCCTCATTTCCTGAGAAGACTGTGACTTAGAGAAGTTAGTGACATCCTCCAAGTCACACAGATACTAAGTAGCAGAAAAGAGATTCAAATGGACTTTTTTCCATAATGCCATGGTCAATGAACCTGTTAGGATCTTAGTTTCCTTATCTGTAAAATAAGAAGGTTGTGGGGCAGCTAGGTGGAACAGTGAATAGAGCACTGACCTTGGAGTCAGGAGGACCTGAGTTCAAATTTGTCCTCAGACACTTGACACAACTAACTGTGTCACCTTGGGCAAGTCACTTAACCCCAATTGACTTGCCTTTCCCCCTCTAAAAAATGAGAGAGAAAAAGAGATGGTTGAATCTCTTCCCATACTGAAGTTTTTCATGGTTCTATAATAATAGGCTTACCTGACTAAAGGCAAAGTAACCACAGTGAGTATTATGTACCCAATCAACACACTATAAAATACTAGCTTTGTAATAATAAATAGTTTTTGTTTTCCAATTATTAAAATGCTATTTAACACCCACCCAAGTCCCCACTGTCCAAAGCCACCAGTGTGTTCTTTTCTATCCACAGAGTTCCTGTTCTTCTGCCAACACATGCGTACCTGGGATGTGTGCACTGGCAGAAAAAAAGTCACACTAAGGAGTGTTTTGTTTTGCTCATTAAGTGATTTGTTGAAAAAATAAACTGTTTTTAAGCATTCATTTGTCAGAAAGTGTTCAAAGAATTGTCTGCCAAATAAAATAGTTCATTTGGAATTAAACAAATATCCCTCCAGGGACCAGTTGTTGATATGAATGCTTCTTCTAGGTACTGCTATCTCCTTATCCCATCAGATCAGCGAGAGGAATGACTGAAATGGTTCTTCTGTGATGTAGGCTTCTCCCCCAGCTGCTGCTGTTTGTATTTCGCACAGCAAGACTTTCATATTTAGATCCAAGTGCCTAGAAAATTTTAACTCCTGAGTGGCACTACAAGGTCTCAGTAAAGATAGATGATTGCCCCAAACCCAAAGTCAGACTATCGGGAGACAAATTTAGGTGACTAGATGTACATAAAGACATTGGACAGTAACATGAGTCAAAATAAGAGACCAAAGCAATACAATCATAAATCCTAAACTTATATATCATATTGATTATAGGGAGGCAATATGGAGAGCTCACTGGCTTTGTAGTCAGTTATAAGATCTCAAGATTAGAATGGGTCAAGTCTGGAGGCCATTAAGTTCAATCCCTTCATTTTACAGATGGGAAAACTGACTTTTGTTTAGTTTTCAGTTGTGTCCTACTCTTTGTGACCCCATTTGGGGTTTTCTTGGCAAAGATAGGGTTTGCCATTTCCTTCTCCAGCTCATTTTATAGATGAGGAAACTGAGGTAAAGCAGGGTTAAGTGACTTGCCCAGAGTCACACAGCTAGTAAGTGTCTGAGGTCATATTTGAACTCAGGTCAGGTCTTTCCCAGTTCTAAATCTATGATCCTATGATCTCCATTTCTGAAAATACCAAAAAAATCAAAATTCTTAAAATTGAATGTTGGTCAAAAGCTGTAGAAAAATGTCAGATGGTTGTAGAGTTTTCAGACTTTGTGTTCTAAGTAGGTAGAGTTGCAAATATAATGTTTAAGTAGTATCTTGTCACGGAAATTCAAGTTTTAATTTCATTTGTTACAGGGCATTATGATGCAGAATTTAGGTTGACATAATATCGTAAACAAACTTAGCTGTTCTTTCTATTACTCCAACCATATTGAAAAATCATTACTT
This sequence comes from Petaurus breviceps papuanus, assembly GCF_028583685.1. Lineage (NCBI taxonomy): Eukaryota > Metazoa > Chordata > Mammalia > Diprotodontia > Petauridae > Petaurus > Petaurus breviceps. Next base: position 11,525,593 of record NW_027186349.1, read on the forward strand.
TTCTAATTGTCATAATATAAGAATTAATCATTTAGCACATCTCCCTAACTTTGGGTACCATCTGCCAAGAGATCTTCACCCCAGATCTGAAATATACTAGCCAATAAAGCAGAGGTGACTATAGTCCATTCCTGTCCTACTTTTCACTGAAGTTTTACTTTTTTTTTTAAGTTGTCAAAAATATTGGGCTTATCCACATATACCTTAAAAAGCATAAGTGATTTAGTCTTCCTCTTTTAATGTGATTTGACATCATCAGAACCTGCCTCAGTGATATGGGTTAATTTTATGGGAGATAAAATAGAATTCAGAAGGTTAATGATATTCAAAACCTGGCCCCGGCGGCTGTGTGTGCAAATAAATAAACTTGGTGCTCTGGCTTCTGGTTTGATTTCTCTGTTTGCCTGGTAGAGTCACCTCCAAGTCTTCTGTGAAGCTAGTGGAAGTTTTACTGTGATAATACCAATTCAATAGGGTTAAAAAACTTAATTTGAGAGATTTGGACAAAGCATAGCAAAGTTGCACTTTGTGCACAGTTGTGTGTTCAATCAAGGGTTTCTGAAGAAGGAATCAAATTATGCATAACAGTGTGATGCAATTAAGATTTTATTCTTTGGTTCTTTCAGGTTGTCTATGCTTAGTATTATTGGACTCCGTTATTTTCATGAGACAGCAGCATGGGATAGTGGTCTAACAAAGCCTGGAGACCTTAAGTTGAGTTTTAGCACTAACACCTATTAGTGAGACTCACTATACTATGTGTAAAAATGGATAGAATAATATTTGTACTACTTTCCTCACAAGATTCCTATGAAGACAGCACTTTGCAAACTGCCAAACATGCTTATCACTTTGAATCATTCTTAGTATCAGCATGGTACCTACCGTAGCAAGATTGCTGCTGGAGTAAGGAGGAGAGAGCTGATTCAGCGCCTTACTCCTCATCTGTAAGGTGGGGCTAGCTGTATGTTACAATGTCATTGTGAGGAGCCCATGAAATAATGTATGTCAAGGCTTTGTAAATCTTAAGGCGCTATGTAAATGTTTATTGTTTGTTGATCATATCAGAATCATCTATGATTGTCTTCTAGGCCAATTCCTTTTCCTTAAGACTGCTCTTAAATCACCCCATAAAGGTGAAACATGGCCTGTTATTTATAAAGATCACTACTGAATTCTACAGCTTCTCTAAGCAATTCATCCTGCTTAAGGGCCTTTACAATTATGAGAATTTAATGAAATCCTCATCCGTGTTGCCCTTCATTTGGAAGTACTTCTTCTGCTATTGGCTTTCTGTGATCCCCCTCATTGACTTCTGATTACACACAGTAATAATGCATGCTATTTTACAGCCTAATGAAGAACATGAGTGTATCAGCCACCTGCAAAAATATGTTCACTGGGTCATTTTATGTCCTAAATGTCCTTCTTTGCACATAAACATATTCTTTCTCTTTTTATGTCTTTTATCTTTCATCATTCTTTATAATCTCTTTCCCTTAATTTTTCCCATTAATATGAGAATCTTCTTACTCTTTAGATTCTACTCTTTTTATGCTTTTTTATCATTTCCCCAATTTCTAGCTTTTCAGTGCCTTCCTATTGAAATTTTTTTCTTCTAATCTAATTTTTCTCACTTTCATCTTGTGGTAGTTTGGTGATACCTCCTTTCTCTATCACCTTTCCAGAAAAGTGCTATATATTTATCAATATAGTCAAATTGCTCCAAAATTAACTTTAGGTTTTAGATTTTTTTTTTAATTTTATGACAATTCTAGAAATAGTTGGAGGCAAATTATGTTTCAAGAGCAGAACATTATGACTGCTCTAAACTGTACCCTTCAAGGTTTTTTTTTTCCATAAGATGATAGTTTTTGAGTCCGTCAGATTCAACCTTCTCCCAAAACAGATGAGGAAACTGAGTCAGGAAAGTGACTTGAGGAAGGTCACACAATTATTACATGTCTGAGGTGGGATTTAAGCCTTAGTCTTCCTTACTCCAAGACCAGAATCCTATGTGCAATATCATTCTTTCCTTTCTTATGTAATCTATAATTACAGCACAGATGATGCTGAATGAACTAAGATTGCAGATGACATTCTGCTGATGGCTTTGAGCCCTGGAATGCTATACAGCCTCCAGAATGACAGCCATGGTAATTCCAGTGATATCTGCTGAACCATCCCAGGAGGAAGAATACAGTTAACATGCAGTTAGATTAGATTATTAGTATGTATATCTTAGGGCACTACAGAAGTACTGTAAGCTGAACCCAAAACTGAACAGGAAGAAAAAAGCCAATTTGCCTTTAGGAAATTATACAGCTCTTTCAATGATCCAAGCTAGTCACTGATGCTGAAACCTATCTTTTAAGCAAGTGTTGCCATATTGCTGTGAATCATGGAATATCATGATCTCAGAAAAGTTAAACTTACAGATGACCCAAAAATGAATGTTTAGTGTAAATTAGCTGCAGGATATTATCAGCGATAACTTGCACATGAAACATGTATGCCCAGAAAATAAGACATTTCTCAAGTGATCAGAATGAGAAATAATAGCTACATATCCCAAGCTATCCAAAGTAGTCCCCATAATATATTAAAAGAATGAGAGGAAAGCCTCTAGCATGTCATATGGATCTTCTTTGGAGAAAAATAGAAAGACATGAACAAGAACCTCAAAAGATGCCATGATATAGAAAATTGCTAACTCTGTACCAAGTGAGGAAGCACCTGTGTCAGTAAAACCATAGATTCATTCAAGTACAGAATTATTAGACTCCAAATTTAAGTTTCTTAATGATAGGGACTGACTGTATTTTACCTAAATTGTGTACTACTCTAGTGCCTATGTACATAGTAGGTGCTTCGTTATATTTTTTGTTGCTGCTGAGTAGCCTTCGTGATTTAAAAAAAAAAATTATATAGTCTTAAAATGAGTAAAAGTGGTAATTTTCACTACTTTGGGGATAGGAAAAATAACTTCAAGCTTAGTCTAGGCAGCAATGATTTCCAAAGCTATTATACATAAATTTTTTCATATAATGAATTCCTGAAATGGTATGGTTTGGTTTCTGCCCCATCCCCATCCCCTGGTGGCAGATTTCAAGTACCTCTGGAAATAGCCTATCTAGAATTTAGAACAGAGAGGCTCAATTTGAATATCCCATCTCTCCACTCTTGAAAAGATAGATAAACTGTAAAGCATGCATTAGCTTTGAAGCCAGTCAGAATTTATTTTGGAATGAAAAGTGTACATGAAGTTCTCTAGGACATTAAAGGCCTTATATGTAAATAGTAGTATATAATTCAGATGGTGCCATATGGTAGACAGGTATATTATCATTGAATGATTTTCTGTTATGAATTTGGATTGTTTACTAGGCAGCTGTTTCTTTTAAATATACACTTCTAATGAAAATATCTTTTAATCATACCATTGAGAAACTAATGGAAGTTAAAACATATTTTTGTAGTTATCATTTCAAAAATTGAATATTATAGATTCATTTTCAAGAATATAACATGTGGGGTGGCTAGGTCACACAGTGAATAGAGCATCAGCCCTGAAGTTAGGAGGACCTGAGTTCAAATCCAACCTCAGACACTTGACACTTAACTAGCTGTGTCACCTTGGGCAAGTCACTTAACCCCAATTGCCTTGACTTCCCCCCCTCCAAAAAAAAAGAATATAATGTAAACATTTGTCTAAGACAAATAGTGGGACAAATGAGACAAAGAAATGTACATTTTTCCAAATTATTTAATTCACTTATTTAACTAGCTTCTAAGTACAAGGCCTGCCGTGTGTAGCTTACTGAGCCTTTGTTAAAATAGTCTGTGTCATCAAGAATCTTATAATTGGGAGGATATGAAATTCAAACATTAAACATGTGTTTATTTAATCTATTATCCATGTTATTTCCATATATTACTTTCTTTTGAAGCTTTCCCTCCAGCTTTCAGTTCTTGACACAAAATTGGTTGAATTTTTTAAGAGTCTAAAAAAAAGATTTCTGTGTTGATAACAGATGCTTAGGAGGGGAAAAAATCTGTTCCCAAAGTCAGTGTGTTAAGTTATAAGCCAATGCGTATTTTTTCCAGTGTTGTATAAGTCTCTGAAAACAGAAACTATAATGGAATTTTTCTTCTAGCCTCATGTCCATCTGCAGTTTGATATAGATAGTTTTGATCTTATCAGTTAAAAAATTTGATAATAGTTTCTTTTGCCTTTTTTGGAGGGCAGTTGGGGTTAAGTAACTTGCCCAAGGTTACATGGCTAGTTTTTTTTGTGTGGGTAGTAAGTATCTGAGACCGGAACCGAACTCGGGTTCTCCTGACTCCAGGGCTAGCGCTCTTATTCACTGCGCCACCTAGCTGCCCCTTTGATAATAGTTTTTACTCTTTTTCTATTTATTTGCCCATATTATGCCTTCTTTAAAAAGTCATATCTTAATTTATCTATGTTAAAGCTAATCAAACAAAAAGAAAGTATATAAAAGTGGATTCCCTTTTAAAGGAAAACACAAAAACTCTCAAACCAGACTTGGAAACACATAATTTTCTTGTAGTACGTGTATTTAAAAAAAAGAAAAAAACCTGAGGTGCTTAATTGACTTCCTTCTCTAAGTAAACATGGTGGGAGAGATAGCATGGTATGGTGGCAAGTACAGTGAACTGAGAGTCAGGAAAAAACTGGATTAAAGTCCTGATCCTTAAACTTACTAGCTTGTGGGAACTTAGGGATGAAACTTAACCTCTCTGAGTGTTAGTTTCTTCATCTGCAAAATGAGAATTATTATACTTATATAAATCCACCTCTCAGGATTTGTTGTGAGAAAAGCACCTTGTAAACCTTAAAGCACTACATAATTATGAGTTGCTATGATTGCAAAGTAATTGAATTGATTGTCAAAGTAATGAAAATTAATATGATCTTAGATGACTTTCATAGGAACATAGTATGTATGATAAGGTGTGAACACTACTGTACTCATCAGAACACACCTGGTCAGTGTTCCATTTGTCTGTGTTTTTTTGTCCTAATTTTTAAATTTTAAATTTTATTTTTAATTTAAGCATCAAATAAAATGGTTATTTCCTTATATATATTAGAAACAAGAAGACTACACATGAAACTGCAGGTCTCTATTCTGTACAGTTTCAAGTCTGTGATAAGTTCAGCCTGTAACTTTCAAAGCTGTCCAGCTTCCCTGTGCTTCTTTCTGATTTTCCTTCTGGTTTTTTCTCTGCAATTAAAAAAAAAGATGATTCAGTGCTGCTTTTTTTTAAAAAACATTTTTTTTTTCAGTCAGCAAAAACCTTCAGAATCATATCTCAATCCACAACCCTGATTGAGAACAAAAGGAAAACATTGCAGATTACAGAGTCAGCATTACAATTGTGTTACAAACATGTATAGTCATAGAGTTCCACATTGGCCATGCCCAAAAAATATTTGTTTTATTCTGCACCGAGTCCTTCATCTGTCCAGTAGGAAGAAGGTAGCATGTTTCAGCATTATTCTTCTGGAATCATTGTTGTTTGTTACACTGAGTTCCTAATTCTTTCAAAGTTTTTTCTTTTTCATATTGTTGTAACAATGTAAATTGTTCTCCTGATCCTGTTCACATCATTCTGCATCAGTTCATAAATGTCTTCCCAGGTTTCTTTGAAACTGTTTCCTTCATCAGTTTTTTACAGTACACTAGTATTCCATCACAAGCCATAATTTGTTCATCCATTTCCCAGCTTATGGGCACTCCTTCAGATTCCCACTATTTGCCACCTCATAAAGAGGTATAAATATTTTTGTATATCCTTAGTTAGAGTTTGTTTGCATAAGAATAATCTCTCCCTTATTCTGTGCTCCTTTCTGTTCTTCTACCTCTTTCTTCCCTTTCCCTCCTATTTCTCTGTTGAATGAGATGTATTTCTTTACCCAATTCTGTGTGTGCTCCTATTCTTCCCTACTTCCACCAGGTCGGATAAGAGTGAGGTTCAGATGTCAGCTCCTTGCCCTAGTCCCTCCTCCCTTTATCTATATACCACTAGACAATATAACATAATTTTCTCCAATCTTCCTTCCTCTTCCCCCCTTCCCAATATTCTTCTTTCTCTCTCTTTCCATTCTTCTCTTAAGATCATCACAATATAATAGAACCACTCCCAGTCCCTCTGTGTAAACTGATGATAGAGTTATGAGAAGATATATGTATCATTTCCCCCCTAAATTAATGTAAACAGTTTATCCTTGTTTAGTCCCTTATGATTACCCACTCATGCTTACCGTTTTATGTTTCTCTTGACTCCTTTGTTTGATCTTCAGAGTTTCTGTGCAGCTTTGGTCTTTTAAGCAGGAAGTCTTGGAAATCCTTTATTTTATTAAAGGTTTATCTTTTTCTCCTCTAGTATTTATTATACTTAGTTTTTCTGAGTAGGGTTTTCTAGGTAGGTTATTCTTGACTGTAAGCCTGTATGTCCTTAAACTTCAGGAAAATTTTATTCTGAGTCCTCTGATCTTTTTTAATATTGGTAAGTCATATCTGATCCTGACTGAAGTTTCTTGGTTCTTAAATTCTTTCTGACTTTTTGAAGTATTTTTTCCATTTAACTGGAAAACTCTGTATTTTGAATATTGTATAGTAAAAGAAAATACAGCTGATAGTGATAAAATGACCGTAAAATTGTCAATTTTGTGCTCAACTGATATTTGTTCCATTTTGAGTGACACTGGATCAAAATGGGATGGGGCAAATTAGGAAGAATTTCTTAACAATTACAATTGCCTCCAAATCAATTGAGCTGCCTTATGAGTTAGTGAGATTCTTGTGACTAATGATGAAGCAGAGGGTAGTTGACTTTTTCAGGGGACATTGTAGACTAAGATTAATGCTTCAGGTATCCTTTGAACCAGATTCTTCTATCTTTTCACCTTGCTTTTAACAGTTCTAGTTGATTTCCAGATAAAGACTTAATCTGTTTTCACCCACATATAAAAAGCACACTATACTGTGGTGACCAAGAAATAAAATTAATTCAGTGAATTCTTTTACATAACCTCCTGGTCACTTAATTTTAAAATGGCAGCTAACTCTCCTCTATGTCACTAAATTCTGCCACATCCCACTCCCTTATCACTTCATTACCCTAAAGAGTAATAAAGCCTTGTAAGAATATTAAGCCAATCTTAAAACTACAATGCAAATTACTTTTTAAACGGAAACATTAAAATGTGTTAAGAATAGCACTTATTTTAATTTCCTTTAAAAAAAAATTAAGTGGAAAGCAATTGAATACTCTCCCAACTACTACAACTTTGTACTTTCTAATGCTTTCTTCAGAAGATCTCATCATTCCCAGTTTCTATTATCACCTCTATACTGAAGACTCACAGGACTCTATCTCCAAACCTGTTTTCTTGCTGGAGCTCCAATCTGTATCTCTGAATATTTCCTGAACTATCTCCAAGTTGTCTAAAATCACACTTGTCACCTTTGAGTAACTTTTCCAGCCTCTCTTTTTCCATCAGTAGCACAGCATTTCTACTAATTATCCAGGCTTGAAATCAACACATCATCTTTGATTTAGACATTTCCTTCAACGCTCCTACCCCACAGCTAGCCAGTTTTCCTTCTAAACTGTCTCTTGTGCCTTTCAAGCCTATTTTCTAGCCAGTGACTCTTGACATTTTTAAATGGCTTTTTCTTTCTCCCTTTGTTTAATTCACAGACATTAGGAATTAATCCTATGGACTCTTCATCAGGACAGAGAACAATGAAAGAAGTGAAAAATTAAGCTCTCATACTTTTCTTCTCTATTGTAATAAATGAAAGGTTCAAACAGATCATCCAGGATTCTAGTCACTGAACAGACTTCACATACTCAGAAAAGGGTTTTCTGTTGCCTTTTTTACATCATAATCATTTTTCCTATAACCTCTTTACCCTCCTTTGTAACAAATAAAAACATTTCAGCAAAGCAGCCAGTCATGACCTTGACTTGCACTGTGCATATGAAGGCTAACTCTCTCCTTAAAGGAGAGAGAGATGTTTGTGTCTCAGATTGTTCAGTATTTATTAAGCACTTATTCCTTGTCAGGCATTGTTAGTCATGAAGCAAAGGGGGATACAAATACAAAGAATGAAACAAATTCTGCCCTAGAAACTTGCATTCCAACAGAAGAGATGGATGTAATGCCAAGCAAAGGCAACTTCCCAAGGTTCAAAATACCAGGTAGGTGCTCTCCATTTTATTCAGTGACAAATTAAGAACAGATAGAATCAAAATATAGCATAATTCAAAACATAGCATTTACTAAGTGTGATTCAATAATCTCCAAGTACTACCCCCCAAGTGTGATTTAATCAAGTACTAATCCACCCCTGGACATTATATTCATTTAATCAATCACAAAGTCCCTCTTCTAAATACTAGTCCACCCCTAGGCTGTACATTCATTTAGTCCATCACAAAACCCCTCTTCTCAAATGGAGATTAGTTTCCAATCATAATAAAGTACATTCATTTGTTCAATCACAGAGCACAAAAAGGTCAAAAGTTCCCCACCCTTGGATCACAATTGAATCTACCCCAGAGTTACAACAAGCTTAAGCACATCATTTAATACCCAAAGAGAGGTCTTTTCTTCATCTTGACACAGGCAAGTTCTCAGCAATCTTTATTCCTAGGGAGACAAAGCTTAGCAAGGCCACAAGACACATTGCCAGTGTCTTCATTAATTCATTCTCTGTCTGCAGAACAGTCCTAGGACCCCTGAAAACATTAGCAAAACCCTCTTCCGGGATTTCTGTAAACATACAACAAGAAAATCCTTCTTCAGGGCTTCTGAACCAACAGCAAGGTTTCAAGAATTCTGCAACAACAGCACTGTCCTTCACCAGTGGACAGAATTCACTCTCTGTCTGCAGAACAGTCTCAAGAGCTCTGAAGCAACAGCAAGGTTCTTCGACTTCTGCAACAATAGGACTGTCTTTCACCAGTGGACAAATCTGGCAAAATAACATCAAAACAGACAAAGTACCAGCATAACAGCCATGTCTCCTCAGTCCTTGGCAGCTCTGGGTGGCAGCTCTCAAAAGTCCTGGGCAATTCAAAGTGGCCCTCAGCAATCCTCTCAGTCTCTCTCTGCCTCCAAAGGTGCTGCTTCCAAAAAGTTCTTCTGCCTGTCTCTTGTGTCTCTCCAAATTTACGTCACCAGCTCCTCCCAGTTCAGCCCTCTCTTTTCAGGTCAACAAGTCCATCCCACAAGTGGGATTCACAAGCTCTGGGTTTTAACACAATCAAACCAAAAACCAAGCCAATACAGGGGGATCTTTATATTCCATTACTATTACACACACACACACACACACATATAATGTACAGAATGGGCACTAGGCAGTGCAGTGGATAGTACTGGGCCTAGAGGCAAGAAGACAAGTTTCTGAGTTCAAATCTGTCTTCAGGCAATTACTTACTAGCTGTGTGACCCTGGGCAAGTCTCTTAACTGTGTTTGCCTCAGTTTCCTCATGTGTCAAATGTGGAAGTCAAATGGAAATGGCAAACCACCCCAGTATCTTTGCCAAGAAAGCTCCAAATGAGGTCATAAAATTTGGGACATGACCAAAAAAGAACTGAACAATATACAGAAAAAATTTAAAGACAAATACAAATGAGTTAAATGCAAGGTAGTTTGGGAGGGAAGGTATTAACAGGAATCAGGGAAGACTTCTGCTAGAAGGTGGTGTTCGACCTGTTTCTTGAAGTAAGGGGCAGATTCTCTGAGGCAGAGAATGTAGGAGAGTGCATCTCAGACTTGGAGGATAGATAGTGTAAAAAGTAGACAGACGGGAGATGGAGTCTTGGGTACGGAACAGAGAAGGTCAGTCTGACTGGATTTAAGAGTGTGGGTGAGGGAAGTAATGCCTAATGAGACTAGAAAGATAGCTTAGGGCCAGGTTGTGAAGGACTTTAAAAGCTCAACAACAATATGTATTTCATCCTAGAAACAGTAGGGAGAGATTCGAGGCCAGGAGACAAATTAGTCTCTTTCAATAGTCTAGATGAAAAGTCATGAGAAATGGATATCAAGAACCCTACAAAAGAAAAAGAAGGAAAGGTACTGGGATGATTTCAGGAGGGAAATTGTCACCAGGCATTTTAATCTGCTTTATTCCCATGTTCCTTTGCCTGCTTACCTGAAAAGAGCTCTGATTTCTCTTATTTCCCATCCAATAGAAAGGCAGGTTGGGTTGAAATTTTTACGGACTGGTAACCTTTTTCTTGCTCAAGCTTATTTTATATTTCTGGTCTTGGTACCTATCTACTCTGTACTCTCTAAATAGATAAACATTTCCTCATTAAATCCCTTCATTATCTCCACAATAAGAAACAAGTATTTTCTCATTTTATAGATAAACTAAGACTAGAAGTGTCTATAGATAGAATAACAAAGAGAAGTTAAAATATTAAATGGCTTATTGAAATTCTTAATGGAAATGAGGCCAGACTTAAGAGCCACTGAATCTGCTTCAGAACATCTGAGTGCATCATAGAAGAAAATATTCTTAAATGTCACAAACTAATATTTTACTATTCTAGATGTCCTGCACAATTTAATATCTTTCTGTTGTTTTTCCCCCATCCTTATTTTTTTTGGGCCATTAAACATAAATTGATAATTAACTATAATAAATGAACACTTTTGAAAAGTTCTTGCATGTTGAAAATCTATGTCCTCTTTTCTTCCTTGCTGTGTTCTCTTGGTACTTTACAATAAACCACAGTAGTGGAACTAGCCTTTGTTTATACAATGGAAAGCTATTGAAATTTCTAAAATTATTGAAATGAAGTGTCAGTAAACTGTATCTTATGCTAGAAATAAACTAGATGCTTGTTTGGGGGGGATTGGTGGGTTTGTAGAATATGAATGTAATGGGATATTTCTGTACTGTAAGAATGATGAGTATGATACAGAGAAACTGGAAAGATTTATGTAGACTAATGCAAAATGAAACAAGTAGAACCAGGAAAACAATATATACCATGACTACAAAAATAAAGAGGAAAAAAACCACAGTGTTATCAAAATTGAATGCTGTGTATTTATAGTGACCAATCTAGACTTGGAAGAGAGATGAGAACAAATGCACCTCCTCTTCCCTCAGAAATGGAAGACAGAGTATATATAATATTTCGTGTGTTTTGTTGATTACTTTTGATAAATTGCATTTTATTTCTTGTTTATTATAAGGAATGTGGGCGAAGAATATATTTAGAAATGAAAATAAGGTAAAAATATAAAGCCTTCTATTAACTGAGTTTATAAAGTTTTAAAATTATATTAGAAATGGTACCAAAACAGTGGCTACTTTTTCTTAACATGGATTTTTTATCAGGAAACACTTTCCTTTAAACTATTGACTACTCTCTTACCCCTCTGCTTCAGAAACACAATGCTCTCCTGGATCTTCTCTTCCCCCTATTTTGTCTCTCACTTCTTGGGTTCCTCCCTTATTCTATTTTTGAAGCCTTCCCCAAAAAAGTCTGTCCCGGGCTGTCTTATATTTTTTTTCTATTCCTGTTCTTCATAGTCTCATTCTTACTTAAAGCATCAACCACCACCTCTCTTGAGGTGACTCCCAAATTTGAATCATAAATTCCCCTCTGTTCTGAACTCACGATCTACCTTTCCACCTAGGTCCTCTCCACCTGACTGTCTCACCAATATCTCAAACCCAGCATGTCTAAAACATGATTCATCTTTACTTTTACATCTCTCCTTCCTTCTTTACTACTACTTCTATTTATGATGCTACTATTACCCTGTCTACCAGGGTAGTGCTTGTAAGCTTGACCTTGACTTTCACTTTTTTTACCTCTGATCTCTAATATCTAACCAGGTCCTGGAGATTCCACATCCACAACATATTTTGCTTCTGTCTTCTCTAATTCCATTCTTAACATCTCCCTGGACAGGTGCAAAAACTTCTTTTTCAAGCCATCCTTTATACTAGGACCAGTATAATCCTTCTTATTAGCTAGATCTCACTCTGTCACTCCAAGACTCAGAACCAAAGAAAATAAATTTCAATATTTCTTTTTTTATTTTTTTAATCAAATGCTTTATTAACTTCTAGTTTACATCGTTCATTTCCGCAAGATTTTCGAGTTACAAATTTTCTCCCCGTTTTTCCCTACCTACCACCCCAAAATAGCAAACCCACTGAATATCCCCTCCTCCAATCTGCTCTCTCCCATATCTTCTCCCATATCGATATTTCTTTCTTGCTGTTTCTTTATTAAAATAAAATCCAAACCACTATGCCTGACTTTCAAGATTCTGCACAACCTACTACCATCTTATCTTTACAACTTTATCTTGTATTATTTATTTTAAGGTTTTTAGAAAAAATTTATTGATGCTCATTTTAAGAACGATTGTCATTTCCCCTTCCCTTCCAGTGTCTAATGCAGTTCAATATATTCAGTAGATGTTTAATAAATGTTTTAGGGTTGAATTGAAATCCTAATGTTTAAAAAAACTACTGTTCTATATAGATGCTGTCTTCAAGGAAACTTATTTGTAACTTTGTTAAATGAGCCATCTTATAGTAGATGTGTGATGAAAAAGGTAAAATAGGCTATTTTCATAGATGGTGGAAGGTCTTTAAAAGCGAAGATCTTTTGGATGTTAGGCTGGTATTATTTGACTAAGGGTCATCACTTCCTTCTATTTTCTGAACATTGATTTCCCAGGTATGTTCTTTTATATCATGAGTCAGGAATATACAGTTACCTCAAGAACTATTTGTACTTTACACACACTTTATTAGATATTTTAGTAACTAGACTTGAGTTCATATATAACCCCTCTTTATTGCCCCCTGGAACTGGACCTTTCCTTATAACAAAAGAAAAACATTTAAGCCAAAACATCTATACAGTGACTCTCAGACATGGCATGAACATTTTCTTTCTATAGTCCCAGGACTACCGCTCTGCTAAGAGAATGGAGGTATGTTTCAATATTTATTTAGTGGCACCAAGATTATTTGTTACAATCATGCAGAGATCAGATTCCTTTTAGTTTTCTTTTCATTTACATTATTATAATGATTGTGTATTTATTTTTTTTTTTGCTCCTGCTTATATCACTATGTACCACTTCATACGGCTCATCCCTTTTTTCTCTCAATTCCTCATATTCATTTCTTACTATACAGTAATATTCAATCTGCAGTACTTTGAGATGACTTGGTTTATTTCGAAAGGAATGAGTTTAGTGAATAATATCTTATTTTTCCCTAGTTCTTTGTCATCACAAAACACTTTATATAGCTTAGTTTCTTTGCCTTTCAATAACCTGGAGAAGTAGTGGTATAGTAGTAAATATTACCATCCCCAGTTTATCACCTCTTTGAACTTCAGTGTCTTTAGGTGATTTGACAAAGCCCTATAAGAACTAGGAAGTACATTTGACTTGTTTTGTTTTTTTTACTTCATATTCTTTGCTATTTTCTACTATACTACTGCTTCTTTTATGCCTTTTATGTCCTTTGATGTCCCTTGAGTTAAAAAAAAAACTTCTGATTGAATTCTGCCCCTTTTTCTAAGGGGGAAAAAGAAAATTATTTAAAGACAACCTATTAAATACACATACACACATACCGTTCCAAATTAAATACAGTTTTGCTACCCAAATCTGTCATTACCTAGGTTTGTAACCTTGATAAAGTCACTTTATCACCTATATAAACCATCTATAAAATGAGAGGATTGAATTAAGATGATCCCAAAGGTTCATTGCATCCCTTGTATGATTCTAGGTGTGATTTTGCTAAAAATAAGAATGGTGAAAAAGTCTTAACTGGTTAGCTGTGAATTAAAATTGAACATTTCATTAGTGAGAGGAAGCATAAGGTCTCAAGAGATGAAAAGACCTGAATTCAATACCTGACTCGGATAGGCATATTATGTATGTGTTTTGGGAGTGGAGTGTGGGAGGAAGGAAGTGTCTGTGTGTGTGCATGTGTATTTGGGAAAATCATTTAACCCCACAACAGCTCTCTTATACTATAAACTACAGAAAAAGTGCATTGGTTGAGGGAGTTTCCTCAGTGGGACACTTCTTACACTGAAGAAATCACAGTTCCACACCATAGCCCCTCCCAAAAAAGAAAAGCTTCTCGACTTGAATTCCTTTCTAGGCTTCATGTAATCATCTCAGGGGCTGCTAATTGGGGAGAGAGATCTTCATATTCCTAGCTTCCTCTTACATAAGGACTTCAGTAGCTAACTCATTTCAATTCAGCAAATATTTATTACACACATCGTCTGCAAAGTACTGGGCCAAGTGCTGGTCCTTGTACTTGGTGAGTTTTTAGTCTAGTAGTGGGAAATGAGATCTATTCATGAAGAAATACAGTTACAAAGTTGAATATCAAAATACTCATGAAGAAATACAATTACAAAGTTGAATATCAAAATACATGAGAAATTCAAAGTCCTGTGAGCTACCAAGAAAGTCAGATCATTTCTTGACTATAAAGATGGAGGAAAAAGTCCTATTTAAAAGGTATATGGAATTTTAAATAATTCTTTCTAACTTGTTTAGGATATGTCATAAAGAGTGTATCTCAATTACAACCAAACTTGTTTTTCGTTTTTGTGTTGTTGCCCTTTTTTTCCTAAAGAAGAAAAAAAAATATGCAAAAGCCACAACATGGAAAATGTTTTGGACCAAAATACTCCCTCACAACATTCAGGGACATATTGGGAAGCCACTTCCTTTCCTCTACTAGGCACAGTGGTTTGTTTGATTTGGCCTCCCACTTAACCCGGAAGGGAGGCTGAATTTCCCTCTCTGTGTCATTCCCAAAGATTTGAGGAGTATATGTGGGTGTGTATAATTGGATGAGGGGCAGAACACAGCTCTTGGGACTGTCTGGGGTAATATAATTGCCCTACCATGTATTCCTCTGTTACAGGCAAGATAGCCTGATAAACCCATCCAGCCATGAAATGGCCCTGGTGTTGAAAAGCTGCTGTCAACTCAGCGCTAATAAATGAATTGCTTTTCAGCTTAAAGTATTGTTGATAGGATCAAAAGTGATTCCTTATTTTGAATGGGAGGAGCAAGCATGACTCCTATGCCTAGGATATCAGGTAGTCAGGAGGTGCCTTTATCATACAGATAAGCAAAGAGAATAGGAAAGGGGAGGGGGAGAGTTGTTCGGGAATTGGGGGTGCTTTGTGAAGGCAGATGGGAAAGTCTGTGGTGAGGGGCTTCAATGCATATTCATCTTAGATCACATTTCTGTCTGGTCACACCCTGCATCTTATCTTATATCTCACATCCTGTATCCTGCCTACCTCATCAGTAAACTTAGCCTTTGCATTTACCATTTATTTGTAAAACGTTAAAGGAATGATTAGGAATATATGTAACTTATAATTTGTATCTCTTCTGCCCTGTCATTCCAGCCAAACTGTTAGCTCCTTGAGACCAGTGACCATAGACATTTCCTTATGTTTCTCACCATGCCTTTTTTGCACATAGTGGGTCCTAAGTAAACACTTGTTGATTTGATTCTCTAGGAAGGTCCCCCCCCCCCTTACCAAGATTTCTAAGATACAAATAACATGCAGCAACATGTATTATACATCATAACATGCACATACATATATGTCTAATATAGCATGTAATGACCAGTATTGTCTCACCAGTAAAAAATTTTGAATTGTTTACTTACTATATAGAATTTAGAGCTTGAAAAGATCTTAGAAATCAGAAGATTAAAAGATTTAGAACAAGAAGAGAGAATCTGGAGATAACCTGACCGATTCCCATCTATTTACATTTAACCAGGCCTCCACTTTATCATACAAAGAGAAACCTATGTGTGATTTGCTCAGAATCGCACAGGTAATAAGAAACAGAACTGGGCTTGGATTCCAGGTCCTTTAGCTCCTGACTAGGAGCTATGTTTGGGCTCCTATCTCTGCGCTATACCAAGCTGCTTTTTGTGACAGTGAATGAGTCGTCTAAGCACACTTCTTGCTTTCCTAAGTAATATGTTATGTATAAACTAGGGATCTGATACTTCTTACACCTGACACCGAGTGTTGTGATATTTGCAGAGAAATGTGACATGTACTAGAGTCAGCTCTCAAAACATCAACACAATTAACTCTTACTTGCCTTTGAGGGAATTATTCTCAGTCATTTATAGCCACCTTTAGAAAAATTCTTAGGCTAACTGAGAACAAGGTAATTGTCACAGAGAGGCCATAGCTGTCTGGGTGTTTTGGGTGCTGAGTAGATATGATTCTGATTATTCATAACTAAATGGGAAAATTTTTAGATTGTCTGATCTTTATTATTCTTTGTTTCTTCTGCCCTCATTTAAAATGACCAGAAACTACCTGTATGTAAAAGAATTGTTAATAAACAGGAAGTTTATTCTAGTGTAAGTACCAGGGTTTGTTTCTTGGAAAAACTTCATGGGTAAGTTTGTGACTTTTCATAATTCTCCAGCTAAATCCTTTTGGATGGGGTCTAAGAAAGACCTGCCTTGTGCTGAAAAGCTAAGTGCTATGGGGAATTGTCTCCTTACATGACCTAAAATTGATGAAATCAGTATGGTTCATCCATAGCCAGGCTGAGCAGAGCCAGTGTTGGGGACAAAATGATGTTGAACACTGGGAATCAGACAAACTGGGTTCTGGTTTTCATTCCACCCCCCACTTATTAGCTTTTCAACCTCTGACAAGTCATCTCCCCTATGTGGGTCTCATTTTCCTCTTCTGTAAAATCAAATAGTTGGATTGGAAGTAAATAGTCTACAGTAAAGGTGTCAAACATACAGCCTACACATTGTGACCTGCAACATTCCTGAGTGTAGAGGAACCATATTAAAATGTTATTGGGAAATCTTGTAAAAGTAAATGCTAAAAATTGTCTTGACATGTAATCGGGGAAAAAAATAAATAGTTTTTAAAAGTTAAAATGTCATTGGAAAATATTTAACAAAATAAATAAAAATATAATGTAATATAATAAATATTTTGAAATATAATAGAACACATATAATGTCCATATATGGTTTTCTAAGTCAATATGAATCCCCAAAGGATCCTTATGTAGGGTTGAGTGACCCCCATTCCTATTTGTTTGATGCCACTGGTGTAGAGCACAGCAGGGTCAAACATGTAGCCCACAGCCCCAAAAGGCCTCCTATACTTCAGTGACTCCAGAACCTAGATTAAATTGTCATTGGAAAATGTTTAACAAAATAAATAAAAATACAATACAATATAGATGATGTTAACTTATGGTTTCTAAATGACTATGTACATTAAAGTAAGATATATTTCTTTTTGAGTTTGAAATCACTGGTGTAGCATAACTTTCAGAGAGGTTAAATGGTGATTTGCCTAGGATTTTTCAGCCTGTGTCACAGCTATGACTAGAATCCAGATTTGTCTGTTCCTGACTTGGAGCTCCAGTGCCCTTTTCACTTTGGGTTATCTTTTTTGTTAGCTTATGCCTTTATTTTGAGATATCAACATGTGAAACTGTTCTCTTTTGTTGTAAACCATAACCATGTCATTGTGAAAAACTTGTTCAGAGAAATAAATCAGATTAATCAAATTTAGAGCCAGAAGGGACCTTAAAAGTCATCTTACCCAATACCCTCGGTTTATAGATAAGGGAATTGATTGATACCCCAGAGATGCATGCTACTCCTGCCCTAGGGTCATGCAGGTTGAAAATGGTAATAAGTGGCAGAGTCAGGGTTTAAACGTGCATCTAAATTCTGACTCCAGATCCAACATTTTTTTTTCCATGCATGCAAAAACACTATAAGCAGTGACCTAATGAAATTGCTGTTATCTTTTCAGTCTCCTGAATATGGCTATGGATGCATAAGCAAACCTTTACACCAACACTGCTTCCAGTTTTAAAAGAGCAGGTTTAGTTACAGTCAGGTGTAGCGGGCCATTAGAGAAGAGGCCTTATCCATTACAGGTTGTTCACCTTACCTGATGCAGTTCACATTAATTTGTGATGAACTAAATGGTTTGTCAAGTATGCTTAATACACATGCACATGGAAAAAAACCTCTGTCACTGTACATTTAGTCTTCTAGCTCACTGGGGCATGTTTTAATTTATTGACCTGGCCAAACATGGCTTTGTCACGGTATTAGCTATGCAGACACTGCATGAGGCTTTGGAATAGTAGCTTTGGAGCCTAGACCCTCCATGGCAGTTGGATAGCTTCCTGGAAATCCGATATTGCTTATGGCTTCTTCATTTGCATTTAAACTCCCTTAATATTCTAAGTGTTGTTATTTAAAAGCCTAATTCCCTGCCTTTTACATAATTAGAACTGGAGGGCAGAAAGACTTAAACTGACATAAGAAGATAAAAGCTTGGATTTTAAAATGTACTACTATTTTTAGTAGAGTATTATCTAGCAGAGGAAAGTTAACCAGATTCTATTTAAAAAAAAAAATGTTTATTAAGGCACTATGTCCAGTGCTGGAGATGCAGACAAATAAGGATTTATCCTCAAGGAGCCTTAACTTTTACCCACATTAGAAAGAAGGTGGGGTGTGTGTGTGTGTGTGTGTGTGTGTGTGTGTGTGTGTGTGTGTGTAAGTGTGTGTAAGTGTGTAAAGGGAAGTAAAACCAAAAACCTCATTTATATCCCCTTACACAATATAGTAAAATGCATGGGAGAGAATGAAGGACTCAGAGGTGAATACAAAGTACTTTAGACATGTCTGAGAAAACATTAACTATTGGAGGAGGAGAAGGGATTAGGGAAGACTCCCTGGAGAAGGTGGTACCTCAGCTAAGCACTGAAGAAAGATATTTCAAGGGTATAAATATAGAAGAAATATATTTCAGACATTAGGTGACAGCTAGAAAATACAAAGAGAGACAGGAGAGGGAAAGGACCTATAGAGTTATGGAAACTGCTGAAAAATATGAAATACTTCATTAAAAACAGTTATTCTAATAAAACTATAAATACAGTTTTGAAGCCAGAGTTGTACATATGTAGATTTTTATCTCAATCTTTGACTTCTTTGGCCTTTTATTTTCCTAACTGACTTGGGCATGCTGAGTTGTTTGGTTGTTGTGGTTTTTTTTTAAACAAAGCTAATTTCCTCCTTTATCAATTTCATAAATTCTCCTACATACTTTTCTGTATAACAAGAGGAATTTGTATATAATATTTTTATTAATTAAAGCACATTGAAAAATGAAAAGCATATGTGCATGATGGTGGTAGTAGTTATAATAGTAGTAAAAAGTGAAAAGAGAAGGGAACAAGAAATTCTTAGAAATTTTTCAGTAATATTTTATTTTCCCAGTTGCATGTAAAAACTATTTTTAACTTTTTTTATTTTGAGTTCCAGATTCTCTCCCTCCTTCTCAAACCCCTCTGTAAGTCAGTTAGCTATTTGATGTAGGTTATACATGTGCAATTATGCAAAACATATTTCCATGTTAGTCTTATTATAATAGAAAGCACAGACCAAAATAGTGAAAAATATTATTGCTTCAATTTGCATTCAGATTCCATCAGTTCTTTCTCTGGAGGTACACTGCATTTTTCATCATGAGTCCTTTGGAATTGTTCTGGATCATTGTGTTACTGAGAATAGCTGTCATTCACAGTTGATCATTGTACAGTATTGCTGTTACTTTGTACAATGGAACAGGCAATTATTAAGCACCTGCTATGTACTAGGCATTGTGCTGAGTGTTTGGCAAATATCTCATTTGCAACCCTGGCATATATAGGACCATGAGATTTATAATTAGAACGGAACGGAAGGTAGAAGTCATCAGCTTTGAATTTCTTTGTATCAACCTATGTAGTCAGGGTGAGGCAACACCAGAAGATTGGTCATTCACCTAGTGGATAATGGAGTAATCTATATGTCAGTAATGGAAGAGAAAACAGCAATGCCTAGCTACATGTACATGGAGATTTGAGAGAATCTGATATAGTGGGGAAAACATTGGCTCTGGACTCAGAGCACCTGGGTTCAGATCTTACCTCTGATACTACCTGTGTGACCTGAAACAAGCCATATAACTTCCCTGGGCTTTAAAAAGAGGATGTTAGACTGTATGGTTTCTGAGGTCCATTTAATTCTTGGTCAATGATTCCTCTGAATGTTGTCCTCTAGCCTTAATTTGAATAATTCATTGAAAAAGACAGAATTCTTCAGTGAAATTGCTTTCCCTTTGGTGTCATTAAAACCTGAAGAAAATTAGGGAAGGCTAGCCAAGTCAGTTAATGCTGTGACATTTCCTTAATGGATTTCATCTTCAGATCTCAAATCCATTTTCCTTCTCATTCCTTAAGGAAGACCTTATGTAGCCTTCCGACATGGAGTGATAAAAATCACATTTGTTAAAGGAAATTGTCATTGATATGTTCCATAAGTGACTTTTTATAGACAACCAGAAAAACAAGCCAAATCTCTTGTTAGGTCACACACCAAATCCCAGACTCAGTAACTAGCCTAAGCACAAAGTTGATTTTTCTATAGCACCTCTATTAAGGATTTTGGTCTAAAAATTTAATTCATTCCTCCTTTTGCTCCCTTTCCAAAATGGGCAAAATAAAGATAAAGAGGATGAGAATATGATGATATCCTATCAGATCAAGCAAGAGAAAGCTGCAGATAGGACACAAGGACAATAGATAACAAGTGACTTAAAAAGTCATAACTGCCAGAAAGTCAGGAATCTACATTATAAGATTATTTCTGATATTTTTAATATCTTTTATTGTGAGAGGTGACCAAGAATCAGAAAAGCCTGAATTCAAGTACGCCCAATGCCAGCTAGTCTTTAGGACAAAGATGTGGCTTTTCTCCTGTCCAAGGTCAACTTCTTTATTAAACTTTTTTCAGTTATCAGTTTTATTTCTTATTTATGATTTAAAATTTTTCCCAGGGGAAAAAAGAAATAGCCAATATGGGAATTTGTTTTGACCTTGTTTTCTTTGCCTTACTCATGGTTTCTCTATGAAAACTGTATGTTGGTAGAATGAAGGTTATTTTGGTTTTTAGCTTTGTGGAGGTGGAAAGTAATAGATATATATTTTTTTTCTTCTTTAACTGAGGCTGTCTGAGGATTTTGCAGACAGTCAGTGTGGGATGTTTTTGCACACACCTACTTGTTCAGTGGGTTTCTGTCTGCTGCCTGTTTATCTGGGCTGTGATACCACAGGAAGAAAGGATTTTTTTTAAAATGTGGAAATGACTTCTTCTGCGTCAGAGGATGTGAACTTGAAAGCTATTTGCTCGTGTGCATCACCAATTTGGTTGGAAAGAAGCCACCTCTTCCCAGTCATCCTACCATTTATTGAGTCAGGCTAGGAGTGTCTTCCATGCAGACTGGCTGTCATATGAGCTTGCTCCCCTGCCATAACAACATAGTAAATGAAGACTGTGCCTTCCCACAGTGAATCATTCGTTTTATAGACATATTAACACTCTTCTTCTTCATCTTTTAGAAGTACAAATATTTTACTTCAGAATTAATTTTACTGCCCCCCCCCCCATACATCCTGGTAAAACTGATGAACTGACAACTCAGGTAATTACACTTAGGACAGAGAAATCAATTTCACACAAAAAAATAATTTTCATAGTACACAGGTGTTGAAATCAACACAGGAGTAAATCAGACAGTTGAGGCAGGAATGAGGTAAATAATTACCTCTAATCTCTTAATGTCTCTCTTTGCCCTTTGGAATAAATGTGAAGAACTATCATAAAATGAATACTAGTCCAGGGTTGCAAAACTATTTCCTGGTCCTTGCTTAGAAACACAAATTATACCTGCTATTAGTAATATCTTAGCAGCAAGTACATAGGTCACAGTATTAGAGCAAGAGTGGCTTATATGTTATTCATGGTTAACATATTGCTAGGACACTTGTATTATTTGAGAGCAGACTTTCAAACCTTCACATCAGTAAGTTGCATCTGAATTGATGACCTGCCTGTCTGTGGATCTAGATAGAAAGAACTCTGGAGTTGGTAACAGAAAGCCTGGATTTGAGTCCTAAGTCTAAACTATCCATGTGATCATATGCTTGTCTTTCTTCATCTGTAAAACAGGAATAACTATATTAGCAGGGTTGCTATGAGGAAAGTACTTTGTAATCTATGAAGTACCCAGTAAATAGGAGCTGCCATTATTTAAATCAAAAGTAGTGACCTCATTAGGGAGCCAATGGTTACATCTGCTGGAGTGCTATTTATGAAGTGTATAATAATCCTTCTTTTCAGGTGATTTTGAAAAAGCACAGCTGTAACCCACATTCATTAGAAATTAAGTAAATCATATAGTGGATTTTCTTGACCTTAAATATATGTGCCTGTGGGTATGTGTATTTTTTTTCTTGTTGTGAGAAGGAAAAGATTATTCAACAAATCAGCCCCAGAGAGCACAAGTAGAAACAATGATTGGAAGTTATAGACTCTATATAAGGAAAAACTTTCTAACAATTACACCTATCCAAATATAGAATGGGCTATGTAAGGAGGAGATGTTTGTTCTGTGTTACTAGCAATCTTTTTTTTTTGAAGGGCAATTGGGGTTCAGTGACTTGCTCAAGGTCACACGGCTATTTTTATGTGTGTTGTGTCTGAGGCTGGATCGGAACCCAGGTCCTCCTGACTCCAGGGTTGGTGATCTATTCACTGCACCACCCAGCTGCCCCTGTTACTAGCACTCTTCGAGTAAATTGGCTACTTGTGGGGAAGGTTGAATTCCTGTTCAGGTAGAGGTTGGAGGAGTAAGATTTTGAGTTCCTTCTCAGTTTTGGGAATGTGTTTCTCTCCATTGAAGTCCACTGTTATGCCCAGGCATGTGTGATAGTAACAGAGAATTATTATTTCATGTGATTAGAGATCTTAGAGTCTAGTATTAGTAGGAGGTACCTAAAATAATTCAAATATCATTGCATTTGCAAATAAAATATTGGTCAAACAATTGAGATCATGACTTTGTTGTGGAAAAAAAGTCTTTTTTTTTTTTAGACAATATAGTATGGTAAAAATGAGTGCTACACTTGGCCAGAGAGATTTTACTTCAGATCTTAGCTTTGTCACTTTTCATTTGTGATCATAGGCAACTCATTAAATATGCAAAGTAGATTGGTAAGAGAGAGAGGGCTAATGATTCTTAAAGATCAGAGGAGGCTTCATGGAGAAGGCAGCTACTGAGATGAGCCTTGAAGTAAGATAAGACTTTTGAGAGGTGGGATTAGAGTGGGAGAATCCTTCAGGGATGAAGGACAGCACGTGCAAATGTATATAGGCAACAAATATTCTATCAAGTTCAGGGAATAGCCGATAGTTCACTTGTTCTGAAACATAAAGGTTATGAACAGAAGCAGTAGAAAATAAGACAGGATTATCAAGGGTGTTACACCAAATAGGCAATTTGTATCCTGTCCTAAAGATGATGGGATATCACTGAAGGTGTGAGTTTTTCTTTTTTTTTTTTAGCTATGGATATGATCTGCTCAGACCTCTGCCTTAGGGGAAAAGCTTCCACCCCCCACCAAAAAAAATTCCCATTTAATTTCTTATGTCAACCCACAATAAATCGAAACTGCAATGGGGAAAGTCATGATGTGGAAGGGTAACTGTTCTTCAGTTTTCTTATCCAATCCAGAGAAGAATAACACCTACCTCCCAGGGTATTAATAAGCATTGAATTAAATGGTATATGTGAAATGCTTAGCAAACTTTAAATTGCTATATAAATATTAGCTGTAATTATTGGTTTGGGTGTTATTGTTATTCCTGACAGAGATGGATGTTCATTGTTATTACTTTCACTTGTACTTTAAAGAAGAAAGTCAGTACTATCTGGAGAGTATTACAGGTTGAATTAAAATTTTTTCTTTGCTATGGCAGTTAGAAATATTTTTTCCATATAAAAAGTTAGAGATTTTCAGTTAAGTAGTATATGTTGAGATTTTGTTAGCCTGTGTGTGTGTCTGTGTATGGTAGGGTTGGGGGTAGTATGTGTGACCCTCTGTAATGTAATGCCAAAAGAAAGGCAACTTCCCAGGTTCAAAATACCAGCATAGGTGCTCTCTATTTTATTCAGTAACAAACCCAGAACAGAGAAGATCAAAACATGACATCATTCAAAATACAGCATTTACTAAGTGTGATTAAATCATCTCCAAGGCCTACCCCACCCCAGGACTTTCCTATCATTCAATCAATTACAAAGTCTCTGTTCCAAATACTTCTCCACCCCTAGGCTATACCTTAATTAAGTCCACCACAAAGCCCCTCTTCTCAAATGGAGATTAGTTTCCAAACATAAGTAAAATACATTCATTTGCTCAACCATAGAACACAAAAAGGTCAAAAGTTCCCCACCCCTGGATCACAATTGAATCTACCCCAGAGTTACATCAAGTTTAAACACAGCACTTAATACCCAAATGGAGGTCTTTTCTTCATCTTGACACGAGGCAAGTTCTCAGCAATCTTAGTTCCTGGGGAGACAAGGCTTAGCAAGGCCATAAGATGCATTGCCAGTCCCTTCATGAATTTATCCTCTGTCTGTAGAACAGTCCTAGAACCCCTGAACACATTAGCAAAGCCCTCTCCCAGGATTTCTGTAAACATACAACAAGAAAATCCTTCTTCAGGGCTTCTGAACCAACAGAAAGGCTCCCAGACCCCTGCAACAACAGCACTGTCCTTCACCAGTGGACAGTATTCATTCTGTCTGCCGGACAGTCTCCAGACCCCTGCAACAACAGTACTGTCCCTCACCAGTGGACAGTATTCACTCTCTGTCTGCAGGACAGTCTCAGGCCTTCTTAACCAAATGCCAGGTTCCAGGACTTCTTCAACAGGACAGTC